>NC_133770.1:297478031-297589475 GCF_003597395.2 Chelonoidis abingdonii
CTCTTCCAACCCCGATATTCTATGATTCTCTGAATTTCCTTGTGAATCAGGCATGACATGCTGCACAGTGGATGAATTCCCTGAATGTATAAATTTCCCAGCATACCTTGTAGTGCTCATAATGCTCACTCTCCCCTCAGGCACTTGAGAAGCTGCAAACTCCAGCCGCTTGTCAGTCCTCATTACTCTGGCAATACATAGCAATGAAACAAGTCACACCAGGGTAGGGTCAATTGATAGATAGTGCAGTAGGTTATGATAGACACCTGGAGCCTGGTTGTCCTCTCCCTGATGTTGGTGTAACGCCCTTGGCTTCAGCAGAGTTACTCCTGATTTACACTGGAGCGGCTAAGAGGACCTGGGCTTTTATCAGATTTCCTGTGATGGTATTGGAAACAGGTATGGTCCTGTCTATACTGGCACCAACCTCTGCTCCCTCTGCCACTCCCTTCCACCCCAGTCACTCCTGGCCAGTCACTTTTTCCTGGACTATTGCTCTTGAGACTTAACTGTTCATCTCAAAATATCTCCATGCCAGTGAGCCTGTGACAACCTCCACATCATTCTCCTGAGGATAATCCCAGTGCCATTTCAACCATGCTCCCAGGGCACTGGCTGGCCCACAAATTGTATAATTGTCACGCTGTCTGGCTTGGCTCCCAGCCACGAGTGCCTACTGCAGGGCAGACTGTCAGAAAGCAGAGCAGACCCCCAAGCTGGTGCTGTGATCTATAATTAGAGTTCACCAAGCCAGTACCAAACGTGAACTCCTGGATCGCTATCTGAGTCTTACCATGGAGCCATGGACAATCTCCTTAGACTCTCCTGTCTTTCTTGCCCCCTGCCCCAGACAAGTGGGACTATGTGAAAAATGGTCACCTACACCAAAAACCACACCGCGTTCATGTCGCCCCAAGTCCTTGCCCCAGATCAATTGGTACCCTAGATTCAAAGACAACACCTGTAGCCAATTGTATAGCAAACTAACTAAAGGTTTATTTGCTAAGAAAAGCAGATGAGTTATTGAGCGGTTTAAACAGGCAAAAATATATAGACAGTCCATAATGGTAGCAGAGATGTAGTAATCTGCCAGGTTCCCAAAAGGCTCTCAGAGCTACCCAGAATAATCATGGGGATTTCTGTCCTTTAGTTCAGTTATTCCAGCTGGTTAGAATCCAAACAGTCCAGAGAAACAGGATCTTTCTCTACATCCATACTTACAGCTTCTCACATTAAACAAGCTGAGAGCGTTTTTTCCTTTTGAGGCCAGAGCGTGAGGAATGCGTTTAGAGCCTCTGACCTCGATCATCACACACAATGACCCCTTGCTTTGAAATTAGCACGTTTCTGTTCCAGTTCATTTGCGTTCTACGAGGCTTCCTTCTTGTCTGATGGGTTATTTAGTGACAGGAATACACACAATGTAGATGTTTGCTACAAAATTATAACGGGAGACAGAGAAGTAAAAACAATGCATGTCACCTCCCATTCGTTTTTAGGAAGAGCTTAAACAGCGACTTATACATGTAACAAGCCCTTTGATCTCTACTAATACACAAGTGAATTGGCCCGACTTCCAGCCAAGCATTTGTAAGCATTCAGTGAGGCCTGGGGTTTTGGCATCAGCTGGAACCTGGTCTGCCAGCATCACACATACGTTGGCATGTCCATGAATCTCTAGGGGCGAGGTTAAGTTGGCTTTTTGACTTTGACATCAGCTTTTTCCTGCTGTAGATTTTGTCAAGAATTTGACAAACTTAAAAGAAAACAAAATTCTAGTGAAAAATTTTGTTTGGAAAAAGCATTTTCTGCTGCAAAAAAATTCCACGTTTTTTTGACCAGCTCTATACCGAAATGGAAGTGGGGAAGTGGAGAAATTTGTATTTTGATCTTGCATTCTGAAGTGGCATTTCTTTTGCATTTTGAAGTCTAAACAAATCCTCCTCAGTGGTTCTCATGGGTTAGTGCTTGTGTGTAGGTCCAAAAGATGTGAGGAAGGCTAAATTTTGCTTTAACTTGGGCTTGTTTGGTGTTATTATGGTGAAAATGGTGTGAATCTCAGTACCAATCAGTCTAAAAATTCAGACTTGAAAATGCACCATTTGCAATTTTTTGTCCTCTGGCTTATAACATTTCTCAAGCAACCAGGAAGCAGAAAGAAACCGTCTGAGTAAAGGAACCAATAAGAGCATGAGCACTGATTAGCAAAAGGCGAAGGAAGTATTTCTAGCTCTATTTTGAGATGGGAAAGTGAGGCTACAGAGAGACTAAGGGCGCAACTCCGTGGGTGTCGGGGGCTCAAGCAGTCATGGAGAAAAATAGGGCGTGCTCTGCACCCGGGCCTGGCATGGCTGCTGCTCTTGTGCCCAGGGCTGGCTGCCATCGCTGTTCAGTGGCTGGCCCTGCGCCCCTCAAGTTCTTCAGTGGCTGTGCCCGCCAATCAGCTGTTGAGTGGGGCTGCCCTCCACTTGCTTTGTCTGCCCCCATCCCCCCTCACTGCCCTTAAGAGAAAGGAGCAAGCAGTGGGGTGGAGGTGCTCAGGGGAGGGGATCTGGGGGAAGGGGAGGAGCGGGGGCAGGAAGCAGGTGGAGGGGGGGGCCAGGGCCCCAGGGCAGGAGTGAGGGGTGGAGGCATTGGGGGAGGGGGCAGAGCCCGTGTGAGGCATCCACGGCAACCAATGTCAGCACTTCTTACAGGGCCTGCCTACTCGCACTGTTAACATCCAGCTCTTACCTGGGTTTTTAACCTAACCCCTCTATCGCCCACACAGAAAAACTTCCGATGCAGGGGATTGCGCAGTAGCTTTGAGCCCAGCTGGCTGACCGCAGCTGGGGGTACCAGGGTTACAGCTTGGGCTCTTGTTTCACTCTGGCTAGACCCTCATAGTGCAGTGAGGTGCAGGCCTAAAATCACTGCAGTTCTGATAGTCCTTCATTGCCCTTCCTGCAATTCCGCCCCAGAGGGAAGACCCATTGCCTCCACCATGGAGTGGGACTGAAATCATAGAATCATAGCAGATCAAGGTTGGAGGGACCTCAGGGGGTCATCTAGTTCCAAATCCCAGCTCAAAGCAGGACCAAAACCCCAACTAAAATCATCCAACTAGGCCAGGCTTTAAAAACCTCTAAGGAAGGAAGATTCTCCACCTCCCTAGGTTAACACCATTCCAGTGCTTCACTATAGTGTGATGGGCAAGCAGATGGCTTACAGTAGTAACTGGAGAAACAGGTATGTTAAGTCCCGGCTAAACACATCCTAGGCATGGTACCAAATGGCAGTTGCTCCAGGTTAATCAAGGCCCTGGAACCAATTAAGATCTTTCTTAAAGGCAGTAGAGAATAGCTACTTTAATTAGAAACACCTGCAGCCAATCAAGGCAGGCCTAATCAGGGCAAACCTGGCTTTAAAAAGGAGCTCAACTCCAGTCAGGCAGGGAGGAGCCCAGGAAGAAGGAGCGTGTGTGAGGAGGCTGGGGAGCCAAGAAGGCAAGGAGCTGAGAGTGAGAGTGTGTACTTGCTGGAGGGACTTGAAGGAGGACAAGCGTTATCAGACACAAGGAGGAAGGTCTGTGATGAGGATAAAGAAGGTGTTTGAGAAGGCCATGGGGAAGTAGTCCAGGGAGTTGTAGCTGTCATGCAGCTGTTACGGTAGGCACTATAGACAGCTGGCGATCCACAGGGCCTGGCTGGAACCCGGAGTAGAGGGCGGCCCTGGGTTCCCCCACACTCCACTCCTGATCAGACACAGGAGGAGCTGACCCAGACTATGGATTCCACAAGAGGGGAAGATCACTGAGGTGAACAAATTCGCCAATAAGCGCAGGACCCACCAAGGTAGAGGAGGAACTTTGTCACAATAGGAACTGCACTAGGAACTACTGGGAAGCCCCCACTCCCCAGGCTCTTTAGCGCCTCTAATTCCCTTCGTACTCCTCTGCCCCCACCTCATTCACAGGGAGCATCCTCCCCACCCTGTGTTCTCCCTAGTCCCCTTCGTATGAGGTTTCTGTCCACACAGGTATTTGCAATGTTTGCATTGTCTGCAAATGATATGAACGTGCCCTCTGCTGCCTTTTGTAGATTAATGAAGATGTTACTTAAAACTGGGTTTAACACTGACTCCTGCACCGCCCAACCTGGGCCCTCCACAAGCTTGTTGTACTGTCATCTCTCATTCTCCGTTGTTCCAGTCCCCTGAACAATCTTTCTATCCAAGCCTATTTGATTCCAGCTATCAAGTAAGATTTCATGAGTCCCAGCACCAAATGCTTTGCCAAAGTCCAAATCTATTGCGTGTATGTCAATTTCCTTTCGTCCACTAATTGGCTAAATCTCGCTCTTCCTTCCCCACAACGCTGGGCAAGCCTGAAAACCCTTATGCCCCTGCTTACCCTTACACATGGGCATGGTGTCTTTGAGTTCAACGGGACCGTGCATATCGACTTAACTTTATTCATGTGCACAGGATTGGGACTCTAGGTGCTTGGAAAGATTTAATTTGATTGTCCCAAGCTTTATATGGCACATGGTTTGGTTTTCCTTCTACAAATGATATTTTTCCTTTTAATATTGCTGCCAATATTTTCTGCTGTCGTTGTTATTATTTACCTAACACTTTTCTTAAGGTAGTGCCCTTGGGGGCCTTTATCAAAGGTTCAAGGCCCCGTGTGCTAGGAGCTATATGAAAGAATAATACAAAGTCAGCCTCTGCCCCAAAGAAGTCGAAGTCTAAGAGTAACAAGGAGTCTGGTGGCACCTTAAAGACTAACACATTTATTTGGGCATAATTTTTTGTGGGTAAAAAACTTACTTCAGATTTTTTTTTCAGTTTTTTACTCATGAAAGCTTATGCCCAAATAAATTTGTTAGTCTTTAAGGTGCCACCGGACCGCTGGTTGTTTTCGTGGATACAGACTAACATGGCTACCCCTCTGTTACTTGAAGTCTAAGAGTGGGATTTTTCCAAAGTGCCAAAAAAGTTAAGTGCCTAACTCCCACATCTTTGTGCCTAAATCTCTTAGGCTCCGTGCCTTAGAAAATCCCACCCTAAAAAGACAAGACAAAGGGAGAGTTATGAGCCTCATTTTACTGATGGGAAACTGAGGCACAGAGACACTGGTGGTAGAATGTTTGAAAGGAGTTAGTCTCCTAACTCCTTTTAAACATTCCATCCTAAGTGACTTGCTCAAGCTCTGGCATAGCTGGGACTTAAACCCAGAGCTTTGAAGCTAGTGACCCAGCTGCTCATCCTAAGCACATGCCACAAAATGATCCACAGGCCATCTCCGTTAAGGTGAGCTACCTAAAAAAATAAAGGACAATAGCAGGTGTAGTCCATTGGCTAAAGGGTTTTAAGCATTAGGACAGGTATGAGGATAACAATATTTATTAATTTTTACACTACTTAGAAGTAATGATTTCCCTGATATAATTAGGAAAGACAACGTTATTATGCCATCTCCACAATGCACAAACATTGATGGCACCTGCTGTAAATTATTGCCTTGGTAATAATTAGCTGTCGTTCTAATACAATGTCTTGTAACGAGCCATGAAAGGAAACTCCGGGTTCAATAACAGAGTGCAGCTGTTGTGTCCTGGGAAGATCCCCTTCCCTTCCCTTCCCTCTGCTCCATGAATAACCTACTAGCTAGGCTATGATCTTGCAAACTGCACCTATGCACACACCCTCCTGGAAGGATCAGCCAGCAGGATTGGGGATCTTTCTGTGGATGCTGCTGCCCCTAGTGCTTGGTCCATTGATTGAAGGCAGCAGGCTCAGCTGCCATTGGCTGATAGCACAGGGCCATGCTAATAAGTGGGTGCTGGAGGTTGAACCTACTATTCCCCAAGCACAGGCAAACCCTGCCATTCTCCGGCACAATAAACTTTATCACATTTTCCTTACCCCAGCTCCCTCCTATAGGCTTTCCCCCAAGAGAGCTGGTCATCCAGCAGCTAGCTGGGAGGCTTGACTGCTCAACTGGTGCGTCTGATGGTCTAGAGGTACAGAAGGTGCAGAATTCTGTTCCCTCTACTGACACAAAACTCCAAATGGTCACAGCTTGATGCTTGATTACCAGTGAAATCAGGTTTTTCTGAATTCCCCCCCAGAATCAAGAGGGTTCTGTCCCTTGACGCCTGAAATTTCGGAATTGTTTGGATGTGTTTTTCAAAAGTTATCACATTATAGACAAACAGAAGAATGCCACTGTGTTGAGTTTAGAGACTTGCTTTGTTGGACTACCTACTCCCATCACAAGGATAGCAGGTGGCTTGACGTAGTCACAGAATGCTTTGCAATCCCTCCATGAAAGATAGTGTAGAACCCCTTATTAGCTTACGGAACGTTCCTCCTGAGAACTGATATCCCAAAGGGTAAATACAGATGCTGTTATTCTTTGCTAGCAGCTTCTGTCACTGGATTTTGCCTCAGAGATGGTGGCCTTTATGTATTTGTTGTTCTGTTAAGGGTAAACTGGATGTGAATTACAGATTTGTGACGTGTTTAAACGGGAAATGAAATGTGTGTACCTCTGTCAGGGCAAGGGAGAAAAATGGAGCTGAACATGTAGCTAACTATTTCTTGGGCACCTTACGGCACTTTCCTAATTTAATCCAGTTGTAAGTAGCAATAGTATTTGATAGCGATGTTTTACGGCGCGTGTTATCGATATTGAGAGTCACAAGTCTGGTACGTTCATTACACATTTCTGGAATCCTGTGGAGCTTTGGGATGTGGAAAGAGCCACATAAATCATCCTGTATTTTTAGTGCTAACTTGAAATTTGCAGTATGAAGAAAAATGGATTTAGAAATCGCTTTTTTAAAGGTATCTCTGAATTCTGATGAGCTGGGAAATGGGAACTCCATCGAGATGCCAATTTGAATGATAGAGAGTTTGCTGAGCGTCACTAATTATTTCACTAATTATAAATATAATTATTTATTAAAAATTTTCAAGGCTCAGTGCACTGGTAATTGCGTTTCTTCCTTGGTGACAAGATGTCCTGAACCAATATAGAAGCAATTCCCCTGTGCAGCTAAAGACGCTCCCGTGCAAACAAACCTAAAAATGACAGTCCTAATCACTTGTAGTCACTGTGGATACCATGGTGCTGTTTGCAAGCGATGTCCCCACTAAATTCCACACTGGGCAATCCATACAATTTTGTTGGATTGAAATTCACCACTCATCAGATCAGGTTAAAAAATCTTTATTAGTAAGGCAAAACATTAGCCAGTAGAGATTGTAGCTCAGTGGTTTGAGCATTAGCTTACTAAACCAGCAGCTGTGAGCTCAATCCTTGAGGGGGCCATTTGGGGGACTGGGGTAAAAATGTGTTGGAGCCTGGGTCCTGGTTTGAGCAGGGGGTTGGACTCCATGACCTCCTGAGGTTCCTTCCAACCCTGATATTCTGTGATCTAGTCTACTTATAAGTCGGACGCTCATGAAGGTGATATCACACCTGCTTCTAGGAACAGTCAGTTTATAGCTTTCCCAGTCTCTTTCTAGGCTGACTAACTTTTTGTTATCTTTTCTTATACGTATGTACTAGTTCCTCATTTTCCTGTTAACTGTCCTCTTCTGTAAGAACAGGTTGTGTCTGTACTTTCTAGCTTTATAGGTACTTTATCTTCTGTTTTCCTAACAAACATGATGACTCAGTGTCATTCTTCCACATGCACAATTTGACTCATGCTAAGCTGTTAAACTGTTATCAGAACAGGAGCTGTCTTGAATATGCTTTTGCGCCCAACAACTAGCACCAGAATTTGTTTGGGCTAGTGAATTTGAATTTCAGCAGCAACCTGAATATCCCAAATAGCAAAGTGTAATCATCTTTCTATTCTAGATATTCTTTGTGGCCAATTTTTATCCTCATGTTTCCAACAGTAACCCTTGAAAGTTAAGGTCAGATTTTCAAAAAGATCTAATTTGTTCTTACAGCCAAAGTCCTATTTCCAAAATTTGAGTTAGCCATCGTAGGCCAGATCCTCCAAGGGAGTTAGGTGCCTACAATGCCTTGAATGAAACTGGAACCTTTAGAATCAATAGAATATTTCGGGTTTGGAAAGGGACCTTAGGAGGTCCATTCTAGTTCCAACCCCCTGCTCAAAAGCAGGACCAATCCCAACTGGATTCTTCCCAGCCAGTTGGTTTGCCCAAGGGCCTGACTTTAAAAACCTCTAAGGATTGTGAGATTCCACCACCCCTCCCTAGGTAACCCATTCCAGTATTTCACCACCCTCCGAGTGAAATAGTGTTTCCTAATATCCAGCTTAGACCTCCCTCACTGCAACTTGAGACCATTCCTCCTTGTTCTGTCATCTGCCGCTGTTGAGAACAACCAAGCTGCATCCTTTTTGGAACCCCCCTTCAGGTAGTTGAAGGCTGCTATCAAATCCCCCCTCACTCTTCTCTTCTTCCTACTAAAGAACCCCAGTTCCCTCAGCCTTTCCTCACAAGGCTCTAAAATCTCATTCAAAGTCAGTGGGACTTAGGTTCCTAAGTCACCTCGACACATTTGAAAACATTATCCCCAGTCTCACCCGGGATGCACCATGGAATGTTCAGATCCCATGTTGGTTTCAACTCCATGAACAGCAGCTATTATAAAATAAAAAACTGGAAAACAGCATAGGGGGGAAAAAATCAGCACAAGGAAAATCCATAGTGCACATGAGAAATTGCCTCCAAAAATGTGATCCGTGAATGAATGAACAGGGCCTTCTATAACAGTCTGTAAACCAGGAGAGCTGACCCCATGTGAGCAGCATCACACGAGGAGGCAAGGGAAAAAACAGGGCAGGGGATTCAAAGTAGCCTGGGAGTAGGAATCCTGGGTGGCATGTGAGTGGTTGTGGGGTCAAATTCAGTATCAAGGGCCGGTCTGAATGACAGCAGGTAGAGTGGGCTAATCTGATCTCATTGGACTTCTGAAACCTATGTAGACTGGAAGCTTTTTGAAGCAAGATCCCCTCTTTCTTCTGTGCTTGTACAGCCCCTAGCACAACGGGTGCCTGGTCTGTGACTAGAGCTTCTAGGTGCTAGAGCAATATGGATAACAGGCAGAGGGACCCCACCACAGTCTCAGTGAGTGGCTCTGTAAAGTGGGGCTTTTGTTATGCCCTGGCCAGTTTAACCGTGTCCAATATGAATATTCCTAAAGAGAGATGAGCCCAGACCAGAACAGCTACCGCTTGAGCCCCTCATGTCACTAACCCCATTGAACATGCTCCTTGACATACTGTACATTTCTGTGGGCAGGTGCTGGCGCAGTGAATTAGAAGAAAGCAGGATGGGTAATTCCCAGCTGAGGGGGATGGGGCTTAGGGGATGTTTCCAATCATGGCGCAAGATGGAATGTTTTGAAATCCCAGTCAAGATGCAGCGATTGCATCGGAGCAGGATGCGGCAGTAAGCAGGGGTCAGGCAGCGAAGATCTAGGCATTTAAGAAAAGGCAGAACAATTAGCCTTCCCTGACCCATGTATCTGGTAGCCAGAGCTCTCTGGTCAGTGGCAAAACAGAAAGAGATGCTGCTCCTTTGCCAGGTCAGCTCCTGGCTCCATCTCTTTTGCTATTACTGGAGCATGGACACGATGTTCTAATAATGCCACTAATGTTTCTCTGTGCATTTTCCACAGCCTTTGGAGACTCTTCAGAGCTCAGCCATACCTGAACCTACTCACACTGACTGCAGAATGCTGGGAAGCTGGCTTCCCCCTAACCGCTGCTTCATAAACATCTGAGGCCATCAGAGATTGACCTCGGTGGTCATAAAAGGGGAAAAATGTTGAGCGAGAGAACAAGAAAGGACGAAATGAAGAATCCGTGAGTCAGATCCAAGCTTCCAGCCAAAAGGGACACCTGGGCTAATTCATACCTTGGTTCTAGGTTCTCATCCTGCCTTTGCCACCGGTCCAGGGCATGGCTTTGGGCAAGGCAAATTTCAAACCAGGGTGCCCAAAGTTTGGTGCCAAGTCCCATGGAGAGACTCCTAAATCAGTGGCCTGATTTTCAAAGGTGCTGAGTGCTTTGAGCTGGCGGAAGCAGTTCAACAGGTACTGCTGCACTGGGCTGGGGAAGGTGTAAAATGGAGCCCGGTTGAGGCCAGCCCTCCCCCGCAGCAGGCCCTAGACCCAGAACTGAGCAGGGGAGACCCCCCCACCCCACAAAGTCCAGCGGCATTCCTGGTTCTGTGTCCTTTGGTACAGAAACCACAGGGAGGAGCCAGTCAGAGGCTGAAGCCAGTCAGGAAATCACACAATTAAAGACCTCTCCCCTCTCCTAGGCTGTTGATCATAAATGATGGGTGTTTACAGCTAATGGTGACAAAAGGAACCATGGTAGGGGGGTGACATGCTCCCTGAATCCCAGCACCCTGAGCTAATTTTCCAGCTCCCCTCAGGGATGCTATATGGCAGGGGGCTGGCAGCTACATGGGTGTGTGAGATGTTGGAAGGAAAATCCAAGTGAAATGAATGCTTATGAAAGACACCAAGCTGGCAGCTCTGGGCGACTGGTCCATGAGAGGAGAACAATCTGCAACTGCTGTCAGCTGATGGATCCCTTCCTTTAGCTCCAGGGCTTGAAATCTGTGCTGAGGGTCTGAGGTGCAAACCCTGCTGGCAAGGCACATGGGGGCAGTTTGCCAAAGCTGCCCCTCCACTGGAGGGAGGAGAAAGGTGCATGGGCACTGCTGTCCCAAGTTTAGTTTTCCTGGGATGTGCCTTCCAATAAGTGAAACAGTCTGGGGCGTGCCTACACCTGGCCCCTTTGACCTTCTCTCCAAACGTGAATCCTAACACAGGTTGCTTTCCTCTTACCCCTCCCCACCTTGGGGTACGGCTACCCCACAGCTGGAGGGTGGAAATTCCAGTTCGAGTAGACACCTCCATGCTAGCTCAGATCAAGCTAGGATGCTGAAAAAAGCATAGCCATAGCGGTGCCAGCGGTGGGATGAGTTAACGGCAGCCTGAGTACAATCTCAACCCTAGATACATTCTTTGGGTGGCTGATGGCACTGCAGCCATGCTCTTGTGTTTAGCACCCAAGCTCAAAGCTAGTGTGGCTTCTTGTTGCCCCTCCCCGCCCCCCGAGCTGATAAGAGACAGGGCAAAGGGCAGATGTGGGAACTTGACTATCCTCCCTGGAGCAGCAGCAGGGCTCTTTGGACTCCTGAGTCCCCCAGCTCAGCTGGGCTGGACTTTACACCCACAGAGCCATTTGTGAGGATACCAAGAGCTCATTTCCTGTGTCCTCAGGTGGCTAGATATGAAATGGCACCAGGCTTTATAGCCCAGTGCCGATCCTCAGAGCCCTCTCAGTCCCTCCAGTTTCACCAGTATTTATTTTAGGCTAGGGGAGGGACGCCAGGCACAGAATCATTGTACTGGGGTATTAAAATAACGACACACCCTGGATCTCATCTAAAGCTACTACGCCCAGGGCTAATATTGAAAGACTTCCGGGAGGCTCTAAGCATACACGGTTTATGCAGTTGAATCTAAAACTGTTTGCCTACCTTATACGCTATTTCCACTGGCATCACAGAGGGGGCTGCCACATGCTTAGCAGACCCACCTGCTGCTCCCAGGAGATGCCTCTCAACCCGGCACTGAATCCAGGCCATTGCAGAACCGAACAAACCTTTCTGATGAGGTCATAGCAGCCAGCTGGCAATGCTGTGGGTCCCAGGGCTGGAACTAGAGTGGGGAATTCATGGCACTGGGAGCAGGGATGCTGGAAGAAGCTGCCATCTCAGCTGCTAGTCCTCGCTTTGTGCCAGATCCAGGGCCTGCGGGTGTCAATGGGGCAGTGAGGGTGGTTCTCTCTAGTCCCATGCACTGGGCATCACTGTGATTCAATGTACCACTGACCCAGCCTCTATGGGCTTCCCCTGCTTTGTAGGCGCCATCTTCAGTGCACAGAAAGGGAATATGCAAGAGTGACTCCACAGTCAGCACTCCCCTTGTGCCTGGGTGTGACGTAGCAGGATCTCCTCATCTAGCGTCCGATGCAGACAGCTGCTCCGGCCCTATGGTTGTTTGCATTTCCTGTAACTCAGACATGAGCATATTTGCTTCTCCAGCCTCCACTGCAGTGCCACTGCAGGTTCTCCAAGCTGGAGGGCCCGGGCTTCATTCACTCAGCAATGACACAACTTTCCCATCGCCCGGGGGTGCTTCACCTTATTCATTTAAACCAGACACTGAGCAGTTGCTGCTGGGCAAGGGGCCCTCTTGTGTGGCCAGAATAAATGAAGGCTTTGCACCAGGAGACAGATGAGCCCTGCATGTGCCATCGGGAGCAGCTGCCACCTACGGTAAACCACAGAGCACCAGGCACTCCCAGAGCACTAACCAAATCACTGCGAGGCCTGGTGAGTCCAACAGGGAGCGGGGAGGGGGTAGAGAGTGAAAGGAATCCTCTACTCCTGCAGCCCTGTGGAAGTAACAGCACCTAATGCTTGTGCACCTCTACTCACTGAAACAGTGCTGGTGCCATCACTGCCCTGCCCCGTCCCCAGGCCCAGGTGCATGGGGACACACAAGGAAGCACCACAGAGCTGGACCCCGCAGCACACAGGGGCTCCAGACTGCCCCCATACAGGCTCCCTAAATCTTGAACTCACCCCATGCTGCAGCACTGCACAGGTTCCCCAGGTTCTGGGGGCTGGTCTGCAGAGGGGGCATTTTGCCTCAGTGCCATTGCACCAGTGCAAACCCCTAGTGTAGATTTGTGCTAGCACTGGTAGTTTGAAACTGAAACAAGCTGTTCTGATTTAAATCACCTTTAACATTAGTGCAGTACATCTACAGTGGGGGCTTTCTCTAGTGCGGCTGCACTGGGGTAGCTGCAACAACGGTGCCAAAACTGGTGCCTAGTGTAGACAAGCCCTGGGACTGGCTCATGATCACAGTGGAGAGGGCAGATTCCACCTTGTAGGACTTGTATTCACCCAGTACACATAGCGCGTATCTGCTAACCCTAAACTCCAGAGGGTTTCAAAGCATTAGAAGCCGATACACCCAAGTCTTCCCTGACTTTGAGCTGAGATTCTCTTGTAATTTCCTGAGTAGAGGAGATATTCAAATATATATTTTTAAAGCACTTCAACTCAGCAACAACAGAAACGAGGCCTGATGTCGGTGCTTCTGCACTGGTGGTGCTCAAACGCCAGCTCTCTTTGCGGTGGCGGTCAGTGCTGTCAGATAGTCAAAGGACTGTAATTTGAAAAGCAAATAAAGGCAGCTGTCGCCAGAGGAACAAAAGAACGATGGATGATGGGAGGTCTGTTAAGGAGAAAGGCGCATTGTTTGCTGGGACTAAGATCAGCTAATACACACGTGAAAGACACAGGACTGAAAGCGTCATGCCTGGTTAGCTGCTAATAGCTCTGTTGCTGACAATCTTTTCTAAAGTTACAGGCTTCCTAAAAGATTGACCCTCAATGTAATAGGGCTGCGCTTATTATTTCATGTTGTTTTTAGGCCCTGATCCAAACTCCCTGACTTCACTGGGTTTAGGTTAGGCTCTTCAATTCCCCACTGGCTTAGAAAGGATGGGCCACATCGTCAGTGGCTATAAGTCGGGGCAGGCTGATCAACTGGGGATCTGTTCCTTTGACCTCAATGGAGCACCCATGATTTATACCAGCTGGAGATCGGGCCCTGGATGGGGGGCTACACTGAAAGGTGAGGAAGAATAGCATGTAAACGGCTTTGATCCACTGGCGAAGTGCAGTCAGCTCTGGAGTAGGTTGCGGCAACTGTGTAACAGGACACAGCAACCGGGCATCTTCGAACAGGAAGTGAAGGAAAGCATTGTAATCAACAGGACCTGCGAAAGGGGTCGTTGGTCAGAATGTTGCTATCCCATGTGGGGATTTGGCCAGATCTCCATGGTGACTAGCTCTGCACTTGGGGAAGGTGCTGTTGGCTTTTGAGACATTCCATTAAATACGTGTATAATCTCAAGGGGTCAGCACCTTGATTTTTGCATCCCACCATGTGGCAGTCTATACACATCCCATCCCTTGTCGGAGTAGGCAGAAAGCGTGATGATACCACTGCCTCAGCTACTGCTACCATGGGGCTCTGGCGTGATTTAAAGGGCCCAGGGCTCCCAGCTACCACTACCACAGCCAGAGCTCCGGGTCCTAAAATGCTCTGGTGATTTAAATGCCCCTTCCCTTCTGGTTGAGGCCACACCCCTTCTGGTTGAGGCCCCATCCCCTGGTCAGAACCCCAGCCAAGCGTTCCGGTAAGTCCCTTACATTACTTTCACCCCCGGTTATGATACAACTGACAGTGTGTACGACCCCCCAGCTAACTGAAAATTCCAGTTAAGGGGGGGTCTTTGGCATTGCACTGACTGAAGGTCCACTCCACTCTTTACAATTTAGGTCCTCTGCAGAACTGGCTCTCCCTGGATAAGAGGAATTGAGGAAAGATGTCCCAGTGGTTACAGTACTAGCCTGGGCTCCAGAAGACCTGAGCTTAATTCCCTGAGTTACCATAGACTTGGCCTAGTCTCTCTGGGCATCAGTTCTCCATCTAAAAGGGGGATATAATAGCATAGCACGGCCCTACCTCACAGAGGTGCTGAGAAGATAAAACAATTAAAGACTGTGAGGTGCTCAGGTGACGGGGACAAATCAGGTCATAGATAGCACGGCCTTTCCTGCAGCCATGACCATTTGCATCTCTGGAGCAGCCCGGCTGAGTTCTTAGAAGGACTTCTCCCTGCACCAGGATCTGTGTGTCCATCTTCAGGCAGATTTGGAGCTGAGGCAGGCCCAAGGAGAGCTGGGAGTTGGCTCCTGTTGATGATATATTCCTTCCCATCTCCCTCTGCTGCTGGGCGTTTACATCGGGAAAGGGTGTGCATATGGCAGCTGTAAGAAAGGTGCACAATAAAGTCGCTGTGTCATCTGCCCAAGTATGTGAGTGTCACCTTCACCCCAAAACAGCCTAGCTCTACCACGACGCTGACTCTCGTCTGCTGAGATCTTCACCCAAGTCTTTCTCTTCAACTCCTGTAGCTTCCCCCTCTACTGCTCCCCCAAGTCCCACCTCTGCACAGTCTGTGGGCCAACTTTCAGAAGAGCTCAGGGCTGGATTTTCAAGCCCTCAGCACCCACATCTGGGGCCAGATGTTCAAAAGTGCGCCACATCTGCTGCACGCCCAGCGTGCTGGGCTCTTTTGAAAACCTGGCCTCACTTGTGGGTGCTGAACTCATTGGAAATGTCTGGTCTATTTATGCATCATGGAGCTTGTGTTTTCTTTGTCTGTTCAATGTCATTTTTCACCACTGAACACAGTTGCCACATCCCTGAAATAGCAAACGGATCCATGGTAATCAAGGTTGAGTTAAAAAATGACAGTGTACCTCCTTGCCCCTCCACAAACTCCTCCGCCATGTGTGTTTGTACGTAGAATTCCTGCCACCCCTCTTACAAGGAAATTCTGTTTTATGTTTAAGGCACATTATGGCTTAACAGAGTTGTACAGTAGATAGATAGATAGATAGATGCAGATTAAAAGATTGGCCTAAATTAAATGACAGTACTTTCCATTCTGAATTCATTCAGATTGGACAAACAAAATGCCAATATATGAATAAAAAAAACCTGGCAAGATTGATAAAGATGGCAGAATGATGCCTTTAAAGTGGATTTTTCTACTTTAAATGCATAGGTTACATTTTCTTTATGCAGTCTTTAAATAATTCATTAGTCCCCAAGACAGTTTTATTAAGTCTGCGACTATTGCTATAGAATTCCAAGTAGCTATAACTTCTCTGAAGCTTATGGGACCAGACAGTTCGAATGCTAAAACATACTTAAATTGAAACAGTCGTATATTTGCACTGTGAGATTGTATTTTGTCACCCTATTAAAGCTTTTTATGTTCTGAAATCAGAATGCATCTTGGTTATTCAATCGTGAGCCATCTACCGATTTGAGCACATTTCTAGCAATCATCGGAGATTCAGCAGCTTTTCACACCCCTCCCTTTCAAAGAAGCCACATGTGCCCAGGAATGTGGCCCACAAGAATGAGAAGGGAAGTTTTGGGCTCTTAGAATGCCAGGAGATTTTGCACAAAAAGCAATGGGAGGACTGGTCAGCACAAGGGATCGTTAACAGGGCATGGAGCCTTCCATATGAAGGTTTATTTGGGCATAAGCTTTTATGGGTAAAAAAACCTCACTTCAGATGCAAGTGAGGTTTTTTACCCACAAAAGCTTATGCCCAAGTAACTGCTAGTCTTTAAGGTGCCACCAGACTCCTTGTTGTTTTTGTGGATACAGACTAACACAGCTACCCTCTGATATATGAAGGTTGCCAGCTGAAACACTAAACTCTCAAGTGCTGTTGAGTGAGAGGATGGTCCAGTGTACAGGATACTGGACTGGGGCTCTGGAGCCAAGATTCTACTTCTATTCTATTCCGCTATTAATCATGAGTGATATGGAGAAAGTAAATAAGGAAAAGTTATTTACTTGTTCCCATAATATAAGAACTACGGGCCACCAAATGAAATTAATGGGCAGCAGGTTTAAAACAAATAAAGAAGTGCTTCTTCACACAGCTCACAGTCAACTTGTGGAACTCCTTACCTGAGGAGGTGTTTGAAGGCTGGGACTATAACAGTGTTTAAAAGGGAACTGGATAAATTATGGTGCTAAGTCCATAAATGGCTATTAGCCAGGAAGGGTAAAGAATGGTGTCCCTAGCCTCTGTTCATCAGAGGATGGAGATGGATGGCAGGAGAGAGCTCACTTGATCATTGCCTGTTGGGTTCACGCCCTCTGGAGCACCTGGCATTGACCACTGTTGGCAGACAGGATACTGGGCTAGATGGACCTTTGGTCTGACCCAGTAAGGCCGTTCTTATGTTCTTACACACAACCATATCTTGTGACGACAAGGCCAGATCCAGCTCTTGTTTAGCTCCATTGGCTTCAGTGGAGCTATCCCAATTTGCAAGAGCTGAGGAGATGGTCCATTATGTACTTATATGGCACCCAACAGCCTAGTGTCTGAGCGTAACCCACTGGGGACTGTGTTACAGGTCCCTCTTTAAACCACCAGTTTGTGAACTTTAGCTTAAGCAATAGCAGCTCATGCTCTTAGCTCTGGAGGTCACTGGTTCAGGCCCTAGTGGACCATTCAGCACATGAGCTTATCCGCCGTATGTTTGGATTCATCCTCCCAATGCCAGAGGGAGGCTTTACTAACCTCATTTTACAAACAGGGATGTGAGGCACAGATGACTTGCCCAAGGCCACATCAGAAGTCTGTGGCAGAGCCAGCAGCTAAACCCAGATCTCCTGAATCCTGCCGCAGCACCTTCACCAAAGACCATCCTTCCTTTGCTAAGCCAACTGAGTTGCTAAGCCAACTGATTTAGATGTGGCCACATGGCCATACTGGGTCAGACCAAAGGTCCATCTAGCCCAGTATCCTGTCTTCCGACAGTGGCCAATGCCAGGTGCCCCCAGAGGGAATGAACAGAACAGGGAATCATCAATCTTCAAACCTCTGCAAATACATCACACACAAACCCTGACATATCTGACATCAGCTGGCTTCCTTACTGGCAGTCTCAGCACTAAGGCAAGGGATTAAATGCCCCCCCCCAACCCACCCTGAGAACAATGTCCCTGAAACAGGTGTGAAGCAATGCGTAGAGGTTTGCCCTGCTACTGCATGTGCTAAACCTTTCCAGAGACAGAGGCCATCCGTCTGCAGGGTGGTCAATGCAACATCTTTTCACGGATGTTACAGTCGCTTCAGCATCTTTGAAATGGCCCACTGATCCAGCTTGCCTGAATTCACCTGGAAACACCTGCAAGGGATGTGAAGGGTTACAAGAAGGGTTTCTACATGTATGTTAGCAACTAAGACTGTCAAGAGATTAAAAAAATTCATCACAATTAATCATGCAATTAATCGCGTTGTTAAACGATAATGAAATGCCACTTATTTAAATATTTTTGGAAGTTTTCTACATTTTCAAATATATTGATTTCAATTACAATACAGAACACGAAGTATACAGTGCTCACTTTCTATTTATTTTTATTACAAATATTTGCACTGTAAAAAACAAAAGAAATAGTATTCTTTCAATTCATCTAATACAAGTACTGTAGTGCAGTCTCTTTATCATGAAGGTTGACTTACAAATGTAGAATTATGTCCAAAAAATAACTGCACTCAAAAATAAAACAATGAAAAACTTTAGAGCCTACAACTCCACTCAGTCCTCCTTCAGCCAATTGCTCAGACAATAAAATTTGGTTACAATTTGCTGGAGATAATGCTGCTGCTTCTCTGAAAGTGAGAACAGGTGTTCGCATGGCACTGTTGTAGCCGGCGTCGCAAGATATTTACGTGCCAGATGCACTAAAGATTCATATGTCCCTTCATGCTTCAGTCACATAGGATATGCGTCCATGCTGATGACAGGTTCTGCTTGAAAACGATCCAAAGCAGTGCGGACTGACATGTCCATTTTCATCATCTGAGTCAGATGCCACCAGCAGAAGGTTGATTTTCATTTTTGGTAGTTCGGGTTCTGTAGTTTCCACATCGGAGTGTGCTCTTGTAAGAGTTCTGAAAGCATGCGCCACACCTCATCCCTCTCAGATTTTGGACGGCACTTCAGATTCTTAAACTTTGGGTCCAGTGCTGTAGCTATCTTTAGAAATTGGTATCTTCTTTGCGTTTTGTGTCATGTTGGGTTAGAATGGGCACTTGATGTGGGTTAGGGTCGGAGAGCATCCAGGAAGACATGACACTAAAAGGGAGAGGACCAAGAGCAAAAACCGGCCTCTCCCAATGTCCAGTGCATTTTTATCTTCTAGGGTGAAACCCTAGAAACCCCGTGCAGAAGGTTCAAGACCTATGTACAACTTAGCTCTTCAAAAGAGAGCTTAATTTGGAATGAAGTAGTTTTCCTGGTCCTCTGCACAGGGGTGAATTTCCCGCTTAGAGTGAAAGCTCCTGGACGTATGGGTTTCTTTTGTATTAATGTCTGGTACAGCACATTGCGCATGGTTAATAAGTAATACATGCTAAGAATAATGACTTTAATTGATATAAGGCCTTTACAGAATTACCTGTAGCATTCACTTCATCCATCACTGCAATGCAGACACCTCTGGAGCAGAACACAGGAGCTGTCTCATAGTTCACAGCAAGTTCACACAACAATTTAGGACAGGAAGCGTAAAAATACCCCTCTCACAGTTAAAAAATTCAGGGAGAGTTTACACAGGCAGGCTGGAATTAGCCATATCAGAATGTAGCCGAGGACACGCGAGTCGAGGCTCTGAATCTTGTTGAAAGCTCCTTGGGATTGTTAAGCATCACAAAGTATCTTGGATCCAGGTTCGCATCTCACAAGTGATGTCACCCTGAGCGGCAGAACGCCACGCAAGCACCATTCTGGGACAGGACAGTGGCCATGAGGAGTGGGGGGGATTGGGGACTGGGACAGCATGGGTTGTCATTATTTCTGAAAAGACACAGCTGGAACTATTTGTCTGGACTGAAGACACCTAAGTGATGCCCATTATATTTTCTTTCAAAAACCTCGTGTTTTAAATGTGCTGGAGTCCTGGCCTGCAGGGACCACTTCTGAGGCTGGTCGCAGCCGCTGTGCTCTCTGAATCCACGTGCTCTCTGCTAGGGGAACTCTCATCACCAGGCCACACATGCTAAAGAGAGGACGTGCCAAGAAACCAAGGCAGAAAGGAGACGTGGCAGTGACAGTTTTGCTGATCTGGATAATTGTGCTCCAGGATCAAAAGTTCATTAGGCAATAGACACTGAAGCCAGTGAATCTATTGGCTTCAGAATGTATCTGTGACGGGTTGGATCGCAGAACCCATCCTGGGAGCTGCCAACTGATGTGCCAGGACTACCTCTGCTTCTGCTTTCCCTGCCAACTCAGGACCCCAGCACCCTGTCTTGCTGAGCCAGACACTCCTGTCTGCTCCAACACAGACTCAAGGTCTGAATTACCTGCCCCAAAGCTTCAGGTTTACCTGAAAACAGCTCACAGAAGTGTGCTTGTCTTTAGCACTCAGATGCCCAACTCCCAGTGGGATCTAAACCACATAAATCTGTTTTATCCTGTATAAAGCTCATGCAGGGTAAACTCATAAATTGTTAACCCCTATAACACTGATAGAGAGATTTGCACAATTGTTTAATCCCCCAGGTATTAATACATACTCTGAGTTAATTAATAAGTAAAAAGCGATTTTATTAAATACAGAAAGTAGGATTTAAATGGTTCCAAGTAGCAACAGACAGAGCAAAGTAAGTCACCAAGCAAAATAAAATAAAACGCACAATCCATGTCTAATCAAACTGAATACAGATAATCTCACCCTCAGAGATGCTTCAGTAAATTTTTTCTCAGACTGGACACCTTCCAGGCCTGGGCACAATTCTTTCCCCTGATATAGCTCTTGTTCCAGCTCAGGGGGTAGCTAAGGGATTCTTCATGATGGCTCCTTTCCTCTTTGTCCTGTTCCATCCCTTCATATATCTTTTGCATAAGGGGGGAATCCTTTGTCTCTTTCTGGGTTCCCCCCACCCCCCACCCCCTGGAAAAGCACCAGGTTAAAGATGGATTCCAGTTCATGTGACATGATCACATGTCACTGTAAGACCCCCAAGCTTCTTTCCTCCCAGCCTGACTCATAGGAAGGCCTGCTTGCAAACAGAGCCCCAGTCAATTGTCCTGGTTGATGGGAGCCATTAAGATTCCAAACCACAATTAATGGCCCACACTTTGCATAATCACAATAGGCCCTCAGAGTTATATTTCATATTTCTGGTTTCAGATACAAGAGTGGTACATTTATACACAGGGACGGCTCCAGGCCACAGCGTGCCAAGCATGTGCTTTCGGCGGCACGCCACGGGGGGTGCTCTGCCGGTTGCTGGGAGGGTGGCAGGCAGCTCTGGTGGAGCTGCCGCAGGTGTGGCTGCAGATGGTCAGCTGCTCCTGCAGCTCCGGTGGACCTCCCGCAGACATGCCTGTGGTAGCTCCACCGGAGCCACGGGACCAGCTGACCGTCCGCAGAAACGCCTGCGGGAGGTCCACCGGAGCCGAGGGACCAGCGAGCGGCAGAGCACGCCCTGCGGCGTGCCGCCGTGCTTGGGGCGGCAAAATTGCTGGAGCCGGCCCTTTTTATACAAATAGGATGATCACACTCAGTAGATTATAAGCTTTGTAATGATACCTTACAAGAGATCTTTTGCATGAAGCATATTCCAGTTACATTATATTCACTTATTACCATATTTTTATAAAACCATATAGCCTGCACAGCATCCCAGTATCCATTATGAATTTAGGCACTATTGTTTGCTACTGGATCATGATTTCCTATGAATCATAGAATCATAGAATATCAGGGTTGGAAGGGACCTCAGGAGGTCATCTAGTCCGACCTCCTGCTCAGAGCAGGACCAATCCTCAACTAAATCATCCCAGCCAGGGCTTTGGCAAACTGGACCTTAAAAACCTCTATGGAAGGAGATTCCCCCACCTCCCTAGGCTTCTACAGCACCTCAGTGGGGCTTGTGAGCTATCATTAGTTAATTATTCATCATTATTACCTACAGTTGATTGTTATTGATGTCTTATTAGCAGAAGCTCCACTGCAGTACAAATAATATGCATCTGCTAAGTGATCCTGTCTCTCTGGGAGTGTATTTGCTTGTTATTCATAAGTACCCTCTGAATCATTTTGTCATCTAATTCTCAGCATGTGGAACGGGGGTTTTCTTGCAAATTGTTTACTCTGTATTTGCTATTTAGCATTAGTGTTGTATTCCAGCGGGGGAAGGGACAAACACCCTCACTAGTTTGCAGATGGCGCTTGATAAATTTATGGCTGGGATTATCTGACAGGGCGGATTGATGACCCAGGGGTGGAGTAGGGGAGTCCCTGTCAGTCCTATGTCCTGTGATTGGTCACCTAAGCAGATGGCATTGTTTCTGTTCCCTGATTGGATGATCAATTTTTTTTAAATGGGAACATTTTTTGATACCCAAAGAAATTTATCCCAAGAACAATAACCACCCAGTGCTGGAGCAAGTGACAGATGGTCAGCAGGTCAGCACCCCTCACCCTGTCCCTGGCTGCACAGTCCTCTTCTTTCCACTTGGGGGCAGCCTTGCTGGGACCTTTCCTCTGCAGAAGGCCTCCAGCAGGGCAAAGTCCAGGGAAATTAGTACCTCCAAGGCCCCTTTCCTTAATGGCATTTCCTGGGGTGGGGGGACTATCTGCTGAGTGTGGAAGGGGCTCAGATCCACTTAGCTCTTTCCTTCATTCCTGCTCCCTGGCCTTCGATCGCTCAGTCCAGTGCACCTCTCCCACCCTGGGAGAACTGGAATCCCCATCTTAGGAGATCTCATCACAGAGAAGAGACGGAACTACCAATGCTGGTCGCCCCTACACTGCTTGATATCTATATCCAGAAAAATGAGACTGGTGAAATCTGTGCCTGTTAGTATAGGAAACTGAGGGTTGCCAGCAAAACCTAGAAAATCCATTAAAACATGAATAGTCCGTACGATTGGCTGGGATCCCCTTGATTTTTTCCTCAAAGCACCATGTGGTCTCTGCCAGCTACCAGAGACGAGCAGATGGGGCCTGGGTTTCATAATAAAGCCAGTCAGGATTTTTACATCAAAACATTTTTCCATCAAAATGGCAATTTTTGTAATAAAATGTTGATGTGTGCCCCCCCCACACCTATTTTCCTCTCCTTTTCAAGCGTGGACAAAATGGGAAGAAAGGGGATGAGGATGAAAACCAAATCTTTTTTCTTTCTGAAATTCCACCTTCCTCCCCCAAAAATTCTGCAAACAATTTTGAATAACATGAACATTTTCTCCTTATTTGAAAATTGTCATTGAAAATACATCATCCCCACCCCCATCTCTATATAATACCTCACACAAGGGACAGCACCTCTAGCAGGGTGTAAGCACTTGTCAAAGTCAAAGCTCCCCCTGCACCCGCCAAGGGCTTAGCAGGCTGACATGGTTAAGGCTCATGAGTTTCATAGCCAATAGGGCACTGGGGAGCAATGCACCACATGCAACCAGCTTTGACTGCCCTAATCTGGTGGCTCAGGTACCCATTTTGCAGTTGGATGAATTGGAGGGAGCCTTTCAGGGGGAGTTCAAGCAAGACTCAGTCCCACCATCTTCAGGATGATAAACAAGCACCCTCATCACTTACCTACCACAGCTCAGGGTTACAGTGCTAAGAACAGCCATACTGAGTCAGACAAAAGGTCCATCTAGCCCAGTATCCTGTCTTCTGACAGTGGCCAGTGCCAGGTGCTTCAGAGGGAATGAACAGAACAGGGGAATCATTGATCCATCCCTTGTTGTCCACTCCCAGCTTCTGGCAATCAGAGCCTAGGGATACTCGGAGCATGGGGTTGCATCCCTAACCATCTTGGCTAATAGCCATTGGTGGATCTATCCTCCATGAACTTATCTATTTTTGAACCCCTTTATAGTTTTGGCCTTCACAACATCCCCTGGCAATGAGTTCCACAGGTTGACCATGTGTTGTGTGAAGAAGTGCTTCCTTTTGTTCATTTTAAACCTGCTGCCCGTTAATGTCATTGTGTGACCTCTAGCTCTTGTGTTATGTGTAGGAGTAAATAACACTTCCTTATTCACTTTCTTTATGGCCCTTGGGGGATTGGAGCTGGCTGAAGAGGTCTAAGGGCACAAGGGGTGGCTGCAGCAGTGTTTGATGCGCGCTGCAAGGACTCAGCTGCAATGGGACCTGGTCAAGCTGGGTTTGTTTGATTTGGGATAACTATCGTTAATTAAAGTCCAGTTTTAAAATGGTTCCCGGTCAGGGAATGTAACGTGCAGCTCCAGCAGCCCTGCCACTGCAAGGCTGGAGCCGACATAGGAAACAAAGACCTACTGTGCCACTTCAGTTAAGAACCAAAGGCCCAGTGAAGCCATCAGACTCTTGCCAGGCATTTGAAGGAACGCAGTTCATATGAAAGACTCTGCGGTGCAAATCAGCCTCACTCCAATGACTCCCCCATTGGAGGATCTGTCCCCAGACCCAGTTCAGGTGGGTTGTACCCCGTTGTACTCCCAGGAAATCCAGAGCAGCGAAACAGAACAAGGAACAGAGGCTTTGCCAGTCACCTACTTCTAGAACATTCTCCTTCCCCAGAAATCATTCAACGAAAGCAAGTTCTCCTAACTTTTACACTTAGCCCCAGCATATGTTTAGGGAATCAGCGAGTGATTCATATTCTAGGCTATAATTTTCTGTTGATTTTTAGTGACTCATTTATATGCTAGCTCAGCACCACTTAAGGCTGACATGGACTTACGCTCATTCAATATTGGTTTCCGGTTCATTTTCCAGGAGGCCCTGAGCAGAGAAATGAATCATCCCGTTAGCACTGAATTAATGTCATTGAGTGGAGTGGGTCAGGAGCGGGTCCAGCACAAGGTTGTCCTACACCCACGGGGGGTCATGGCAGTTGACAGTCAATTCCATTCTACATTCCTGCCCCCTCCTTTGTCAAGACTGTCAGATATTCTAATTTCACTTATTTTACCTTGATTATCTCTCAGAAGAGTTGTAAGCCCTGATTGTCTGGGGTGTTGGTTGATTTACTTCTTGGTAGGTAAGAAACCTTATCAGAGGCCTGTAATAAGCCTCTGTCCCAAATCTGGACCTTAGCGTCCAAAATCTGGGTGCTTAGCATGAACCTCCAAGCTTAATTACCAGCTTGGATCTTATCTCACTGCCACCAATCAGGATTCTGAGTACCTGATAAACTCTCTGGTCTCCCCAAACCTTTCCCTGGGGGACCCCCAAGACTCAGATGCCCTGAGCCTCCAACAAAGGGAAATAACCCACTTCCCTTCCTGCTCTTTACTTCCTCCCAGATTTTCCCGCTGTGGGATATAGGAAGATTTCCCTGCTTCAATGCCTTGAAACACAAAACAGAGAGGACTCCTTCTTCTCCCCCTTCCAGTCTTTCCCTGAGAAGAACAGTACTCCTGGCACAGAGATTCCTATCCCCTTGCCTTAACTAGGAAAAGAAATCCAACACGTTAAAAAGAAGCTTTATATAAAAAGAAAGAAAAAACACATGACATGATCACTGCATCAAGATGACATAACACAAGGCTATTGCTAAAAGAAAATATGAATAATCAGCCTTATTCAAAAAGAAGATCCAATTTAAACATTCCAGCAACTCCACACATGTAAATACAAAATACAATATAAACCTATTGCTTCCTTTTGTACCACAACTTGGGAACAGAAGAGTAGAAAGAAGCTTGGAGATAGAAAAAAAAAAAGCTCTTCCCTCAAGCCGAGAGAAACAAACAGGCAGAAACAAAGACAAAACACATCCCAGAAGTCCCTCCCTCACTTTGAAAAATCCGGTTTCCTGATTGGTCCTCTGGTCAAGGTGTTGGTTCCCTTTGTTAACCCTTACAGGTAAAAGAAACATTAACCCTTAGTATCGTTTATGACAAGGCCACGTCTAACACTACGGGATAATACGAATTAGCTAAAATCGGTTTATAAACTGAATTAGCACAGTAATTGGCGTTGTGCGTCCAGCTCCGAGGCTAACGTCGATTTCTGAAGCGTTGCATTGTGGGTAGCTCTTCCGTAGCTATCCCATAGTTCCCGCAGTCTCATCTCGCGCCGCGGGCTGTGGAATTTCTGGGTTGATACTGGCGAAGTATGATTATTGCACGTGTGTCCGGGGAAAATCAGCTACATCTTGTCTTGCGCGTTTCGGACACTGGATTTGCTAGGCAGAGCTATAGCAATTCCTGTGGGCGCCGTTTTCCACGTGGGGATTGTTGGCCCTTGGCAAGCGTGCCATTTAGGGGGCAGCCGCACCTAGTGGGGATCCCGTTGCAGCTTTTTTTTTTTTGGCCGGTTCAGTCCTTGGTATGTGTGTTTAAGGCTGGAATGCTCGGTGAGAGGTAGTAGGGGCGATACTTTCCTAGGCGGCGACACTAGCACATGTTGGATCTTGGGGCTGGTACAATGATACACGAGGGATGGTTTACTTGGTTGTGTCCTGTACTTCGTAGCTGGTACGCGGTTTATATGTAACCTGGGTCATAATGAGGAGTAGACGTTAGCAATCTTCGCTTCTCGTACTTGTTTTGTGGCTGGTGCTGCGGCTGATTTCATGGAGGGGCCCTCGGGCTTAATAAATTGCGGTATTTTGGGGCGGCATACCGAGCAGGTTAGCGAGAAGATTGCGGAATTGGACGCCACTTTGGGCACGTGAGGCAATACGCCACCTGTGTAATTGGGGCTAAAAATAGGTCAGAGGTCCTCGCCTAGATATTAAGGGGTCAAACGGTGGGTATTAGTAGACGCGTGAGTCGTATCAGGAGTCACAGCTGCTACGTGTTCCAGTGATTTCGGCATGTTAGGGTCCTGCAATCAGAGGTACTCCAGCGCGCATGCGCTTCCGGTCCTCTCCGGCCAATCTCTTCAACTGGTGTCTACGAAATCCATGTGCTGTATATGGGTGTCCGCCCCGCCGTTTGTGTCAGGAAGTAGAGAATGGAATAGGCCAAGAATGTATACAGAGAGGCATAGAACGGGGGACTTAGGAGGGAGACTAAATAGGGGGAGGTAGAGCTAGGCGCGGTCCCGGCTATGACAGTTTCCAGGCAGGTATCAAGATTCTTGGTATCGAGCAACGGAAAGGCGACGGCGGATGGAAACTGCAGCCGCCCAGTTTTAGTGAGGATATACAGTTGAGGCGAGCCACGTCTGGACCGTATTCTACTGGGGACTCATTCCGCATATGTGGTTGACTCTCAGGGCGCACCTGCCGGGCCAGCCGCAGCCTGGAGCGCAGCCGAGGTAGTCTCGAGTTGTCGGGCTGACTGGCCAAGGTGATTGGTATCAGCAGGTCATATTTGTACTCGGTCTACCAACCGTTGGGAGCAGAGGAGGCAGACTATGCGGGTGCGCTTACACTCTGTGCTGAGCCAGCAATGCGCGGCGCTCTAGCGCGAGCTCGCATCAGTAACATAGGTGACAGCTGAAGAAGCAGGAGAAATGATGGTGCGATTTCCCTTTTTCGCGTTCACAAAGGAGTTGGGGGGGTGTTTTGGTGGAATTCTGATGGGTGAGGCCGATCCTGTACACCAGCGGCTCACACATCTGTTGTTGACCTGCAACATTGGAGCGCAGCCAGAGAGGGCGAGAATACTTCTTTGCAGGACATGATGGCCGTGTTGTGACTGTTGTAGGGCTGGAGTCCTCACGTAACCTGCCCGGCCATCGCAGGAGCGTTTTCAATTGAGTTCTGCGCGTGCCCGTTACGCCTTGTCCGCGCCTGTGTATCTGGAGATTTTTTGTCACTGCTTTTTCGTGTTCTGTAAAGCGGAGCGTACGACAACAGATTTTTCTTCCCATAGACGAGCGTTGATAGATTCTTTATATTCCCGTTATGGTCCATGCGTGGACTTTTTTTGAGTTTGGAGGGCCACTGCATCGCTACCGCCGTGGCTGAGAGGCTCCAACGCTGGGTCAGAGACAGGAAAGGGGTAATTCGAGAGAGGGCGCGGTGCTTTTCGCTTTTTTTACCATTCCCGCTGTCATCCGATGTTCGAGAGTTGGCTGTCAGAGCGGTAGTGGGCAATGGGGATACCGCCCGGCGAGCGCAATAACGTCATGTTCTTCTATCCACACTTTCCGTTAATCCGTATATGTTAATATCGAATTTAGCGCTACTCCTCTTGTCAGGGTGGAGTACAGAAATCGATTTAAAGAGCCCTTTATATCAACATAAAGGGCATTGTAGTGTGGACGGGTACAGCGTTAAATCGATTTAATGCTCTTTAAATCGATTTAAATGCGTAGTGTAGACCAGGCCTTTTAGTTTCCCCAATTACCTGGAGATAGATAGATAGATAGATAGATAGATCCTTGGGCAATTCACTTAATCATTCTGTGACTCAGTTTCCCCATCTGTAAAATGGGGATTATATTACTGACATATCTCACAGAGATATTGCAAGGCTTGATTCATTACCATTTGACAAACACTTTAAGATCCCTGGATGGAAGATGCTCCAGAAGTATTGGTTATCTTACATTTAGATACCACCATCCAGACAGGGACGTTCCAGATAATTCATGGATAATTTCTTCCAAGATCCACTTCTGCTGCAGGGCCCACAAATGGGAAATTTAAACTATTCCTTCGACAGTAAGTGCTTCCTCTGGATCTTGCTGTGGGGCTTGTTGCCTTTTAGACTGCAATCTCTCCTATCTGTGGTGGCAGTGCTTAAACTAGCATTGTTACCTTGATAATATTTATATTTATGTCACTCACCATGGAAATAAAGTCAGCTCTGGGGAGGGACACAGCAACTATTTTGCAGCCCACAGCACTATTACACTACAGTGTGGCCCAGAAAGTGGCGAATACCACATCCAACTGAAGCTCCATTGGTGAGTTTTAAATAGACAGAATGCAATCATCTTGCAGTGCAATTTAAGCAGAAGCTAACATCTCTAGCCTGGAAAACATAACCGGCAAGAGACTTGTCATCTGTGGTCAGTAAGGGTCCATTTTGCAAGAAAAGGGGCGTTTGCTATGGTCTTCTAGCCAAAGCTATAGTTGTGTAACACCATTCTACCTAAACGTCTCCCTGCAATTTCAGCCATCTCAGACTTCTTCACTTCCTTTCCTGCACTGTTGGACACTGCTGTTGTTCTTTGCCAAGCAGCCCCCTATGCTCTGGCTGCCTGGCAGTAATCTATCAAAAGATTCCTATGAAAAGAGCAGAGTTTAACACACAGACATTCCCCCATACACCTTCCCTTGAAGTCAAAGGGAAATCCACCTTCATGTATGAAGGTAGCGTTCAGTGCAAGCCTCGGTTTGTGAAAGTGCAGAGTTTGTGGAGTGTTTTGGGATCTTTCAAGGTGAAAGGTGTTATATAAAAACAATATCGTGTGTTTTAACTTTGCCTTTCGTGTAAGCTGATAACAAGAGCCCCCGCAGAAGGGCCACAGAACAAATAACACTGTTACCCACTTGCCCACCTCCTCACCTTTTATATTCTATAAGAGGGCTAAAAACACAGAACTGCAGAGAAAATGGCACGGTGCCTAAGAGCCATAAATGCAGGGGGGACAATCCCGCCTGCTTGTTTTTCACACGGAATTACTGGGCATTGTGTAAACCCATTAGTTTCTCCCTGGTCACTTCAGTACTCAGCGGGGTTGATTTTTACAAATGTATCTCTGGGCTGCTGGCTCGGACCATCAAAAACTTTGTTAATTTTGCACTAAGATTATCCCAGGTCAATTCATACTGCAGATCTCACACAAAAGACAACACTGGTAGCCAATCCCGTAATATACTAACTAAACATTTATTAGCTAGGTTAAAGAGATGAGGGAGTTAGCTACAGCTTAAATCAGGCAACATATACACACAAATGAGTTACAGTCCAGGGTTCCAACAGGCGTCAGGGTTGTAGCAATCTGTCAGCACTGAATGGCTTTTAGGGCTAACCTAGGTGACCCTGGGGATCGCTGCTTTAGTTCTCTCGCTCCAGCCCTCTGCGAGTCCAAACAGCAAAAAAGATGAAACATTTTCTTGCCAGCTATCTTCGCACCCTTCTTCCAGAATTCAAGGTGATGGTTCGAGCCCTTTTGCACGTGGCTATTAACAAAATCTTTGGATTGTGATGTCCCACTGTGGCCCATTTCACTTTGATGGCCCATCTAGATGAGCAGGAGACGATCCTTCTTGACAGGTTCACAGTTTCAGAGCAAACATTTTTTTACAGTTACAAACGTACCCATTATGTTTATAGCATGTGACTCAGTAACTACTCCCCTCTTTTATGTCTTTCAAATGCTTTTGGATGGTTGGCATCTTCTCCTCAGTCCGTGTCTGCATGAGCTAGCCATCGTTAGCTCCTTTAATCATTGGGATGAACTGATGACTCATGGTGGATCTTGGTAGACATCATTAATTCCAAAATCCACTCTTTTTTTGTAGTTTTCCAGTAATGCCTACGAACACACAAAGACATAATCCCAAACAAAACCACTGCTGTTACCACTGCTGCTGAAAATGATGGTGACAAGAAGGGAGATCTCAATAATTCTCCTGTAATTTAAGAGCTGAGCATGGGACATCCCTGACCTCAGGAATCAGAGGGTGGACATGATCCCACGTCCTTCTCTTTGCAGTTCTCAACGCTTCCGCCACTGGGGCATGCTATACATTGAAGCACTAGCTTGTGCTATAGCACCAGGCTCTGATGTACTTTTGCAGCCCGTGAATCATCACCAGGATATGAAGGACCCCCCAGAATTAATGTTCTAGGCCCCTTTCCATTTTAATTCAGGCCCCATTTCCACTTGGAAGCCAGTCAGCCAATGAGGGTCAGTTGATGCACCAGTTGGTGGAGGAGCAGAGAAGGGCCTAGATCATCCAGGCAGAATTGAGATCAGCGCCCCTGCAATTGTTCAGGAACCTCCCAGGTTGCACCCCAGATGAGGACACAGCATAGTCCCCCTTTGGTGCTTACTCTGGATCCACTTTCAGCCTGCTGCCTCCCACAACGCTGCCCTACTATCGCCCTGATCAGAATTCTGGGCAGCCTCCCTCCAGTCCTAATGGGTTAGGCACAGGTCTTCATGCCCCACCTCCAGAAAGATCTGATTCTGCCCCTTATAGAAACCTGTCACTAAATGCCCAAAAGAAATGCTATAAACAGGGTGAGTACAAAGGACAGTGATGACAATGAGTTGTATTTATACAGCATAATTTCTCCAGAAAGAACTCAGAGCAATTAACAAGATGACTAGAGCAATCATTTCCCCCTCCATGGAAATGCAGCTGGCTCTGGGGTGGGTTCCTGTAGTCATTTAACAGTGCAAAGCTGTACTTTAGCCTAGAGTGTAAGTGAATAATCCATTAATACTTTGAAAGTAGGTAGGATTTTATGATGCTAATTAGAACTGAGCCAGCTCTAATCTTTCCAAAAGCACCAGGGGATTTTTAATTATTGCAAACCACAGAGAGCACAGTTGCACATCCCCCTGGAAAACACCTTAGTGCTTCCATATTGGTTCAGACTCTGCCATCCAAGTGCTAACCAAGCTGCATGGCATGGAGCCATTCCCTCTTCCAGGCACCCAGACAAGGACAGAAATCACAGAAGGGTTTGCTTGACAGGCCAGTTCTTAAGGAGTCCCTCATTCTGGGGCTTAATTGTCCATGTAGGGTTCACTTTCTGCTCCTTTATTACCTTTCTAGATCTGACCCCTTTGCTCAGCTCTTAGTTTTAATCATCTCGCCTAGCTCTGTAGTTCCCATTGACCTTTCTCGACTCCCCTAGTCTCATTAGTTTGACTAACTAACCAAGCTGCCACTAGACGGAAAGCATTATGTGGGTCTCTTCTCACTGCCTTCTGCAGTTTGGCGATAGGGCCGGCTTTAGGCCAATTCCACCAATTCCCCCGAATCGGGCCCCGTGCCTCAGAGGGCCCCGCGCCCAGTGACAGGGCCGCTGGGCGGTGGCGGGGCAAGTGATCGAGAATCCCTTCCATGGTGAGAGGCTCCTTTTTAATTTTCACTCACCCAGCACTGCTCTGGGTGTTTGGCAGCACTTCAGCGGCAGGTCCTTCAGTGCTGCTGAAGATCCGGAGCGAGTGAAGGACCCACTGCCGAAAACTAGGAGAGCCGCCCGGTGAGTACAAGCCCTACATGTTTTTTTACGTGTTTTTTTTTTTTTCAGTCATCCCTGCCGGGGCCCTATCAGAACTGTTTGAATTGGGCCCCGCACTTGCTAAAGCCGGCCCTGTTTGGCGAAGTACAAGAATCCCTAAGGAAACCAATGACACGGTGTGAGTCCATAGACAGAGAAGAGCCCTGTTCTCAGGTAACAGTCTGGACACCTCTTAACCTACCTACTGGTATCCATGGAGATTCAGGTGTTACATGAGGAATGACTGACATAACTGACATAAACAAACAAAAATACCACACATTTTAGTAGCAAATCTGCATGCTTCAGGGCTTAAGTCAACCTCTAACCGATAGGGGTCAGGAGGAATCTTACCCTGGGGATAGGTTATCTCATAATTGCTTGCGGAAGGTTCCTTGCATCTTCCTCTGAAGCACCTGGTACTGGCCATTGTCAGAGAGAGGATATTAGTCTTGGTGGATCACTGAGTCTGATTGGCTTCATACAGGCTAGTCACATGAGTGAGAATTACTTTTGGAACTAAGAATGTGCAAGAGACAAGTTTCCAAGCTTAGGAACTGGTATAGAAGGAAATTTCCTTCCTTCCTGTAATGCTGAGTCCTCTCCGTTTCAAATCTTTCTCTCCAGCTGCACCTCTGCCCACTGACCTTGTACATTGCAGAGAGAAAAAGAGGAAGAGTAGCACGAATCCTCTGATTTTTGCTGCAAATAATATATTAATAAAAAATGTCTGAAGTGCAGAATTTACAGATGTTTGACTTCTATTTTCCAGGTTTAATTTCCTCTGAGGGGATTTTATGTTTTGTTTTGTTTTTTATAAATGAAAAATGTCTCCAAGTCCTTGTGGTCTCACATGTAAATGATTCTTCTGGTGCTATTTACATAATCCCAGGCTTTTTAAAGGGCATATAATACAGGGCTGATCCCGCAGCGACTCCTTGGCAGTCTGCTGCCAGAAGCTTTCGTGTAACTGAGGTCATGGGATCTTTTAAAAACATGTAGCTTCAGATGTTGCCCTCTGATGTGGCTCACGTTGGAAGAGGGAGGTCGACAAGAACCACACGTTGCTTTTCAGGGCAGGATTGGCCCTAGAGTGAATGGGCGGGAGAGCGACATTATAAAGAATAACCTAATGTGCAGATCTGCCCAGGAGAGTGCTCACTAGTCTCACCTGCCTCTCTTATTAAACACAAATCCCAGCACCTGCTAAGCAACAGCCCAGCAGGAAATCTCCACCCCTCGCTATTAACTATTGTTAGTCAGTGGCAGGCAGCAAGGGAGTGGGCTCTTCAAATGGCTGAAAAGTGTCACTTGCTGCTTCGAGCGGGACCAGGCTGTCTCCTCTAGGCAACACCAGCAGGAGAGAGAATTGGACGGGAAAGGAATGTAATTTCTCAGCTGCAGTTCTAGTGTCCTGCAACACCGGGGATTCTGTTGAACCATGGGAAATTGCGGAAGCCTAACAATGGGGGACACTTAAAAACAATCCTGCAGAGGCCTCTCTTGGGGAAAGAGCTGGATGATTTTTTTCCATTCTTCAATTCCCTGGGCTTGACTCTCTGCTGTCTTGTGTGACCCAGGCTAACAGGGCATCGCTCTTTGTCCCTCTCCAGTGGCTTGGCCTTGACTAGGGGTTTACGAGTCTCCTGCAGTGTCTGTGCTCAGAGAGGTGATCAGTTAGTTCAAGTAGTAAAGCCTTGTGCTTTTAGAGCCAGAAGTCCTGGGTTTGATCCCAGCAGATCTGACCCACCTAAGGGCACCCTGACAGTTGCACCTGGTGTAGTCACTGACACCAGTGCAAGGTGGGTATGAAGTGCTACCCTATCAGAATTCTCCACTCACTGACGCCCGTGAACTGGTGTTATTATCACAGCTACGCACTCTGCGGTCACCTTGGATGGGCGTAAATGATTACACAAGGCAGTGGTGAGTCCGATTCCTTCATCCTACCAGATTATGATCCTAGGCCAGGATACACCATGAGCAGCTCCTCTGACGTTCCACTAGTGCAAACTCAGCATGAGATCAAAATCAGGCTGTCTGTGCTTTGCAAATATTGACGTCTCTCTTGTTTTTTAGGGTAATAGATTTATGCTTCAAATGAGTCCCAACCACTGCACAGTTTAGCTGGCTGATGGACAGCTTGGGCTCCTGGAAGAAAGTCTTTATGAAAAATGTCAGTTATATCAAAATAAACCATCATGATTTACTCACTTGTCAGCTCTGGAAAAGAATTTCTAATCTGTCTTATATTTCCTGTCCTTAAGTAACAGTCCTTTCCTTATTCATTTTCACCATAAGGATTGCCTCATGCACTGCATGTGCTGCTCTCAGTGAGCAGAGATTAAATAATGGGTAGAACCCTAATACTGGCTGGTCAGAACCTCTGCCGCTGACTAACATAGTAATTGAGGAATCATAGAAGATCAGGATTGGAAGGGACCTCAGGAGGTCATCTAGTCCAACCCCCTGCTCAGAGCAGGACCTATCCCCAACTAAATCATCCCAGCCAGGGCTTTGTCAAGTTGGGCCTTAAAAGCCTCTAAGGATGGAGATTCCACCACCTCCCTAGGGAACCCAGTCCAGTGCTTCCCCATGCTCCTTGTGAAATATGCTTAAAGACACAGACGTTTAGCAGGTGTGAATCGGCATCGCTCCATTGACTTCTGTAGAGTTAGGCTAATTTGCACCAGCTGCAGATTGGGCTCGCAGGCAGGGCTGCCCAGAGAGGGGGCAAGTGAGGCAATTTTCCCCAGGCACCGGGCCCCGCAGGGGCCCCATGAGCCCTGGCTGAGAATCCCTTCCCTGGTTACTCACCCGGTAGCAGTCCGGGTCTTTGACAGCACTTCGGCGCTGGGCCTTTCAATCACTCCGGGTCTTCGGTGGCACTTTGGCAGAGGGTCCTTCACTGCTGCCGAAGACATGGAGTGAGTGAAGGACCTGCTGCCACCACCGCCTAAGACCCGGACCACCTCCCAGTGAGTACAAGCATCCGCTCCCCTGCCTTGCCCCAGGCCCCCTGAATTCTCTGCCCGCAGGTTTCATTCATTCTCAGACACATAGGTGACGCATGGAGGGGCAACACGTGGGCTCAAGTGCCCCCCCAAAATTGCTGCTTGCCTTGTATTGAGCATGCTCACACGAACTGAGCCTGCTCAGTAACATTTGCTGAAGCCACTGCCCTCACTGTGCCCCACTACTTCCCCGCTGTCAGCAAGGCCGGCTCATCTCTGCTCGGATAAACGTTGAAAGTAACTTTACACTTCCCGTAGCAACCTTAACACTGATCCTTTCCCTTTCTGAGTACCAGAGAGACAATTAAAATCGTTTAAGCACTTGTTTCAACACCTCAAACACTTGTGTTTCTTCAATCACTGTAACTGCGATACCCCAATAACATAAATAACGCCTCTCAAGATTCATTGTACACAACTTCTACGAGACGGCAACTAACATTTCAATGATCCAATTATTGACATTGCTTTTTGCGTCTAACACTGATGTGGAGCTGAGACAGATATCTCTTCCTACAGCACATCTGCTGTATAGAATATGATTCTAAGCATATCAGAAGTAAAATAACGCACTATTAATCAACTGGGAAAAAATGACTTCCCCTTCCATGTCGAGGTTATGAGGCACACTGCTGAGCAACTGTCTTACATGAGGAAAAAATAGGGTTAGAGTTAAGATTGTCGTTGAAATATCTAATGCTAATTTTCCGATATGTGGCTAAAGAAGCAGCGCAGACAGACTACAGTGAGAGCTTCATTAAGTCCACTCCTGATAAACGCCCATCAAAAACAAAGGACCGAACTGATTCCTAGGATGATTGGGCCAAACCTGGAACCTAACATCTCAGGATGGAATCCTGGCTTATTGAGATTAATGGCAAAACTCTCATTGGCATCTGTGGGGGTCTGGATTTCACCACAAACCTCTTCAGATTTCAAAGGGGAGGAGGGCCATAATTAGATCTCTGCATCTGAAGCTGCCCTTATGGCTTTGATGTGGGTTGAATCCTAAATCAGAAGGGGCCTATTTGCTTCATTCCCACTGAGGTATGGACGAAATCACGCAAGAACCACTGCTGACATCAGATGTCAAGGCAGGATGGTGGCAGACTGATCTCATGAGAGTCTGGGCTGCAATCTGGGGAGATCAGCCTGTGAGATTTCAGCATCTAATAAATCTGAAACCAAATCCCACTCCTGAGTCAGGCTGAAATCCTACACTAACCCTCCACTGGATCTACTCATCACCCCATCTCTGTGGTCTAGAAATCAAATCACCTGGAATATATTTTGCTCTGGAGTCCAGACCTTCTCTCACTGCAGTCAGTGACAAAACTGCCATTGCCTTAGATGGAAGAATGGGGAGGCTCATCCTGTATCTTTAATCACCGATGTTTTACTGCTGGATAATCCACCCCTGCAGCTGATCACACATGGAGAGAGAGTGCCATCCAGTGGCCAGTTCTGTTCCTATCATAGCATGGGAAGATTTCTTGGGGTATAGGACTAGTGGGGACTGAAATGTGTTAGGGATTAGCTAACGCTTAGGTGGCACCAGGAACAACATCAAAGAAGCCTGATCCCTCCACAGATCTGGCTAGAAGAGGGGCAGCCAATCTGTGGATTCATTTTGAAGTAAGAGCTAGCAGAGTTCAGCCCACACATTATGGTATATGCCTCTTTCAGTCAGCTCCTGGATTTTCAGAGAATAAAATTTGCCATGATCCAGCAACTTTCTGGCCTTTGCTGCCACTAAAGCTTTGCAGGGATTGTCCAGGGAGAAGGTGCATGCTGCACTGCAGATGCTTCAAACAGAGCAGAGATGCCCTTGATTCAGGCAGAGCACGTTAGCTGCATTGAATTTGTAGGTAACGGCATTTTCTGCACTGCAAGATCCTCCCAGTACGTCAGGGCTAGAACGCACCTGCTCTGCTGCCAATTCAGGGTTAGGGGCAGTTCCAGCTAAGCAGCAGAAAAGCAATGGGTTAATCAAGGCGAGGCTAAACGAAATGCTCTCATCTGTGTGTCATTCGAGAAATACCCAGTATGTAGGAACATTTTTGTATGGAGATAAAAAACACAATGATGGCTGTTAAAAACCCGGCAATGCAAAAGCAATCAGGTTGCTCTCAGAAGGATATCGGTTCATCATATCATTTAGCTGGAGACACTGTATTTAGAAGGTCGCTCTCATGGGATTTCGCCCTTCCCTATTTTATTCTAATATGGAATAACTTCATAGGAGCTGAAAACAGAAAATTCACTCCTCACTGAAACGAGCCTTCTTCTCCTGTCTCTATCTACATGGATACAGCCCTGCACAGATATGTTATCGTGAAGCTGCTTTCAGAAACCAGGCTGGACGTTGCACATTGTTATTGTAGGGTTGCTGGTCAGTGCAGGGCTGCACATTTTGGTTCATTGCTGTAGGGCTGCTCACGAGGGCCAGCCTGCAACGACCAGCGTGTTTGGTGATTTATTTCAAATTGCAAGCTGGCTTATGAGTTTTGGTGACAATCTGTGATGTCCCGGAGAAAGCACACTGCAGGAGACCCAAGGCAGAGGGAGAGAACTGCAGGCATATTTAGAAAGCATGACACGAGACTTTGGAGCTACCCAACCAGACAGTGCCCCTGTTTTGAGCCTATGGTCATGGGGGAGTTGGACCTTTGGTGGGGAGAGTGCAAGCCCAGCCCTCGCCTGCACAGAATGCCCTTTGACTGGGAAGGATGATGTGACCAAAAGCTAGGCCTGCTGGAGGATAGCTGAGGGGCAAGCGGGTGCTCAGTTTGAGCCAGAGCAGAGCAGAGCTGGGGGATGTTGCTATGGAGATGGAGGTGGTTTGGGGAGAGAACCCACGGAGGGTTTAGCTAGAAGAAGTCTAGGCAGAGGACAACAGAGTCCTAAAGAAGGGATTGTGGTCTGGGCTCTGATACAAGGGACAAGAAAATGCCCTACACTGAAGGGAAAAGGATTGTGAAGCCATGGGCTATGACGAAAGGGCTTGTGGGATCTGGGAAGTGTTGCACAACTCTTGTTTGAGCTGGACTGTAACTTACACCCTAATAAAGAAATTCCAGGAGGGGAGACTGGTGTCTGAATGCTAAATCTTAGGTCTAAGCGGTTAAAAAAGGGAAAGGTGTGGCACAGCATTGTACCCACAGATGGTCGCACTTGCCAACAGGTGGGCTGCTGATGTGGTGAGACAGCTGCCTGTCCCACTGACCAGTACTGTCCCATTGTTTCCATGCCACTCCTCCATCTGTCTCCGCCTGTTGTCTGCCTTATGCTGAGATTGTTAGCTCGTTGGGGCACCGACTGTCTTTTTGTTCTGTATTTGTACAGCGCCTGGCACAGTGCGGTCCTGGTCTCTCCTGAGGGCTCCTATGTGCTAAGGAAATACTAGTAATCATTGTTACATCAGGTATATGTATTAAAATATGAAATGCATTTGATTGCTGACAGCAACACTGTTGAATTAATGTAAATACAAACATTTCATCCGCTGATTGCTTGGCAGGCTGTGTGCTCTTTGCAGTCTTGTCTGTGTCTCTTCTCATCTGAAATAATGATTTCTCTGGTGCCACAGGTGCACACGGCACTTTGTAGATGAATAAATAACTGATAGCACTTTCAGACAGCGCTGCAGGAGGGCTGTGGTTTCTAGCAGAGCAACTCAAGGTAAAAACACTCAGTTGGATTATAGGGACAAAATAGCTTAGAAAACAAGCATTTTGTAAATCCAACACCTGAATTAAGCTTATTGCCAGGACAGGGATAGACCAAACCAACTGGGTCAATTATAAATGCCCCCTGCAGTTTCAAATACACCTGGGATTCTTTTTTCAGATCCTGTCTCAGACTGTTGCCTGTGTGTTAGCGAGGCGCTGTTGTGTTCCACCCTAGAGGTGGCTGCATTTCCATGGCGCATGAACTAAGCCATGTGTTTAGCACAAGATTCTGGTCACTGTTACACAGTTGTTCCTATAGGAAACGGGAATTACTTCTGACTTCGAGCTCCAAAGCTGGCCTGTCATCGGTAAATCAGATCAGTCTGATACTGGGATATTTGGAGAAAAAGGTTTTAGGAATGTCATTTGCCATCATTAGGGAGGAACAATTCTGTCCCCCGCCCACTGAGGAGGAGCCCTGCTGCAGCAGCACCATAAATGTATTTCAAGCCCCACTGGCTTCATATCTTGACTGGGATCAGTGGAGCCAGCCTCCACTGGGATCAGTGGAGCCAGCCTTCACTTTCTGAAAGGAAGGGGAGACAAACTGGAGATCTGTGTAGCCCTCATGTGCACGCTGAAACCTCTCAGGACAACCCCAGGGAGAGGCCGCAAGACATGGTGTTGACTCGGTAAGTGATGTCCAAACCCGTACCCTGGCATGGTGGAATCGGGCATGCTGCTGTGATTGTGACTAACTGCAATCCTAAATTAAGACCAGCTGTAGTCAGTCAAGATCCAATGGCACTTCCTGTAGGAGCAGGAGGGGACCGCCCTGATGTTCTGGCCAAATATCAACTTCACCATTCAGCTTAACTAGAAGCTCTATGGTATTCTGCACGTCCTGTCCTAAACTCTTCTGTAGTGGTACTTGGGTGGTGAAACGGCTGCCCTGTTCCACCCCAGAGATTGCTGTATTGCTGCATTAAAGAACTGCTTTGTTCCTATCTAGTTTGTATGATCAGTGGGGGGTAGGGGTGCAGGGAGGGACCACGTGGGCGAAGCCTGCCGTGCAAATGAGATTGTCGTCATGTGTCAAATCGTCCTTTCCACTGGGAGCCTGCTGGGGGGTGAGGTAGGGGTAGGAAGGATGTCCAGGGGGGTGCTGCCGGCTTTCTAAGTAATAAATCAGACAGCAGAGCCAATGTGGACTGGTTGCATTCAAGCCTGGGTTTTGCAGGTACCGGCCCCTCCTTACTAACCTCCCTGCTTAGAGTTGATAAGGAGCGTGTTCCTTGATAAAGGAAAGGATTAAAGGAGGCCTTGCAGGAGGAAATCAGCAACTGCTTCATTAGCCTGCAGCACAGCTTGGCCTCTGAGTGCCTTCAAAGCATCCTACCCCAGTCATAGCTGCTGCTGCTGCTGCTGCCGCCTATCTCCATCTGAAAGCCTAGGCCTGGCTATTTAAACTCTCTATTATTCATTCCGGGATGTCACCAGGGCTCCTGCCTCCAGGCACCCCTAAGCCATGGGCTGAGCCTCAGCATTTCCCAGGGCCTTGCCTCTGCAAGTTGCAGGGGTTTCCCCACACCAGTTCCAGTCAGAAGAGACCGGCCGCCCCTTCTGAGGTTGTCAGTGAACAGAAAAAGGGACGTCAACCTCACGAGTTATCCTACAATTGCAGGAAAGCGCTTTTCCTTCCGAGACTCCTTGCTGGGTTGTGGCCACATGCCAAGTTCACAGGCTAATATAAAGGAACAGTCCCCTCAAAAGATGGGTCAGCATTGGGCCCTCCCTTCCTTCAGGGAGGGGCTACCAGACGGTAGCCATCCAAGGAGCTCCTGACTTCAGCCAGACCTCTCTCCAGGAGCTCAGAACCAGAGGTCTTCTCTCCTCCCTGGTTTACCATCAGCTGTGCTGGTTTCCCCTTTTAAACTCCTCCCTTCAGGTCCGACATCACTCACAGGCGTGACAGAGGTTGGGCCAACTGAGCTCATATCTGCTCATTAACCCTGTGTTGCCCAATGTGGAGTTTGTATGCCCCATCACTAGGTGGCACGGTGGAGATTCAAGTAACCTTAGATTGACTGTGCCCAGTTCTGCTCTCAGTGATACCTGTTGACCACTCCCCTGTCAACTGGACAATATTCAGTGGGGCTGCCTGGGTGAGAACCTGTGAATTTAGCCCCATAACAAATCCATGGCCAGCTGGAACATCATGACTGCTGCCTTCTTAGACCTTCAAGGGGGCATCAGGGTTCTTGGGAGTTGTCTGCCATTCTTGGGAACAATGGGAAGGAATCACTGACCACCCCCCTGAAAAACCAATTCACCATAGAATTCATAGGGTGAAATCTTGGCTCTGCTGAAATCAGTTTTAAGGCCACCTGGCACCATTATGATGATCACGGGAGATAGGAGGACACTGGAGTCGATGAGCCAGGAGGTCGACTCCAATCCTGTTCTTATGTCTGATCATCTAGCACAGAGCATCTTGACAAAGGATGTGGTGGATTCTCCATCACTTAGAGTCTTTTGCTGGGTGTTTTGCTGAAAGAGACACCTCAATTCTCCCAAGAGTTGCTGAGCTCAGTGGAGGACATTCTCTGGCATGGTGGTGGGTATAAGAGGCAGGGGAGGCTAAGCCTCCCCAAACAGGATGTGATGCACATCCCTCCGGAGGGGCACCAGCCTGCTGCCTGTGGATTGCTGCCGCCAAAAGGGCATCCAGGCCATAGCCCCACCTCCGCTCTGCCTTAAGGCCCTCTCCGGCTCATCCTCTTCCCCTGTGGCCCTATCCATGCTGCTTCTCTTCCTACCCCCACTCTGCCTCTTCCTCCCGAAAGTCCAACACTTGCTCTGCCTCTTCCCCAGAACCGCCCCGCCCCCACCCGCAGCTAGGGGCAGAGAGACACGAGCGGTGGGCGGGCGGATAGGAGCCTTGGGGGAGAAGAGGGCAAGTGGCAGGTGGATGGGGGTGGGCTCGGGGGAGGGGGCGAAGAGGCGCAAGCAGCAGGTAGGGTTTCAGGGGAGGGGGCCAGGCCTGGGGTGGAGTGGGGGTAGAGCAGGGGCGGGGCCTAGGGGCGGAACGGGGGCAGGGCCATCTCTGGGCACCAGTGGTCCTCCCCATTTCTAGGAAGCTTCCGGTGCTCATGCCCAGCAAATGTGTGAGTCACGCATAGCCCATGTTCTCTGGCCTGTGCTATGCAGGAGGTGGGACTAGCTGATGCTCCCTTCTGGCCTTAAAAATCTGTGACTATCCTTGTGAGATTTCCATAGTCTCTGCTTCCAGTCAGAAAATAGCATTGAAAATAACTTTGCTCACGTTGCTTCAGGACTAGGAAATACAGTGGCTGAAGCTAAAAGGAAACATCAACGCAGAGGAAAGGTTAAAAAAAAAAAAAAACTTTTTCAACCCTTTAAAGGCTTTTTCTGGTTCAGTCCAGTCATCATTCTCTGCAGTGATTGAGGTCAGCTCTTATTTTATCCAGATTAGTTTGCTTGACTTTATGTAGTTTTTTTTTTTTACCTTTCAAAATTATACATAATTTTCCAGTTCAAGTCAAGAATGGCCTTTTTCACCTGCTATAAACGGGGAGGTTAATAGGCTACTGCGGGAGAAAGGAGCTAATGACTACTAAGAGTGTCAGAACCAGTGTGGTTTGCACTTTCTCTTTTGTGTAAACGCTGCAAAAACTAAGCTTGTATCCATAACGGGTTTTTTTTAATGTCGCAAGTCTAATCCCGTTTCACACTGGCTACCAACTGAATCAGTTCAAGACTTGGGTGAATGATTCATTTGGCAAATTGCCCCTCTTTAGGTAGAGAAATTCTCCAGTTTGTGGGCTATTGGAAGAGAGAGGAAGGATGAGATAAGACTCATTAGACACCAGGGCTCTATTTAACAGTGAGGGTAATTAACCACTAGAACAATTTACCAAGGACTGTGGTGGATTCTCCATCACTGGGAGGCTTTACATCTAGACTGCACGTTTTTTCTAGAAGACGTGCTGTAGTTCAAAAGCAGCTACTGGAGTTGAAGCAGGGAATTCATCCAGGGAAGTCCTATGGCCTGTTTTATGGTCAATCACGAGGACAAAGTGGTTGATGAGGTGCTTGAGTCGGAGAAGGATGTGGAGACAGCCTTGGCGAGCTAGGATCTCTTTGTGACTCTGAAGGGGTCAAGGCAGCCTGGCAGTCCAGCTCTGGCGTTCCTGAAGCGGGAAAGGGGAGTTCCAGTAAGTACTCATTTTGCTTTGATACTGCACGGTTACATGAGGTAGAGGTGTCCTTTACTTTGTTACGTGGTGTATATGGGAGAAGAGGTAGAAAATAACAACACTAGGTACTGTTTGCATCTGCTTCTCATTCCCATGGGCAGCTATGCAGTGCGAGCCCTGTGGGAAAGTTTGTTAATGCAAATTGCACGCCGAGATCTCCCGGAAATCCTCCATAGAGATTTCAAGGAAATTTTCCTGGAGATACTCTGCAATCCTCTGCTGAAGTTTCCTTGGCAGAGCTGCTCTGTTTCTTCCCCCATGGTAGGAAACTTTGCCACGCCAATTGGTAATTACTTCTGTAGGAATCAAAGCAGCCGGAGGTGAAAGTATGCCAGTTCGGTATGGCGTACCGGTAAGACCTGGCACACAGCCAACCATATCAGCAGGGCCACTGATGGGTGGGGTGGGGTGGCAAAAGATGCAGCTTTCCCAGGACTGGCAATTTAAAAGGGCCCAGGGCTCCCAGCAGCGGCCGGAGCCCCTGGCCCTTTAAATCACCACCAGAGCCCCGGGGATCCCGGCTGCCACTACCACTACCATGGGATGCCGGCAGCAATTTAAAGGGCCAGAGCCCCGGGGTAGCAGCGGTGGCGGCTGGGAGCCCCAGGCCGCGCAGGCCAGGTAGTGCTGAAGGGCTGGCTGAGGGAGCCTAGCCCCAGCCCCGCCCCTTCCATCTGAGGGTCCACCCCTTCTGGGCGCCAGAGCTGCCCTCCCCACCTTGTTGAGGACTCCAGTCACCCTGCGTACCAGTTAAGTCCCTTAAGTTACTTTCACCCAGGTGACCAGCATAGCAGACCTGGTCTGAAGCCGCACGCATGCAGGAGATGCTCCCTTGCATCTTCAGTTACCCTCAGTAGTGTGATTTCAGCTTCGATCACCCCACCTGTGAAAAATGATGCCAGTATTCAGAATAGTGTCCCCAGACGCTTGTACTGATCCCCTTCTGAAACCGCCCAGACCCTTTGTCCCAGCCTGCACCCAGGTCTCCTGTGATTTAAAGACAGCAAGGAGTTCTGGGGTCTGTAGAGCTGCCTTGTGGCTCAGTCATGGGCCAGGGACTCAGGAGACCTGAGTTCTCTTCCTATCCCTGCTGCTGGGCATCTCAGGCCTATGCTCCGAGCCTCAGTCTCCCCATCTGTAAAATGGGTTATAATGATAGTGGCCTCTTCTGTAAAGCACTTTGAGATCTACTGATGAAAAGTGCCAGACAAGAGCTAAGGCTTATTATTATTATCTCAGTTCCACACTTAAATCACAGGACCCTTCTTGATTGGGGGCAGATGGCTGAGCCAACACTTATGGGGATGCAAAGACTAGGAGATAAGGAGGGGAGTTGGGAGAACTGACTTCCTGGCTCTGCCACTGTATAGTCTTGGTAAAGTCACTTAACCATTCAATTTCCATTGATTTCAAAGAGAGTTAGGAGCCTAAATATCTTTGAGGATATGGGTCTTAGTCTCTCTGTGCCTCAGTTTCCCATCTGTACAGTGAGGGGCACTACTTCCTTGCCTTATTGTGAGACTGTGGGGTAAATCCATTACTGACAGTGAGGTGCTCATCATCCTGAGCTTTTCACCAGTAGATCTCAAAGGCCTTCACAATCTTTTAAAATCTATTTCTCCTCCCCACGAGGCAGGGCAGTGCTGTAATCCCCATTGTATGGATGGGCAACTGAGGGACAGAGAGACAAAGGCCCAGATCCTCAAAGGTATTTAGGCTCCTAACTCCCATTGACATCAGTGGCAGTTAGGATCCTAAATACCTTTGCGGATCTGTGTAAGTGATGTGCCCAAGATTACACAGGAAGTCAGTGACAGAGCATGGATTTGCTAGGGGCCAGATACATATAGCCAAGGAATCTAGGTGGCTCACGCCCAATGCTTGGCCAGAAAGCGTATACAGGCACTGCTTCTGCAACTGGATAGATGTGGGCGGACTGTGATGCCTGAGGAGGTTCCCATTGAGTCAAACAGCTGTTGCACAGGCAGAAGAAGCTGGCTGCAGGATTAGGGCCTTCAGCTGCACTCCTGAGCCCCTATGCTGCAGTGTGAAAATGGGGCAGGCCTGGAAGCACCTGGTACATGGCAAAGGCACTTGCGTTTCCAGCTCACCTAATGCCAGCCCAGGGCTTTGACAGCTTCGTCTCCCCCACCGCACAATAAGTCCTCCTGATTCTCTTGAGAGGAAAGAAATAAAACATCCTGTGAAGCAGCTTCAAGTATTTTCCCCCCTAAAAATGTGAGGCGGTAAAAGAAAGGGAGGAAACAGATTTAGGGCTTTTATTTGTATTAAACGCCTGTCATTTGTCTCCCGTAGCAAGGCAATAATCTGTAAGTAATTTCTCCTGCATTACGAAAACACACATCGCCGATTTGCTGTGAGTTATTTTAAGTGACACTTGGTTAAAGCATGGTGATCAATCAGGTGCCTATGAAATATTGGTTTCCCAGCTTTGGTTTTTTATTTAAAAAAAAAAGTAGAAGAAAGAACCGTTGCGAGTGAATTGAATGCTCATGATTTGGAGTGATTCACAGCGGTTCTGCAAGCAGGTGCTTAGCAAGCGTCTGCCACACAGTTCTGCAGCTAGAGCTCCCCTCCTGCCTGCCTCCGCGTGTCTTTGCAGACCCCAATGCTGCTTTGCTGATACACCTCAGCCCTGAACTCGCACCTCCTGTTAGCCCAGATCTGGGACAGCACCCTGCTCTGGAACGCTGCTCAGTCCATGGTGCCCCTTGCTGATGGGCTCTCCAGATATAAAGCTCTGCCAATGCACCTTGACCCCCCTGCTAGTCCAGTCCTGGGCCTTCCACACTGCTCTTCCAATGGAGCTCAGTCCTAATGCCCAGCACCCCATAATGCTGCAAGCCTGGGACCCCACACAACTCTGCCAATGCACCTGGACCTCCCTGCTATTCCAGTCCTGGGCCCTCCACACTGCTCTTCCAATGCAGCTCAGTCCTAACCCCCAGCACCCCATAATGCTGCAAGCCTGGGACCCCACACAACTCTGCCAATGCACCTCAACCCCCAGGCTATTCCAGTCCCAGGGCCTCCACACTGCGCAGTCCTGACCTGAAGCACCCTCTGATGTCCCAGTTATTAAGCAAAGATTGCAAGTCATGCTGTTGCATTGTAATAGGAAAGAGCGGATTTGCTCTGCACAATGAGGACACATGTCCATCATGTCTGGTACCCTGCTTTCAGCAGTTGCCAATACCTGATGTTTCATAGGTAGGTTGGGGAAGGGAGGGCAGGAATGTGACAATGCTGCATGTGAAAGATAGGGAACAAGTCCTTCCTGACCCCGTGGAGAGCAGCGCGGGTGGAGAGCAGTGCGTGTCCTGAAGCATGAGCTTTAATCACTAATGATGCGAAAATCAGATAATTATTTTCAGACGTTATCCAAAGCTTGGCAGTTTGGAGTGATCCAAAGGGGCTTTAGTCTCTGCTGGATGCTCATCGCTTTTTCGACATAGTGTGTTAGTCTCATTCAAATCCCTGGGCACTGTCTAGTCCCTGAAGGCCAGGCTGGGCTGTGGTGTGTGTACTGAACACTCATGTGAGAAGTGCCCAGAGGCCCCAACACGCTCAGCAGGGTGCCTCTGAGCTGTCATGCCTATGGCTGCATAGGCTGGAGATTCCTCGAAAAGGTTGGGAAATAGAACAGAATAGAGAAACTGAGGCACGGTGCAGTGAGTCTGACTTAGCACAGTGCAGTGCAAATAAACCACAAGACCTTCCCTCCTCGCTTGAAGATGTCGTTATTACTCCCTACTCCCCAAGCCTGCTCCTGCCCCATAGACTCTGGGTGCAGCCCCTCCCACTCCCCCATGGAGGCCTGGGAATGCCCCCCCCCGGAGGCCTGGGGCCAGCCCCCATCCCCTGCGGGCGGCTGCATAGGGCACCACAATGTCTAAGGACAGCCCTGCCTGAAACCCCACCTCATGGGAAGAGTGCCGCCGAAGTCAGTGGGATTACTTGCAGGAGTGAGGTTTACTCCCACGAGTAATGACTGCAGCCCAGGTTCAACCAACGAAACACCAAGCGTGTCACATGTTCTCATCGCCGCTCAGACCTGACATTCCCCGCTTAATGACTCTGTCGATGTTTTTTAAAACCTGGGATAAAAACTATTCAGTTGGACTCCACTTATCTCCTTCCCTAGTAATATGGAAATCAGGGGCACGTGGCAAGATGGAGTGATTATACAACAGCTCTGGAGCATTAGCAGTGCTGAATGCACGCATGCCAACCAGCCGTGCAGTATTTTTAGAGCCTGGGCCTTTTAACTCTTGCTTATAATTCTATACAAGCTACAAAAATAAACCTGAGCTGCATTGGGGGATGAGGGGTGCTGTTAATGATCAGTATTACAGGAATACTTAGAAGCCTCAGCTGACATCAGGGACCCATTGAGCTAGATGCTACAGATGTGCATGGTACGAGATAGCCTCTGCCCCAACGAGACTGTGCCAGGTGAGTGCCCCCTTTTGGACCAGGTGTGTCTCTGCAGTGCCCTACCCCTGTTTTCCCTGCCTTCAGGGATCCCTAAACAAACTCCGCACAGCCACGGGCGACACATACCGGAGGCTGGGGGAGGCTAAGCCTCCCCAAACCTCCGGTAAGGCTGCCCACCACAGCCCTGTGGCAGGGCTCAGACCTCCTCTGGGCAGGCGGGAGTTCGAGTGGGTCGGCTGAGGCTCCTTTGGCCAGGGTGGGGGGCTCAGGGCTCCTCTGGCCTTGACGGGCAAGGGGAGAAGTGGGGGCAGGACCTCAAACAGAAGTGGCAGGGTAGGGGCGGGCCCTCAGATGGAAGGGGCAGGATGGGGGGGGCTAGCCTCTCCGAATGGGGGTTCACGTGCCCCTCACGCATACAGCCTTGCTCATCCATTCACAGCCCTTCCTGGCGGGGCTGGTTTCTTTATTATCACAAAGCTCCAAAAAAGCAAACACAAGAGCAAAGCTTCCAGCCAGCCCCAGGCCCTGCGCCCTGAGGTACCGGCCCTTTCTGCTCGCTGGGCAGCTGGAGAAGCAGCAAGGCCTGGCCTGCCTTCTTCCGAAGGAAAAACAAAATGTTCAGCTGCATCTCCTTCCCCGGCACCCAACTCCCTTCTTCAGGGACCCCTGCAGGAAACCCACTCCACCGGCAGCTCCCCGTCTGACTTTCCTCTAACTGAACTGCCATGTGCAGCCCCACCCCCTTAGCTGGTTCTGCTGGGAGGTTGGCACAGGAGAGTTGGACCTATTTCAATCACAGGGGGCCAGCTGTCCTGTGACAGGTTGCAATTTAAAGAGACAAGCCAAGCCAAGGAAGTGCATTATCACTGTTCCCATTTTACAGCTCAGGAGCTGAGGCAGAGAGATTCACCCAAGGCCGCATGGGGAATCTGTAGGTTGAGCCCATATCTCCTGAGTCCCACTCCTGTACCTTAGCCACAGGGTCACCCTGCCTCTCCAGAGGGTGCTGGAGTTCACTGACCGCTGTTTGTGGCCATCATGGGCTCAGAAGAGCCAGCCCAAAGCCAGTTCCCAGCAGTGCTGCGGGTGAAGATTGCCCAGCTGTGGTCTCCAGGGCGCTAGCATATTGCCACAGCTGCCGCAAGAACATGAATTGAGCACAGATGGGAGGGCACCAGGCAGATGGTCTGTGGGACGTTGAAAGGGAATGGGAGAAGTCCCAGGAGACAATACGTCTATTACAGTGTGCCCCAAGGCACAAAGAAGGCTTCAGGCCTGTTGCTCACAGCAATCGGTGAGTCTTTGAGTGGCAAACTTAGAGAAACGCCAGAACACCCACACCCTTGCTGGAGTAGCTGATCTAGCTGGGAGCAGGGTGGGGAGGATAGTGCTTTGCTGCCAGTATGAAACCCATGGAATTGACCCAATGTGTTACTGAGCTAGTGGCAGCAATAGGCATGCTGGCAGTGTGGTCGCTGAGGAGCTGTTCGAAGTCACAATAAGGACCGGGTTGGCTCAGGGGTGCACCACCGAATGGAAAGCTAGCTTATCGCTGTCTCTCCACACCCATGCCCCTGCGCTGAGTGTAACTAGACCAGACCCAGGGATCTGGACCCAGGATTGTGCAATCAAATACCTAATTAGATGTGTAGCCAGCAACTTGCACATGCAGTTACCACAATTGTGCATGCCCCGGTGGGGACTGCATGAGCAAATAAATCATGCAAACACACATACATTTTTGCAGAGTACATGTAAATGCCCAGATCTAAAAATGTAGCCCTAATTTATTTGTTTATGAGGGCAAACACTCCTAAAGAAAGATGTAGTTTGTAGTCAGGCATAGACTCATAGAATCATAGGGTTAGAAGAGACTGCAAGAGTGAGCTAGTCTAACCCCCTGCCAAGCTACAAGATACAAACTTTCTGTCTGAAGGTTATGACCATGGGGCAGTGAGTTACACAGGTTAATTGTGCATTGTATGACTAGGTGAAATCAGGGCTGGGGACAGTTATTCCTTTGTAACAATCACAAATGGCCACTGCCACAGACAAGATACAGGTCTAGTTGGTCGGCAGCTCTCATGTGCTTTCATCACTTCACAGATTTCAAGGCCAGAAGGAGCCAATCTAGCCTGACCTCCTGTGCTACACACGCCGTAGAACTGCCCCAAAATAATTCCTAGAGCAGACCTTTTAGAAACACACCTATGCTTGATTTAAAAATGGCCAGTGATGGAGGATCAGCCTTAACCCTTGGTACATTGCTTCAGTGATCAATTACTCCCCTGGTTAAAAATTTACATCATATTTCCAGCTTCAACTTCCAGCCACTGGCTCGTGCTAGACCTTTCTCAGCTAGATGGAAGTGCCCACTGATACATAGTTGCTCCCCATGTGGGTACTTACAGATGGCACCCAAGTCACCTCTTAACCTTCTCTTTGTAAAACTCAATAGATTGAGCTCCTTGAGGTTGTCACTAGGAGAGATCAGACAGAGGTCTTGGCGGTGCTCCCCTTGAAACAGCCAGCTGCCTGCAGGAGCCGATTTGTGATAACTTAAAACAAAGGGACTGATGGCTATTACATATAATCAATATTTTCCTTGGTCTTAGTGTTTATACTTTGCTGCCACCAACTGTACCCTGTGGATACTGCACCCGAATTCCTACAGTAGAGGAAACCCACAAGCGTGTGAATTCCCTACCTCACCTTCTCTCCTACTTAAGTAGCTCACCCGAGAGGAAGAGACGATTGATAGATTTGCTTTTAAGGACGGTAGTGCCACTCATGAGTCAGGAGAGAGGCACCAAAGTACATGGGAGCATCTGGCTTGAATGGCAGCTGCCCTGATGACTGGCAGTAGACAGATGGAAGGGAAAGACACAGGTTGTGAGCAACATGGGTGGTCCTGGGGGGTATGAACATAATGGAAGGTGGAACGCCACTGTGATCTGATCTACTGGCTGCCAGCTGAATCTGAGATGCAGGCAGGCATGGTGAGGCGACCAGGCATGAGATGTGTGACAGCAGAAGCCCTGAGATACGGCAAGTCCTTTGCGTTGCGAGCATCCAGGGAGATAATGCTCCTGTAGCTTGATCTACTGGCTGGTCCACTCATCTATACAAGGATAGAGAGCACACGGGGTGCTGAAATCCTGATGCTCAGAACATGTGGGGAGGGATAGCTCAGTGGTTTGAGCATTGGCCTGTTAAACCCAGGGTTGTGAGCTCAATCCTTGAGGGAGCCGCTTAGGGATCTGGGACAAAAATCTGTCTGGGGGTTGGTCCCGCTTTGAGCAGGGGGTTGGACTAGATTATCTCTTGAGGTCCCTTCCAACCCTGACATTCTCTGCAGCACCTTTAAAGGTGCCACTTGCCCAATAAAATCCTGCAGCCACTTCTTTGGAGCGACACACTGTCTGGGGCGGTAACGGAGCTGGACTTTCATAACGCCCATACACAATGTGGTGTATTTGTCCCTGTGATGTGGTGTTCACGTCACACAAATGCTGAGTAGAGTAATGCAGGCTAGAAGGGTCCAGTTAACCTCAGACACTGCCCCTGCCAGCAGCAAGCAGGTGCTTGGGGTGACCCATGGAAGGGGTGGCATGTCTGGCAATTCAGTAGCAAGTCCCTCTCGGAGGGAAGGACCTGCTGCCAAAGACTGAAGCAGTGCGGTGGAGCTGCTGCTGATCATGATAGTGGCTTGGGGTGGCAAAAACCCTGGAGCTGGCCCTGCCTGCAGGGGAGCTAGGGACTGATGAGGCTTAATGGCAGCTGAAGCCCAGTTGGGGGAGGAGCCGGGATAGGATGATAGAGCTGGAGAGAGGAGCTCTGCTGCCACTCTGTAAAGGAAAGGGGAGTTGGCCAGGGACAAAGAGAAAGTCCATGGGAGAGTAAACTCTGGGGTCCTGCCCTGGATTAGGGAGTCTGGCAAGAGGCCAAGAGGGGTGAAATAGCCCTGGGGAGCAGAGGAATCTCTGGCAGTGGTGGGAGGGAAGATCTTTTGAGACAGCAACCGGATCGTTTGTCCTGGGGGACTCTGACACCCTGGAAGGGGAGCGCTGCACAGTTTTGTTTTGGCCTCTCTCAAGGTTAAATCCAGCCTGCAGTTTCGGCTCGCTCCATAGCAACAGTAGTAATGCAAGTCCCCCTGAGCAGATGTGGGGAAACGACAGTGAGCTCAGCTCCAAGGACCAGGTGGAGTCAGGACTGGAATCGGTTCCCTAGGGAGGTGGTGGAATCTCCTTCCCTAGGGATTTTTAAGGCCCGGCTTGACAAAGTCCTGGCTAAAATGATGTAGAGGGTGATGGTCCGGCTTTGAGCAGAGGTTTGGACTTGATAACCTCCTGAGGTCCCTTCCAACCCTGATATTCTATGATTCTATGAGGACGGAGGTGGAGGCAAAAGGACCCTCCCCTCATCTGCCTCCCTGGTCAGTTATTCAGGCTAAGGGCTAGCTTCTTGGGCTTGACCCCTTAGGAGTATCAGAGCGTAACTGCCTTTCCATTACCCTATGCTCACTCTGCCTCAGTTTCCCCTGTCTGGTATCAAATGGAGACCAGGGCTAATTGCCCAGACCACTCCAAACAACCCCCTCCCCGCCGCTGTAAAGTCTCAAACAGTGGCACCTGCACCAGGGCCTTACAGTCCAATGCTAACAGAACACCATTCTGCAGCATTTCTACCAGCACCCTCCGATCCAGAGCCATCCCCCCACGCCCAGGGCTCCTTCACACCAGAGCAGCCTCCGTCTGTGCCCGGAGCATCCCCTCAGACTTGACTCTGTCCCCAGTCTCATTTCTGAAGAGACTCACAGCAGCCCTGCTCTCTGCAGCAGCAAAGCCCATGAACAGCTCATATACCCTCCCCACCTCTCACCACACTGACCAAAGCACTCGCCTTATATCCTTACCCCTTCTTCCCGAGTGCATTGCTGCCCCAGACACCAGGCTAGGCTGCGATCCTGGACCCAAGCTTGTCTTTCAAGGGCCAGTGAGAGGGCAGGATGATCCATTGTCATTATTGCTGATCCAGGAGCTACCATGGTGTAGGGCAGCAACAAAGTGACATCATCTGCTGTGTGCAGACCAATAACCAGCAGCAACTGTGGGATAAAGCAGGGTTAGGGCAAATCACCTCTTGCTGTTGACTGGGGTGGGGTTTGTAGATAAATGACTCAGATCCCAGCATTCTGGGGGAAATGCAAGCGCCTGCCAATTTCCCAGAAAGCTTCTGTCACTGTCGCAAAGGCCAAATGTCACCAGCAAACAAATCCCAGCAGAAAAACTCCACTGGGGCCAAGCCATCCTTTCATTAGGCTGCTGTGTGGTTTGCATCTCAGAATGCACACACGCAGAACTGGCCTGAACACAGTGATAAGGAAGAGGTTCTCTCTGTGGTGGGTGAATTTCACCCAGAGCAGAGGTCTAGCACCCAGGGCTACGCACATCTGCCTGCCGGAGTTCAGTGGCTCACTGCAAGAGGTGTGGAGCATTCACAGCTCCCATTGACTTCAGCTGCACTCATGTGAGCGCTCGACCGCTCTGAAAATCAGGTCTCATGTGTCTCTAGGTGGGCACCCAGAAAAGGAGGAATGTCAGTACTGGCCCCCACAAACACCTCAGGTCCACATGTAACACTGACAGAGCCCGGTCGTCACCAGGTGGGATCAAGTCTAGAATTTCTGGAGCTTAGGTCTGGTCTACACTGCGGGGGTGGGGGGAATCGATCTAAGATACGCAACTTCAGCTGCAGGAATAGCGTAGCTGAAGTCGACGTATCTTAGATCAACTTACCTCCCATCCTCAAGGCGCAGAATTGACAGTCATGGCTCCCCCGTTGACTCCACTTCCGCCTCTCGCCCTGGTGGAGTTCCGGAGTCGACGGAAGTGCGTTTGGGGATCGCGATATATCGCATCTAGATGAGATGTGATAAATCAATCCCCGATAGATCAATCGCTACCTGCCGATCCGGCGGGTAGTGTGGACGTACCCTTAGTGTATGAGCCTCTACTGCATGAGCCAAAAGCCACATGGCCCTTAGCTAAGGCTATAGCAGACTCATTAATCACTAAGTGGTCTCCCTGCCCCTAGACAGAACAGAGCACCACCCGTAGGAGGCATGTAGGTTACACATACACACACACACAAGTATTCCAAACAGTCTATCTCCATTCCAAGAGCAACTCTGGTTCAAGCAGAACTGTTTTAGTCCCAGTGTAGACACAGACTAGGCAGAGTACCTCTATTAGGCTCCCACACCATTGTCCTATGATGCACCAGTGTATTCTTCCCAAATGTTCTCTGGAAACTGTGGGAGGGTTAGTGACAGGGCAGCACTAGGGTGGACATCAGGCACACCAGAAATAGTTAAGAATGTGAATCACTGTATATGCATTGAGCTGCTTGTTCTAAAATTGGGTCTATCCCCCCAATTCAAGTGCAGCCCCTTCACTTCTCTAGGGTGGACACAGTCCTAGAGCTCTGCAGAAAAGAAAGAGTGCAGAAAATAGGAGCTGTGTGGAGTCATAGGGGGATTTCCTATCTCACTCTTATGCCTAGGGGAGTCGAGAAATCTGGGCTCTATCGCCTGCTCTGTAGAGCTAAGCAAAATATTTTCAGTAAATACAAAGTTTGCTGAAAAATATATTTTGCAGGGGCTTCAAAACTGTTTGCAAATTTGGGTCAATTTCAACGACTAGTTTTGACCTTTAAAATACAAATGAAAATTTTTCATTTTGACTTTTCTGTTTCGAAACACTCGGTGATGGAAATTTTTTAAACATTTCATTGCGACTTTTACTTTCAAAATTATGTTCCATTTTTAAAGGCGGTTGAGTGTTTTTTGGTTTTTTTTGTTTTTAAGGTGAAAATCACCTGAAAACAACCAAACAAAAACACTGAAAACATTTCTTTTTGGCTCAACGGAAAATGTTTCGGTCAGTTCAAAACAATTTTATTTTTCTCAGGTTTTTTTCTAGGCTACATCGTATTTAAAAAAAAATCAGTTTTGCTGTGAATCAACCCAATTCTTCCCCTCTCCCCAATTCTTCCTCCCACCTCGATTTTTCAGTTCAGTCCCCGAACTGAAAAAAATTAACTATTCACTCAGCTCTATTCCTGTCTAAATGTGGGCAAGTCGCTTGATCTTGCCCTACTCAATGAGAGTTTTACCATTGATATAAATGGCAGCAGGTTCCCACTTTTAGTCTCTGCCTCAGTTTTGCCATCTGTAGAGGGGGTTAATACTGACCTACCTCCCAGAACGGTTGTGAGGCTAAACTTGTCAATTTCTATAACAGCACTATTTAGCATTGAATATGGCTGGAATTACTGATTCTTCTCCCTTTCCTTATTCTCTTTTTACAGCCTCAAATGTCCAGACCAGTCCAGACTTTTAAAAGTGCCTTTAGTGCTCATTAACCTGGGTACTGTGACTCCATTGTAGTGCGATGCGTCAGGGATTGATATGTTGTTGTTTCAACTGGCAGACGTAATTTCTGCGTTTTGTTTCTACCCTTTGTAGATACGATGTTGTTATTTGTTATGAAAATTCAATAACATTTTAATGATTAAAAATAAATCCCATCTGTTTGTTTTTCCCCTGGAGGAACAAGAAAAGATGTATTAATAGGAATTCCTTCCATTTCTAATTTTTGAAAAAAATATTTGTATTACCTGGGGTAACTGAATGAAATTTAAATGACAGCAATTCAGCTGAATAGGATGAAAAATATCCTCCTGGTGAGATCTATCATCTGTGGATTGTAGTCGGAGCCCCATCCCTGGGTTTTTTTAAAAAGAGAATAAAGAGACGATGCCTAGTTAATCAGTGGAACTCCCTGTTATAAGATATTGAGGCCACAAGCTTAGTGGGGTTCAAAACAAAATTGGATGTTTCCAAGCACACACATTCACACAAAAAGCAAGGCTAGCAAGAGGTACAGTAAATACAGTTTTTAAAATATTAGAAGAAATACAAGGGATGTGCTTGAGAAAGGATGGCCCAATGATTAGGATGCTAGCTTGGTACTTGGGAAACCTGGATGCTGTTCCCAGCTCTGCCACAGGCTTCTTGTGTGACCTTGGTCAAGACACTTGTTCTCTTTAGGCTAGAGCCACAAAGGGGATTTAGGCTCAGCATTGCAATTTAAAGTGCCCTGTCACTTACTGGGATTCATGGCCCTGACTTTGTTGCCCACGCTTTTTACACAATGCATGGGGAGAGTTAGGCACCAAAGAATGAGTTTCGCAAAAGCCGGCAAGCTGAGTGGGGACCCACCTAAACTAGCCAATAGGAAACGGAGGAGGAGAGAGATGTGGCTACGCCCTGCCCTCCTCAGTGTCTCCAGCACCCATCTCCACTTGGGATTCGCTGCTGTGAACCCTTTCCTAGCCTTAATTTAAATATGCATTGGAGCAGGACCTTCTTCCTCTCTCTCTCTCACACACACACACACTCTCTCATGCCCAGTGAAATTCCTGATGTACGAAACCAAAATGTTCTGTGGGAATGTGTCAGTTCTGTCAAAAATTTCAACAGAAACCAGGCAGGGGAACAGGATGGCTCATTGCCTGCCAGCCAGCCAGCTGGTGGTGGGGTCCCAGGCTCCCCCTTTCCTCAGCTGTCTGCCTGGTAGGCTGATGGGCTCTCTGGCTGCCCACCCAGCAGGCTGCCAGAAAGCCAGGGACCCTGGTCTGCCCAGTTCCCTGGCTAGCTGGTTCCCAGCTGGCCCCAATTCAGGGACCTGGGTGCTAGCTCCCACACGGCTGATCCCTGGGCAGTCTTGCTCCCTGGACTCCCCAAACAGCCAACTCCCACAATGTGCACATCTCCAGGCCGCCCTCCACCACATCTGCCCACCTAGCAAGCAGCCAGCAAGCCAAGAAGTTCTATCTTGGTTCTTCCAAAATGGAAATTTTCTAGATTGTCCTTCCTGCAGAAATTTTCAAATTTGACTTTTTGTCCTGATTTGGGATGACATTTTTTCCTAGTCTGGTCAGCTCTATTACAGAGGCAGGATGTAAGGGCTGAGTGCAGAACTTGTCTTGGGAACGGAGCCATGGAAGGGGTGATGAACACTCCCACTCGGAACCTCGCTTTCACCTCCCATAGCACAGCACCCCCAGCCACGTGGGTGGCTCACTGGTTTGACACCAGTTCGGAGTGAAACCGTCACCTACAGACTCATCAGAAATGTTTCCTGCAATACCCTGGCTTTTCCACAGAGCTCCCAGCTCAGCCTGCTCTAGACTATGAAATCTCATGAGCCCACAGTGACATGTCTATAAAATAGAAAGTTTTCCAAAAGGAGAGAGCTTGTGAATTCCTTTCACAGAATCATGGAAGATTAGGGTTGGGAGAGACCTCAGGAGGTCATCTAGTTCCACCCTGTGCTCAAAGCAGGACCAACACCAGCTAAGGGCTTGTCTACATTGGCATTTTACAGCACTGCAACTTTCTCACTTAGGGGTATGAAAAAACACCCCCCTGAGCGCAGCAAGTTTCAGCGCTGTAAAGCGCCAGTGTAAACAGTGCAGCTCCCAGTCCTGGGAGCTATGCCCCCTGTAGAGGTGGGTTTTTTAGAGTACTGGGAGAGCTCTTTTTAGAGCTCTCTCCCAGCGCTCTGCCATGACTACACAAGCCACATTAAAGTGCTGCCACAGCAGCGCTTTAACATTGCCAGTGTAGACTAGCTGTAAATCATCCCAGCCAGGGCTTTGTCAAGCCAGGCCTTAAAAACCTCTAAGGATGGAGATTCCACCACCTCCCTAGGGAACCCATTCCAGTGCTTCACCACCCTCCTAGTGAAATAGTTTTTCCTAATATCCAACCTATACCTCCCCCACTGCAACTTGAGACCATTGCTCCTTGTTCTGTCATCTGCCATCACTGAGAACAGCCAAGCTCCATCCTCTTTGGAACCCCCCATCAGGTAGTTGAAGGCTGTTATCAAATACCCCCTCACTCTTCTTTTTTGCAGACTAAATAAGCCCAGTTCCCTCAGCCTCTCCTCCTAAGTCATGTGTTCCAGCCCCCTAATAATTTTTGTTGCACTCCGCTGGACTCTCTCCAATTTGGCCACATCCTTTCTGTCGCAGGGGACCCAAAACTGGACACATTACTCCAGATAAAGCCTGACCAGTGCCGAACAGAGGGGAATAATCACTTCACTCAATCTGCTGGCAATGCTCCATTGGCCTTCTTGGCAACAAAGGCACACTGCTGACTCATATCCAGCTTCTCATCCACTGTAATCTCCAGGTCCTTTTCTGCAGAACTGCCACTTAACCAGTCGGCCTCCAGTCTGTAGTGGTGCATGGGATTCTTCCATCCTAACTGCAGGACTCTGTACTTGTCCTTTTTGAACCTCATCAGATTTCTTTCAAATTAATCCTGCAAATTATTAGTTTCTCAGCATTTGTCCTGATTAAAAAGGAGGTTGAGGTTAAAAAAGAAGCCAAAGACCCTGAATCATTCAGAAAATATAAAAGCTAATTTGAAGATTTTAAAGCAAAATATTTTATGAGCAAAATCAGTCCCTCTTTTGCCCTTCTCATCAGATCTGAGCTAACGTTTCCATAATCCTCAGAACCAGGCAATGATCTTACTAAAGAGAGCATTGCCCTGCCTGCTCCAGGTGCTGGAGATATCATCAGCTCATGCAAGGGAAAGCCTGGATTCAGTTCTTGGCAGATAAGTGAGGGAGAAAATAGTTTCTGGCCTCTCTGCATTGATTTTAGTCTATTAATGATATGGGCATGATCTTAAAAGAGTTTTAAAAGAAACTGCAAAAAGGTTTCTGTTCATTTTGAAGGGGATTCATGCATGAAGGCTCATCCCTGGCTGAAATTGACTCACCTGACCTCTGCCTACTGGTGTTCCGAGTTCAGCCAATGAAGCGGGACTGTGCAATGCAATGTCTGAATGCAAGTGAATAATTTACACCCAGAGGAGGAGGAAGCAGACAGGTGTCCGAGAACAGAGACCGTGGGTCGGAACCAAGAGAGGAAAAACAACCAGGGACAAAAGGGAATGTTTTTCCTCGGGTCTGGGAGAGTGGTCAGCGGAGGATTAAACTCTGCTCTGACGATGAAATTCACCCCTCTCTGGACAGGCAGCACGAGGCCTAAAGCACAGAGAGGTCACACAGCAGGTTACCAGCCCATACTGCCTCCCCTACAAACATTCAGCGGTGGACCCACCCGAGCCCAGATTCCTGTTCCCTGACAATGTGCAATACAAGCTCATATGGTAGCTCTGTTATTAAGTGGACATAAGAAACTGTCGTGGTGTATGCATATGTAGCTGCGATGGAAAAAATCCCACAGTCAGGCTGCTGAATCCCACTCATATCTGCCTTGATTTTTGCAGGCGCTTTTCACATCTGCTGCTAAAATCTCCTCCGGCAGTTTGGGTCGCAGGAACAGCACCCAGCAACCATGGGGTCAGCAAGGGGGAGGACAATTTTAGGGTGCTTTGAAGTGCTGTGTTTGCTCTACCTTATTGCTTCAGAGATGGAACTGGACAAAGCAAGGAAGAGAGAAAGGATGGACTAGTAACTGGACCCTCAGGGGTCAATATGCCAATATTTTTATGGCTGACCTGGAACAACGCTTCCTCAGCTCTCGTCCACTCATGCCCCTTCTCTACCTACGCTACATTAATGACATCTTCATCATCTGGACCCATGGAAAGGAGACTCTGGAAAAATTCCACCATGATTTCAACAGCTTCCACCCCACCATCAACCTCAGCTGGATCAATCTACACGGCCTCTCGGTGCAATAAGGATATCACATTAACACACCCTGATCAAAATACCGGACCGCTATGCCTACCTTTCATGCCCTTTCAGTTCCATCCGGGACATCAACGATCCATTGGTCTATAGGCCAAGCTCTGAGTACAAGCGCATCTGCTCTGAACCCTCAGTCAAGAGACAAACACCTACAAAATCTCCACCAAGCATTCTCAAACTAACAATAACCTGCACGAGGAATAAGAAACAGCATCAAGAGCAAGACTGTACCAGGAAGCCTCTTACTGCAAGACAAAACCAAGAAAGAAACCAAAAGGACTCCACTGGCCAGCACATACAGCCCCCAGCTTCAAACCCCTCCAATGCATCATCCAGGGATCTACAACCATCGTGGACAATGTCCCACCTTTTCAGCAGTGCTTGGTGGCAGGCCTATCCTCGCCCACAGACAAGCCTGCCATACTTGAAACGTTATTCTCACCAGCAATCTTGCACATCCGCACCATGTAACTCCAGCTCAGGAACCACCATGCCAACAAACCCAATGCCACTCTTGGCCACCATATCTTACACCAGCGACACATACAGGACCTAACCAGATCGCCAACCATCCACCGGTTCTTCAGCTGCACGTGTCCACAATGTATATATACGCATTCATTATGCAGCAATGCCCCTCTGCTATGTACATTGGCCAATGGACAGTCTTTCTACGGAAGGATAATATGGACAAATCAGATATTAGAAATGGATATACAAAAACCTGTAGGAGAGCACTTCAAACCTCCCTGGCCACACTGATAGCAGACCTTTAAGTGTGGCATCCTGCCAGCAAAAAAACTTCAGGCCAGACTTTCAAGAGAAACTGCTGATAGCTTCAGTTTCATCTGTCAAATTTGACACCATCAGCTCAGGGACGACAAAGACTGTGAATGGCTGCCAACTACAAAACAGTTTCTCCTCTCTTGTTTTTCACTCAGCTGCTAGAACAGGGCCTCTCCTCCCTTGATTGAACTAACCTCGTTATCTCTGCTTGCTCGCTAGCATATATATACCTGCCCCTGGAATTCCACTACATGCAATCTGAACAAAGTGGTATTTCACCCACGAAAGCTCATGCTCCAAAAAGTCTGTTAGTCTATAAGGTGCCACAGGATTCTCTGCTGCTTTTACAGATCCAGACTAACACGGCTACCCCTCTGATACTTGACCCTCAGGGTGTGTCTAGCAGCTGGGAGGTGTGATTCCCATCTTACACATAGGTGCTAGCCCATTAAAAGTAGCTGTTTGGCCACAGCAGCATGAGTGGCTACTTAGGCTAGATGCCTCAGTATGTGCCCATGGGACCAGGGGGGGATGTACTCAGACCACTAGCCTGGGCCACTGCTCGTGCCACCATGTCCACTTTGCTATTCTTAACGTAGCGCACATGTGTGTATGTTTGCCCAAGCTGGGAATCACACCTCCCAGCTGTTGTGTAGACGCACCCTCTGAGACCCGTTTGTTTAAGGCGCGCTACTTCTGATTGCACCGGGCATTAGCACAAGAGTTACAAAAACGTGATACGTTGCACAAACATGAAATAAATGCACCAAAGACATGCCTAGGACTGAATCACTGGCACCAAAGACATGCCTAGGACTGAATCACTGGCTGGTTTATAATCCATCTCCCCTGGACTTATTCTAGCATTGCGAACCCTGCTGTTCCTCATTACATCTGCGTGCATGTATATGAAGACAAGTGCACACAGACATGAACACACACATAAACAGATACACACAACTTTAAGAGATGAAAGGTAGTATTAAAAAGTCAATACTAAAAAAAAAAAAAACAAAAAAAAAAACCCAGAAGAATGTGTAATGTTTAAAACTAGGGCCCGTTGTGTTGCAATGTTTCCAGGGAAGGACTGCCAACTAAAAATACCCCTGTAGGGAAGAAGATGCAGATTTAAAGAGACAATGTGCGTAAGAACTATTGTCCTTTAGGGTCTAATGCATCTTCCTTCTGTGCTGGTTACTGGCTGCCATTTGAATGTTACAATGTGCAGTTATATATGTGCCAGAGAGGGTGGCTATGCGGTACCAGGGGCGGAGGAGGCAGGCGGCGGGGGAGCACTGGCATTTAGGATATTTTGATGGGCTGGTTCAATCACTTGGAAACTGGGTTGGGGGGAACAGCTGCCCTTCATTTTAAATAGTTGAAAGAAGCCATTAAGCTCCTTCAGGTAACCAAAGAGGTGAAACAACAGCAGGTCAGGAACATGACAGAGAAACAGGCAGCTGTCACCGCATAAAACATAGCCACATATGGGGGGAGGGGTTTCTTTGACTATTGTTTTGTGAAGGTTTTTGTGTCTGTGAGAGAAACAGCAGAAGGACCAGATAAGCTGAGCTAGAAGGCAGTGAGGAAGCACCATCCACAGCCACAGAAGCACTGGTAGCATGAGGCTGAGAAAAGGCTAAGAGAGAGAGAGCTTTTGGGCAGGGGTGAAAGTAACTTAAAGGACTTACCAGTATGTCGGAGTCCTGAGCAGGGGGTGGGGCCTCAACCAGAAGGAGTGGGGCCTTTAGAGCCCCAGGCCTTTGGAATCGAGAATTAAAGGGGCTTGGGCTCCGGCTGCAGTAGTAGCGGCAGCGAGCCCTGGGTCCTTTAAATCACTGCCGGAGCCCATCGTTTGAGTTGCCCTTGTGTAGGACAGGTACTAACGTGCGATATTGCCTGCCTCAAGCAATCAAATATCATGAGTCTGGGGCCCAGAAATCATGAGATTTTTAGAAAAGTGACACATTTGGAATTCTTTTTATTCACCTTCTGGTTCTGGAGGTTTGAGGTGCACCGGGGGTCACATTTCCAAGCTTTTCTCTGAGAGCCAGAAATTTACTTTGATTTTAATGAAAGCTTTGATTTTCATGTATTCACATGACTCCAGGAGCTAGGACTTTGAGAAACCCACTAAATATTGTAATACTCATGATGAAATTGCAAGAGCTGGCAACACTGTACCCAGAAAGCTTATTTCTACAAATGTACAGAGAAAAGCTGTGCTGACAAAAGTGCTTTTAGAACAGTCTAGCTGCATAAACATTAGGGGTCTGAATTGACATATCTACATTGTTTTCCAAACCAGTATAGCTAAATCAGGACAAACTCTGGGTGTAGACCAACCCTTAACCTGTCGCTATCCAGGCCAAAAGACAAGGAAGCTGGAGGCAATTGATTTGCAGCTATGTGTGTGTCTGCAATCAGTTCAGAACTGATGGCTCTCACCACCAGTTAGTCTCACTGGACTCAAGGATGATTCTGATTTATTTGAAAAGATCAATATTTTATGAAAAGAAAGAAAGTTTTGGGGACAACCTTCAAGTCCCCAGGGGATTTTACTACATTCTTTTGGGCTGCCTGGCTCATCCCACAGAACGCTATAAGGTCAGGTTCTGACCAGAGAGATGCAGATGCATATGGCTAGTGGAATAGTACACAAGGAGATCCCTGCTTCTGTTGCACTTCCTCTCAGGGGTTGGATACCAAGAAGGAAGCGTGCTGCGCTTACTTCTGCATCAGCCAGAATTCTTCTTGGGGACTCAGCTGCGGATTGGCCCATTAGCACTATAGTATTCCCATTGTTGGCTAAGCCTCCACAGCAATGTCCTCCTAGCAGCCAGATCCCAGTGGCTGGAGGTTCTCATGTATGTCTTCTTCTACTTTCCTTCTACCTTCTTTCTTCTTCCCTGCACCCAGCTAAAACAGCTGATGGTATTTATGGAAGAGTCTGTCCCAGAGGGAGAGAGGAGGAGAAAATCACTTGAAAGAAAGAATGAGTCATACCATTTCAGATTAGAATTGGGGGTCAAACCAAAATCCTAGATCTGACTATCATCCCCAAGCACTGGTGAAGTTCTGATCTGGACCTGACTCCAAACTTTACAAGCTTCAGCCCATCCCTAGTTCATTTAAACAGAATAAGAACAAACTTTGGCCCAAAACTCAGCTGCAACCCAAACTTCTGGGAAGTGTCAAAAAGGTCTGATTTAGTTCTCCCTCCATAACATTATTTTTCATATCTGTCTGTCTGTCTGTGGGTTTTCCATAGTCCATCACTGTAATATCTAACGACTTCTCAGGTAAATCAGATTTAAATTCAGGACTTCAGGAATTCTTCTGACCTTCAGCCCTCCTTGACCTATTAGATTTTGCTTGAGACATACCTCTCTGATTTTGTCCTCTGGTATTTCTAGACTTCTTAGTTACAAACATAACTGGAAGAGCTGGAAAAAAAATATTAGAAGAAAAAGATATTTTCACTGTATTTCTTGTCCCCGATGGTATATTTTGTCTCTAGTTTTCTCATGCAAGAGTTTGCCCTTCCAAGACTTCAAGTTGAAACTATGGATCCCAAGAGACATTGAGCAGTCATCACTGTCATGGATGGAACCAGAGACCTTAGCAATGGAATGGAGTTAATACACCACACAGTCCGTGGGCTCCAATCAACCAGCAAGGTCATTGCAGATATTACTACTGGGCTCAATGGGAGATGAATTGGGCCTGGTATCATTGCCAACGCAGGGTTATTTCCAACACTGTAGTCATTGAGGGAGTAGAGCTGAACAAAAACCAGAATTTCCATTTTTCAAGAAATTCCATTCTATCAGAACAAAGAGTTGAAATAAAGGCATTTCCCACATCGTGAAATATTCAGAACTATTTCTGCTTGACTTTGTCAACTTGGTTTGTTTCGATAAGGTCAATCATTTCAATTTCATCGTTTTGACTTTTCTTTTATAGTCGATTGTAAAACAAGAATGTAATTTAAAAGTTGAAATGCAAAAGTTGAAATGAAATGTTTCAACCTAAACAAAACATTTCATTTTGAGAATATTCCTGTTGAAATGTTGGCTAAATTCTTGCATTCCCCTGAAACCTTTCAATTTTGTCAAATCAGCGTTTTTGGACGGAAAATTTGTCTAGCAGAAAATTTGCAACTATATGTGGCGGGGCCCAGCTCGCTCCTGCCTCTGCTCAAGTCCACAAACAGCACAGAGACTTTTATGCTGATAAAATATATGGTGAAGTTTATTTACAATGAACACTATCCATCCTTATACCCACAGTCATAGGGAGCCATCCACTCCTCAGGCAAGCAGGGAAGAGCAATCTCTCTCTATCTGTTTCCTCCTTCCCTCACCCACTCCCCCTACTTCCTTCCTGTGCCTTTTTGTATCCAATGCCTAATGTCTTAATTAGCCTGCCAGCTCTCCTACACCCATCAGTTAGGCACAGCTCTTCTTAACACGGTCTGTTCTGCAGTAATTAATCGGAGTTGCAGTGACCAGAGAACTGGTCAGGCTGCAGCTGCTAAACTCTCTGTGTCATCATAGAATTGTTGATTTATAAAGGCAGAAGGGATCATTCTGATCATTTTTCTGACCCCCTGCGTAACACAGACCATGGCACTTCCCTGAATTATAAATCCATAGTATGCCCCCGTCTTGAATCCTGCAAGCAGATGTGTCGTCCCATCTCAAAAAAGATCTATTGGAATTGGAAAAGGTTCAGAAAAGGGCAACAAAAATGATGAGGGGTATGGAACAGCTTCTGCTGAGGAGAGATGAATAAGTTTGGGGCTTTTCAGCCTGGAAAACAGACGACTAAGTGGGGATATGATTGAGAGCTATAAAATCACGACTGGTGTGAAGAAAGTAAATAAGAAAGTGTAATTTACTCCTCATGACACACAAACTAGGGGTCACCAAATGAAATGAATAGGCAGCAGGTTTAAAACAAACAAAAGGAAGTATTTCTTCACACAATGCACAGTCAACCTGTGGAACTCTTTGCCAAAGGATGTTGTGAAGGCCAAGACTATAACAGGGTTCAAAAAAGAACTAGGTAAGTTCATGGAGGATAGGTCCATCAATGGCTATTAGCCAGGATGGGCAGGGATGGTGTCCTTAGCCTCTGTTTTCCAGAAATTGAGGATGAGTGACAGGGGGTGGATCAGTTGACGATTACCTGTTCTGTTCATTCTCTCTGTGGCACCTGGCATTGGCCACTGTTGGCAGACAGGATACTGGGCTAGATGGACCTTTGGTCTGACACAGTATGACTGTTCTGATGGTCCTGTTTGTACCAGAGCAGATCTTTTAGAAAAACAGCCAAGATTGATTTTAAAATGGGCAGAAAAACTCTTGGAAAGTTTTTCCAGTATTTAATGGACCAGCTCTAAGGTTGGGCTCTGCACATCTCAAAGGGCTTCTAGGATTAATGTCCTTCAATCAACCCTTTGCTGCTCATGCCTGCTTAGCAAATTCCTCCTAGCCGCCAGATCCCAGTAGCTGGCAAGACCCATCTAAGGCCTGGTCTACACTACAGCTTAGGTCAACCTAACTACAGAAGTGTCTACACTTAAATTTCGCTCCCGCCAATGTAACTGCCCCACTCCACCAACTTAATAACTCCACCTCCATGAGCAACATAGAGTCAAGGTTGATATAGGTAGGTCAAGGAAGTGTCAGTGTAGACACCGCGTTGCTTATGTCAACTGCTACTGGTTCAGAAGCCCTCACATAATGCCCCACACTGACAGTACAATCGATGCAAGTGCTCCTGGTGAGGACGCACACCACCGACACAAGGAGCCAAGTGTAGACACACATAAGTGACATAACTACTGCGGCAGCTGTATGTCATTGTAAGTTAAATCGACTTAATTTTGTAGTGCAGACATGGCCTAACAGTTCTTCTATCATCTCTTCCTCTCACTTCTTCCTCTTCCTGCTCTTGGCTCACAAGCCCTCCAGCTTCCTCCCCCCAACCCTCCTTAACGGCCCCCATCTCTGGAGTTCTTAACTTGCCCTGAGCCTTGATTTAAAATTTACACACTGTCCTTCCGCAGCAAGTTAACTCTGAGTTAATACCATTTCGTGATGGGCCTTGTCAATTTTGAAGTGGGCGGGGGGAGGCTTGTAAGGATTAGTCTCCCTTGGAAAAAAAAAGCTCGGTCTGGAGGGAAAGTTTAATTAAAAAGAGAAGAGTTTTTGATTACCAAAGAAATCTACTTGAATGGTTCATTTGCATAATCCCGATGGCAGTGGGGGAACAGGCAAGAATGAGATAAGGTTTTTTTACGATCATTTCCCTGTGTTCCCATAGCTCTCTGGAACGGACTCTGATCCGTCCCTCCCTCCCACTTCCATATTCCTCTGACTGACTGACTGACTGACTGACTGCTTGGCCTGGCCTTCAGCTGCCCGTGTGTTCGGCTTCCCCTTTGTTTGCCCCTAGTGCATCCTACAATAATAATGTGCCATTCTCTGGGTGGGGCCATGTGGGTGAAATGTAATTGTGCCACTTTCCGCTTTGGTGGATTGTCCTCGGCTGTGGAGGGCACATGCAGATTCTTGTCAAAACGCTCATGGGGCAAGCAGAGAGAAGTCTGACACAAGAGAAATCTACCAGGAAACAGAAGGACCAGGGCTTGTCCACGGCTGGAAAATGGCCCGGAAAGACATACCCATGCATCCAGATGGATGATTCCTATTCAGCAGAGACAGATTAAGGCAATCCAGGCACCCAGACACACCAGAATGTAGGGTATCCCATGAATTCATCTCACAGCCCAAGTTCTACCCTGTGACTCCACCTCCAACAAGACACACGGAATCCTATGGCTCCGCCCCATTGTCCTAGCCTCCTACTGCTACGTCTCCCCCTCTAGAACGTGGGGTATCCTATGGCTTCACCCCCCGGCTCTAGCCCTGTGCTCTGTCCTGCCCCCTATAGGACATGGGGTAACACCTGGCTCCACCCCACAACCTGAGCCCTGTGCTGTAGCCCAGCCCCCTACAGGACATGGGGTATCCTCTGGCTCTGCCCCCCAGCTCTAGCCCTGTGCTATGGCCCAGCCCCCTACAGGACATGGAGTGACCCCTGGCTCCACCCCACAACCTGAGCCCCTGTGCTGTGCCCTCATCTCCTGCCCAGGGTGGTGGTGGCAGGGAGGCTGCTCCTCCCACCCCATCAGAAGCAACAGCATGGAGCTCTCTTTTCTCCCACCAGAAGTGCAGCAGGGGCTCTCTGCCCTCGGGGGCAGCAGGAGTCCTTCCTTCCCTCTGCCCAACTGAGCAGAGAAAACCTATTGCCCAAGGAGAGAGAAAAGGGGAACCAAAAAGTTGGGGGAAGGGGTAGCTCCTGCAGAATCAGGCCCTAGAGAACAGACCTTTCTACCTCCATCAGTTAGTCCCACCAGCAGGCGAGTCGCATTATACAACTGAAGAGATGGGGCACCACCTATCCGGTCCCCATCACCAAAATAGCTGAGCCCCTCCTGACACCCTCAGGCCTTAGGGAAGTATCTCCAACCCCACTTTACAGATGAGGAAACTGAGGCCCAGAGAGACAGGGTGTCTTACCTTAGGTCTAGATTCAGCTACGGTTGGAAAGTTGTTGCATTGGTGATGTCCCTATGATTTCAGAGAGAAACCTGGCTGGTTCCAATGCCCATCCCCCAGCCACCTGGCATATACCGTTCTGCCAGTGCCGTTCTCTGCAGACTGCCTTTACTTCCGTCTTTCTTTGAGGCTTGGATCAAGGCCAGCAAAAAAAAAAACCTGTTTCACTCCCTTCAGGCCCTTCATTTCCCACGGTTTGACTCCAGTGCAGGATTTGTGTGGCCTACAGCGAGCACAAGGCCCTGCATTGGAGTGTTTGGTTGACTTAACCAATCCCACCTAGGGTGATCTGACAGCACGTGTAAAAAAACAGGGCAGGAGTGGGAGGTAATAGGTGCCCATATAAGAAAAAGCCCCCAAAATCGGGACTGTCCCTATAAAATTGGGACATCTGGTCACCCTAATCACACCTCTCCTGCCATATCTCTCTGCAGTGTCCTTTGTGCCAGTCTGGGACGGGAATGTTGTAATTCAGGGATGGGATAAATAGATTGGATCAGAAGTGACCCAAACTCATGCCTGAACGTCTACAGATAGTGATAGGCAGAGAGAGAGAAACACACGCAGAGAGAGAAAAGGCCTAGAGAAGGGGGAAGGACCAAGAGAGAGAAAGACGGACGAGGAGAGCGTTGAGCAGTGTTCAGTTGTGTGGCTGGAAGTGCGCAGCATGTGTTAGAGGAATGTAATCTGTGCCTGCGAGCCCATGTGTTATGATCATCAGCAGCATGACCACACAGCACAGCTTGTGGGAGTTCTGCTGAAGGTTTTATTCCCCGCCCCACCACCTCCACCTAGGCGCACACGTGAGCTCAGCTGCAGAAAGGGAGAGCTTAGCATCTCTCGCTTTCGCTGATCAACCAGACCTGCAGCACAGAGTCACCTCTTCTAACTACTCCCAGGGCACAGGAAGGGGCAGCCCAAGAAAGCACCAGAAAACAACATTCTCTCTGTGTGTAGCATGCAGTGTGCATGCAAGGGCATGTGCGTGTCTCTGGGTGTGTACCCAGGAAGTGTGTGTGTATACAATAAGTGGTAAAGAGAGGAGTGTCCGGGGGTATGTACTAAGCCATGGGATGTATGCAGTAAGCAGTGGATAGATTTGTCTGTGCACGTGCTGTTGTGTGTATAAACCATAAGGGGTGTGTGTGTGTGTGCGTGTGTTACACACAGTAAGCAATGTGTGCGTTTGTGCAGATGACTCATGCACATGTGTGTGTGCTGTTGCCGTATAGATGTGGTGCAGGTGTCTTTGGGAGTTTGTTTGTGTGTCCCAAAAGCAGCGCTTTGAGCTGCACAGCAGAGCCAGAGCTGCAAAGGCTCGTTCAGAGGGGACACAGTGAGGGAGAGGCAGCTGAGGGGCTGTTCCCATCCAGTGGGAAGGTTTGCGCCCAATAAGACAATTTACCACACAGGGCAGTGAGCACATAAATGTCTCTCATTCATGGATTTCAGGAGAAAACAGAGGGCAGCAGCAATTGCAGGAAAGTAATGGCTGGCTGCCAACTCCTGATGGGCCGTATTAGCCACCTCCCAGTGCAGCAGTGTCATGGTGCCCTTCTTACTGGCCACTGTCGCTTATCCTTCAGGGGCTGACCGGCCCTGCAACCTCCAGGCAGCAGCATGCTTGGGAAGCAAGAGCAAAGAGGCTGCGTGCTGCCTTTAGCCCATTTGCTAAAGATGATTAAATGCTCCAAGGTTGTTGTTTTTTCGGTCCATTCTTGGAAATTGTGTTTCTGGGCTTGTCAGTTGCACTTCTGCAGAAAGTGGCAGCGACAGGTCGGACAATAAAAGTAACCCAGCTGGCCGCCTGGATTCCCAGGCATATTTCGGAGTGAGTGCTCGATTATTGGGGATTATAGTCTACGTAGGCTGGGCATCTTGGGTGGTGTGCGATGCTTTCAAAGGATTTCTTGCAGCTCCTAAAGCTTGTCAGAGCAACACATTTCAGGTAAGAAAGGTGGTAAGTCCTAGAGGTGATCTCAACTGGTAAGGGACAGATGAGATGGTGATAATTAGTCTGTTATAGCCTGACAGCAATCGCAGGCAAAAGAATGGAAAAGTTGATATGGGATTCGATCAATAAAGAATTAAGAGATAGGAATAAAACAAGTGCCAGTCAACATGGAAAATAGGACTTGTCAGACCAACCAGATTTCATTCTTTGGTGAGACTACAAGTTTGGTTAATAAAGGTAGTGGCGCACCTTTTGAAGAGAGATTACCCATTAGAACAAACTACCAACGGAAATGATATATTATGACCAAGCGGGAATTTTTGTAACATTTTTATGGAACCTATGCATGCCTCAGTTTCCCCTGTATTCCACATGATCAACCAGTGGGGGGAAGGAGTGTTTGCTCTCAGAGCAGGATGAGAGCAGTAAGTATGAATATTGCCTTGCTGTCGTGGGTCTGGACTACAGACCTATGCTCACAGAACTATATTGCTCAGGGGTGTCATTAGACCGACCTAACCTCCCATATAAACAGCGCTATGTTTGGGGGAGAGCTCCTCCTGCTGATATAGCTACTGCTTTTTGGGGAGCTGGATTAACTACGCCGACGGGAGAACTCTCTCCCAGTGGCATACAGCATCTTCGCTAAAGTGCTACAGCAGTGCAGCTGCTCCAATGAAGTGTTATACATGTGGATGTGCCCTGAGACTAAATGGGGCATTGGAAAGAAAGCGGCAGAGGCCAACCCCATATGTGAAGACAATGGCAAAGCCAATCAGCAAGACACTGACACCTAGCAATCAACGACCCCGAGGGAGGGAGATTTCCCCACCTCTCAGGTGGGATGGGCAACATTTCCCAGCTGGAGAACAAAGGATTGGGACAGTGTGAAGGGAAGATGAGAGTGCTGGACGTGCTGTACAAAGCTCCGGTTTGAAGCAGGAGTGCGGCAGGCTCAAGGCTCCAGTCTAAGCAGGCAGTGAAGCCATGTGGCTTGCCCCAGAGAAAGAGTGAGACCCCTAGGGGGTCTGGCATACTGAAAGTTACTCCTTGAGACTGATCCAGACCTGGGCGCATCGCACCAATCCTGCAGCTCCATGAGGTATCTATAAAGAATACACAAATGAAGAAGAGATTGCACATTGTACAACAGCTGGCATGAAAGGTTTTTGAGTATGTACCAAACTAGCGGTGCCTCTTTATAGTCTCAACATTATTCTGTATTCTCTACTTGAGGCTCAGACCTCACAGATGCTGCATTCCTCCAACATCCATCAAGGTCCACAGCTCTTGGCAAGATCAACCCCTGAGTGATTTGGTAGTGAGCACTCTTTCCTCCCTGTCAGCTGTGAGCCAGTTCTCCCCTATGAATTCAGGAGGAACCTGTGCTACAGGAGAAGCCATCTTCACATGAGATGGAAAATAAAGGCCTTAGCTGCTCCTGGGTCGGGACCAACCATCCCAGATCTGCACATGGAGAGGTCTCCTCTATAGGAGCCCCCATAAATAACAAGATTGCGTTAGCTGCCTTCAGGGCACCATCTCTCCCTCCTCTAGACCCTGTGAAGGGCACTACATGGTTCCTGGGTCCACACAGGCTGGGAAGAGGAGCCCATGGGACAGGGACCCAGGGGATACATACTCATCCTTCCTCCAGCCTTAAGTAGTTTAGGTCAAAAAGATAACATGGACTGGGGCTGTATTGTCTTCTCTGAAGAGACCAAACCCAGTGCCCTCCCTCAGGGTCCCAGGGCGGCCGCAAGAGGCACCTCGGAGGCTTGCCTTCAACAGAGCTGTGTGGTTGGGAAGGCAGGAGAAGAGGCCTAGGCAAGGCCAGAGCCAGACAAAGTGCTACTGTCACAGGCCGATCAGCAAAAGAGAAACTCCTGGGAACATGCCGAGAGAAAATTCCACTTGTGTGGGTGAATTAACCTGGTGCAAAAGGGAGCAGAAAGGACAGACCCAGGCTCAGTGTTTCACTATTACTAACTCTTGTGATTTTTTCCTCAGGTGGTGAGATTTTGGAGGAGGCTAGAGACCATCTGGGAATGACATGAGAAGCTCCAGCCCCCTGGTGCATGCCAGCTCTGTAGAAGCTGGCTGAGTCCCTTCCCTCTACTTGCAAAGAATCATAGAGTATGAGAGTTGGAAGGGACCTTAGGAGGTCATCTAGTCCAGCCCCCTGACAGATTTTCACCTCAGTTCCCTAAATGGCCCCTTCAAGGATTGAACTCACAACCCTGGGTTTAAGCAAGCCAATGCTCAAACCACTAAGCTATCCCTCCCCCTCCAAGGGTGCAAAGAAACCTGCAGCTCAGAGTGGCTCCACTGCATCATCCCATCCAGTGAGAAACACAGCCAAGACGGTACCACTTCTCCTTCCCCCTGCAGCACCTGGTCTGGGAAGGGGAGAGGGTTGGGGTGAAGAGCCTCTGGAGCTGTTCCTCTGCCTGAGAGGGGGTGAAGGCACCCCTAGAATCTCTCCCAAGCCTGTAATGGGAGGAGGAGAGTCTGCTGCAGCCCCCCAGGGCTGGGAGAGGGGGTGAAGAGGAGCAGAAAGGAGGCTGGGGAGCTGGGGCTGAACTGATGAGGTGGTGGCTGGGTGGGGGTTGAATTGATGGGCAGATAAGGTTGATTTGGAAGTTTGGGGGACAGGATTAATTGCTGGGCAGGACACAGGCAGATGTGGGGGTGAGAACTGCAGTGAGGAGGGCAAAATCTCCTTAACCAATAAATTTGGGAGTGTGAACAGTACTAATTGTGTCTCTCTCTCACACACACACACTAAGCATAAGCAGGGGAAATTCAACAATCAAAAGACAGAATGAAAAATGCACAATAATATGTTGTTTTAAAAAAAATCTTATGGTTTTTTTTGACCAATCTTATGATTTTGGGGGGATCTGACTATAATTTTTGGTCTTTGATGTTGACAATACTGTTTGCAGCCCCAGGAACTCTTCGAGGTGTCTGTCCCAGCGCCCTTACAAAAGAAATGATTACAAAATAAAATATAAGGAAAACAGGTTTACTTACCTATTCCTTGCAGGAGAGATATCCTGGATGTATTGACTTTCTCCAGGTCTCTCCCTGTTCACTGGGAATGTTGCTGTTCATATACACCTCCCATTTCCCAGTAGGCCTTGCTATGACTAAAGGCTGGTTGCCATGATGGACTACATTTCCCAGTTTGCCTTGCTCTCCTGAGCCCCTAAGGAGACTGGATGAAGACGCCAAGACACAGCCTTGTCCCTCACCATAGAGCAGCGTTCAAGCCCACCACCTTATATGGGGGTCAGCAGAACAGGCTGTCTTGTATAAACCACAGATTGCTTCCCCGAGGCCATTTCCTCCCCCCTCAGTGATGGTGACCCCTCTGAGATTTTCATGGATGTTAGGATTGCCTAGGTGGAGCTAGACACTGAGGTTCAATATTTATCCACAAAACAGGTTGCATCAGTTTGTGCTTTCCCATGGCTCCAGTGTAAGCTGGACAGGCCTCCTCCTCGGGCTGAGAAGTTATCGGATCTCCAGGCCCCCTCTAATTTGTGTCCTCTTGCCAGTGACTGCCCACAAGCTTACCAATTGGTGCCAGTTGTGGTGTGACCATCACCCCAATAGAAATGGGACTTCACTTCCCACAGAACAGCCTTCAGATGGTAATCACTTTGGGAGTCTATTTGGGCTGTGGTAGACATGAACGATTGTTCTAGAACATAAACATAAAATGGTTGTTTTATGGCTGACTTAGAACAACGCTTCCTTAGCTCTCGTGCCCTAACGCCCTTACTCTACTTGTGCTACATTGATGACATCTTCATCATCTGGACCCATGGAAAAGAAACCCTGGAGGAATTCCACCATGATTTTAGCAATTTCCATCCCACCATCAACCTCAGCCTAGACCAATCCACACAAACGGTCCATTTCCTTGACACTACTGTGCTAATAAGCGATGATCACATAAACACCACTCTACACTGGAAACCCACTGACCGCTATACTTACCTACATGCCTCCAGTTTCCATCCAGGACACACCACACAATCCATTGTCTATAGCCAAGCTCTAAGATATGACCACATTTGCTCCAATCCCTCAGACAGAGACAAACACCTATAAGATCTCTATCAAGCATTCTTAAAATTATAATATCCACCTGCTGAAGTGAAAAAACAGATTGACAGAGCTAGAAGAATACCCAGAAGTCACCTACTACAGGACAGGCTTAACAAAGAAAATAACAGAATGCCACTAGCCATCACCTTTAGCCCCCAACTGAAACCTCTCCAGCGCATCATCAAACATCTACCACCTATCCTGAAAGATGATCCCTCACTCTCACAGATCTTGGGAGACAGACCAGTCCTCGCTTACAGACAGCCCCCAACCTGAAGAAAATACCAGCAACTGCACACCATACAACATAAACACTAACCCAGGAACCTATCCTTGCAACAAAGCCTGATGCCAACTCTGTCCACATATCTATTCAAGTGACACCATCATAGGACCTAATCGCATCAGCCAGGCCATCAGGGACTCATTCTACCAATGTGATATATGCCATCATGTGCCGGAAATGCCCCTCTGCCATGTACATTGGCCAAACTGGACAGTCTCTACGCAAAAGAATAAATGGACACAAAAATGACATCAGGAATCATAACATTCAAAAACCAGTGGGAGAACTGGGAACACTTCAACCTCTCTAACCACTCAGTGAGACTTGAAGGTGGCAACTTTGTAACAAAAAAACTTCAAAAACAGACTCCAAAGAGAAACAGGTGAACTTGAATTTATATGCAAATTAGATAATTAACTTAGGTTTGAATAGAGACTGGGAATGGTTAGGTCATTACACTAATTGAACCTATTTTCCCATGTTAAAGTATCCTCACACCTTCTATGGGTCATCTCGATTATTACTTCAAAGGTTTTTTTCTCTCTCCTACTGATGATAGCTCATCTCAAATGATTGGCCTCTTCCAGTTGGCATGGCTACTCCCACCTTTTCTTGTCCTCTGTATGTATAAATATCTTCTTTCTGTGTGTTCCATTCTATGCATCTGATGAAGTGGGTTTTAGCCCATGAAAGCTTATGCTCAAATAAATTTGTTAGTCTCTAAAGTGCCACAAGTACTCCTGTTCTTTTTGCAGATACAGACTAACACAGCTTAAACTCTGAAACCCGTTCTAGAAGTTAACGTCTGTAGCCCATCATACCATCCAGCTTTCCTCATTCCACTGTTTAATGAGCTCCCCTGGATGCTATATTCTAGGAGAAAAGATGCCCCTTTGTGCGATAACTCTTGTGGAACTGTTTTCCCTCCTTTAATTCTCAATGTCCCTGCTATTTATGCCACATTGAAGGCAGAAATTTGCATTAATATGCCCAGTGCTATCTGACAGATGATCTGTCTAATTTACACCAACCCGTGGGCTTTCATTATTTTACACCATGTGCCAGAAATGCACTTCACAGGAATTAGAGATGAGCCAAATTCTTATAATAAACAACCTTATCTCTGACCCACAAGCTATATGTGAGCGCTTTCATTCCATATTTCAAGAGAGAGAGAGAGACCAAGATATACATAGACTACACACTCAAAAGGGTGTTAAATCATTAAATTTGCAAAGTCAAGCACTCAAAAGCAAGGAAATGCCAGGACAAAGGTTGTCTGGGCATCTTTAATTCGACTCTCTTATGCATATGCGTTATGATACAGTCTTGAATTCCACAATCACATACTAGTTTTCCGCAGGACTCCTGCTGAATTCAGTGCATAGGATGATCAGTGCTGGATGATGAACTTTGGTACACTAGATGTGCCATATTAGATGAGAACCTGGGTCTATTTTCTCCAGTATCCCGTCTTTGGCAGTGGCCAACACCAGATTCTTCAAAGACTGTGCAAGGCAACCCACAGTAGTGTAACTATGATGTAACCTGTCCATAGGGGAAATTTCTTCCCAACCCCTGTTAGTTTGGGATGGTTGATGAAGGAGTTAAGTGGTGCATGGGCCATGGGCTGGCCGTCTGCATGGGGAGTGATTTTCATATTGTGAGTCTGAATTGCAGCATGTGTCTGATCTGGACTGTAGGCAGGACCCTGTCTCCCCCTGTGCTTTATGCCCTGACAGCACTCAGTGAGTAAACAATCCTAATTAACAACACTGTCACTGCCTGCCTGATACCTGTTTTGTGGCCTCAACCCCTAGGATGGTCAACCTGGCACTTTCCAGGGCACAGAACTCACTCTGAAGAATGGCAGAGTGCCCCTCGAGCACATCTCCCTCTCAAAACATTGCCATCAGCTTCAACCCTCTCCGCTACTGAGAATGTCCCAAGAGCAGATGCCAGATAACGTCTCATAGACTCATAGACTCTAGGACTGGAAGGGACCTCGAGAGGTCATCAAGTCCAGTCCCCTGCCCTTATGGCAGGACCAAATACTGTCTAGATCATCTCTGACCTGGGTTTTGCCATACGGACAGAGTTAATTGCAAAGGGCTTGTTTGGCTTTTTGATACCTTTCCAATTAGATGCATAACGGCTCGCTCCTTCCCCCAGCCCCTGGCTACAAGCATACCACAGGCCCTCTCCATGCAGAGCCAAAGAGAAAGAAAGGTTGAAATCATTTAGATCTCTGTTTCCAATGGTGATGACATTGGAAGCTTACTTTATTTAACTCTATTAAGCAAATATTAGCCATTCATTATCTCCTGTCTCCTTTCATTTCTGCCTTTGTCAGTAAAACATCTAATGTGGGGACAAATTATGCTAATTCCATTCCAAAAATGATTAGGCATAGGGTTTATTTATTTATATATTTGCCTGGGACTGATCTTGTCTGACCTCTAAACCACTAACCCGGCATTCTGTCTTGAAACAGCTTTGGAAAGAGGATAAAGATGGAAACAAACAGACATATGGTGCACAGGAGCCTAATTCATGTGTAGTTGCTCATCCCAGGCAGATGGAAATGGCTGTTTGAGTACCTTGGTTAGAGAGCTGCCTTTAAAAAGTACCTTCTTTTTATGTTCCCTTTGTCATCAGCGCGACTAATTAGCCGCTCCAAGGCAACTTTTTGCTCGGCTCTGAACCATACACACACATTAATTTTCCAGTGGGGTAGGTCCCCCCTGCTCAATCCATTTGCCAGTTTAGAAAACAGGCCGATTACTTTAATGGTAGCAAATGTAAAATATGCCCACGCTGTTATGAATGCTAATATGAAATGGGTACGGCCATGGTTGGGGGTAGAGACAGTGAAGAGCGAAGTAGCGGCATGAGGAAAATTGAAACGTCCAAGGATTTTGTCCTTCAGCTCTTCCTTAACCACTGTACCTCACCTGCATTATGAGTATATCCCATCTGAGCTCCGCATACACAGTCCCTGCCCAAAGAGTGTACAGTCTAAGTAGAAAAGACAAAGCCAGAAAGAAAGTCAAACTTTCCCCTGTTTTACCAGTGCGAAACCGAGGTACAGACTGATTAAAGTGACTTGCCCCAGTTTACAGAAGGAGTCTGTGGCAGAGAACTTGGACTGAGCTGGGAATGTGCAATGCATGAGGCTGGGGAGAAAGTTCTCCGGGGAAATTAGTTCTGACTGCTCAAAGGAAAGTAACAACAGATAACGGAGTGACACTGACTGACTTCAGCAAACAAATGAAGCAGAACTTGGAGACGTGGAATCATCAGCGAAGAAAACTCATCGAATGCAGAACCTGCAGCTCACTATGTCCCTTAGGTCACAGTGAGAGTCCTTTGTAAAGCCATGCTTCTGACTGCCTAGTGACACCAAGAGTCTGACCTTCTCCATTCCATTCCTCTTTCTGACCGAGGAGGCAAACTGAACCCTGATTTAGGTATTACCATTGATTTCCATAGCTTTGGCCCACTACATATTTGGCCCATTGCACACTTGAAACATGTTTTTCTCACACTTCTCCTTCTAGATAAGAAGCTGCAATCGTCTGATTTCAGAGGGTGTTTGTGTAAGCTTCTAATTCATTTCCAAGACAGTGCACCACACAGCAGCAGTTGTATTGGGATATGTTTCCTAGAGCTGAATAATTCAGTCTCCTAGAATTTTGCTGCAGCCTGTGACGTGCATTCTTGCTTTAGGTAGGATGGCGTCGACTATCTGTGATTTGTCCATTTTAGTCACTATAAAACGCTAGCAACTGGGGAAAAGGCTGGAGATTGACTGTATGGCACAAGGCCAGTCCTGCTGGGTGCTACACCAATGATGAACACATTTAACAGAATTGGTGTTTGCTATGCTCATATAGCTTCTACTGACTTCAGTGGGCAGGAGACACTCACATCCAAGGGCAGAATTTAGTTGTTGTACAGGAGGGATTATCATGCTGGCAACAGGTTTAAAATCTGCGAGCATCTAGGATTTCCTCACTATGCTGCAAACCATGGAAACTCCATAGCAATTACACTGAGAGCACCTGCACCCTCTTGTCCTGAAAGCATAGGCTTTTAACAGAGGAGCTAATGGAGAATCACCTTTAGCTTTTGGCAGTATGGTACATATGACACACATAATAGATCCCTTCAGCTTTCACCCAGCAGAGGGCGCATGCAGTACGCGCGCATGCATGCACACACACACACACACACTCACACACACTCTACAGGCACTGAAAGGGAACTTGGCTCCCAGTGGGTTTGTAAATGGACTGAGCAGGCCAGACTCCTCTCACAGCCACTCCAGTGCAGCGCCCATTGAAACTTTGTTTTGTTAAATAAAGCCTGGCAATCCCAAGGGGCTCCCACTGGAGTGGGGCACACACCTACCTGTGCCAATTAGAATGTGGACCCCTGGGCTATACATTCAAACCCCTGTCTTTTCCCCAAGGCTTTGCGCACTGTAATGAATTAAACGGTGCCATAAAGCATGGCCAGAGGGCAGCAGGAGAGGGTTAGAAGGAAGCCTTATTCCCTGTAAGGGGAACAAAGTTTGCTATAGATTAACTAGAGCACCTGAAGCCAATTAGAGCTCCAGCAGTCAGTCATCTGATAAAAACCCCCTGCTTCAATCAGACAGTGTGGGAGTTGGAGCAGAGAAGAATTGGTGTTGAGACAGAGGAGAGTTTGGAGAAGTGCTGTGGTGGGCTAAGAAGTCCAAGACTCTAGGTAAGGGGCACCTGGCCTGTACAGAGGGAGGGCAGGAAGTTCCCCCGCAAGCTGAAGGGCAGGAGAGGGAGGTAGCCCAGAGGAAGAAACTGCCAGTTCAAGTGGTTCACCACTATCCTCAGGGCCCCTGGGCTGGGACCTGGAGTAGAGGGTGGGCTTGTGTCCCTCCCTCTCCACTTGCCTCCTCAAGGACAATAGTGGGGCAATTAATATTCCAATTCAAGGGCAAGAAATGGTGCCCTGAACCCCCACCCCTCCCCAAGAAAAGAAAGTGTGAGATCCATCATAATAGTGCTGGCAATTGTCCACAATGGACAGATCAGACACCCTTGACTTTCAATAGGAGTTGGGTGCCTAACTCCCTTAGGCTCCACTCTTTAGAGGCACCATAGCCCAGTGGTTAAGGTGCCAGCCTGGGACTGTGGAGGCTCAGGCTCAATTTCCTGCTGTACCACAATGACCTTGGGCAAGTCACCTAGGCCCAGATTTTTAAAGATATTTAGAACAGTTGATAAGATTTGGCTCCTTTTGAAAAGGATATTTAGGCTCCTAAATCAGTCAGGTGTAGTGACGCTGAGCCCATCGATGCCTAAATATCTTTAAAAATCTGGGCCCTAGTCTCTGTGCCTCAGGGAGTATTTCTTTACAAAACGCGCCGTCAACCTGTGGAACTCTTTGCCAGAAGATGCTGTGAAGGCCAAGATGATAACAGGGTTCAAAAAGCACTAGGTAAGTTCATGGAGGATAGTTCCATCAATGGCTATTAGCCAGGATGGGCAGGGATTGTGTCCTAGCCTCTGTTTGTCAGAAACTGGGAATGGGCGACAGAGGATGGATCACTCAATGACTGTCTGTTCTGTTCATTCTCTCTGGGGCACCTGGCATTGGCCACTGTCGGAAGACAGGATACTGGGCTAGATGGACCTTTGGTCTGATCCAGTATGGCCGCTCTTATATTCTTATGTTCAGTTCCTCTCCTGTGAAATGGGGATATTAGCACCTACCTCACTAAGGTGTTGCGAGGCACTCAGATACGAAGGTGATTGGACCTACCATAGATAGCTTACAACAACAGCCCTCCTTCCTGGGGCTGTTATTCTAGAGTCTCACCAGACTGCCCAGTTTGCAACAACCCTGTGTAAACTGCCTCTCTCATTTTGTCTCCTGGAAAATAAGCATTGTATTTAAATGTAAAACAGAAAGAGACAGAGCCCTGAAGAGCTTAGCATAAAGCAGCCCCCAGACTGTCCTACCAATCCAAGGACTACAATTCTGCATAGCAGGTGTCTTCAAACTCAAACAGTTTCGCTCTTCCCAACTGTTTGGGTTGCTGGGTGGGGGCTCCCCTTCAAACTTCTGAGAGAAGACATTTGTGGGAGCCATCTGCTACATGCAAACTCATTTAGAATTTAAAACTACAAGGAGGAATGGGGTAAATAGATTACAGAACAGAGCATTTGTCTCTTAACTTTGCAAATCAGGCCCTGAAGGGACTGAGTTGCCAGGTTGCTTAGTTGAAAGCTCCGGTATTTTCTGTAACATGAAAGGCAGACGTTGACATCTGTATAAATTGCCACACAGCTTGGCACAATGGCTGGGGAGAAGCGGAGTTTAGATCACATAAGGAAGTGCAGGCTCTAAAAAGAGAATAAATTCTTACTTGTCTCTAGGGATGGACTTGCTGCCTGCGTTCCTGATTAGCATAGCTGTGGCCAATGAAAATAACAGGACTTTCCCTTGAAAAGCTGTCCAGCTTGCTGATATCCACTTGCTCAAGAAGGGGTTAAACCAGGTGGAAATTTCCCCCCTCACCCCTTTGCTGTCTCCAAAGCCAGTCCATCTCACTAGGTTCTCTTACTGGTGCCCATAAAGACCTTCACAGCCCTAAAGCTTGAGGTTACAATGACTTCCAGTTTTATTTTTCATTAACAATTACATGGATTGAAACCAGCTGCTTCTTCTGAGTCAGTTAATACAGGCCCAGTTTAGAAACTGGAGTCCCATGATATTGTACAGAACAGGTACAAGGGCAGTAGCACCACATCCTCCCTTATCAGCATGCTCAGCCCCAAACCCTACCACCACACTAGAGCTGAGAGAGCCAGGAGCTCAGCTCTACTTGCCCTTTGACACAGCTACCAAGTGATAGTGGTTTCATAACACGGATGCTTCTCACAGGGAAGTGGACTGCAATTTATGCCCTTGTGTCACACCTACGTATAAACGTGCTGCAGGCTGGCTTTGAACTGGGGATGAAGGGCTTGAGTGATCACCAATCCATTAGTTGGTGCTGGTCCTGCTTTGAGCAGGGGGTTGGACTAGATGGCCTCCTGAGGTCTCTTCCGACCCTAATACTCTATGATTACCCAATCCCTGAGCTATCCACTCACTTTGTCTCTCTGTGCTGTGCCCACACCTGCCCCACATTTTGGCAATTAATTGATCTTTGACTATTAGCGGTAAATATGCCCAATAGTCTGTGATGAGATGTTAGATGGGGTGGGAGCTGAGTTACTACAGAGACTCCTTTCCTGGGTGTCTGGCTGGAGAGTCTTGCCCACATGCTCAGGGTATAGCTGATCGCTATATTTGTGGTTGGGAAGGAATTTTCCTCCAGGGCAGATGGACAGAGGCCCTGGGGGGTTTTCGCCTTCCTCTGCAGCATGGGGCACAGGTCACTTACTGGAGGATTCTCTGCACCTTAAGTCTTTAAACCACAATTTGAGGACTTCAATAGCTCAGACCTAGGTTAGGGGTTTATTACAAGAGTGGGTGGGTGAGATTCTGTGGCCTGCATTGTGCAGGAGGTCCAACTAGACGATCATAATGGTCCCTTCTGACCTTAAAGTCTATGACTCTACACCATTGTGCTCCACCTCGCTGGGCCCTACCCATTCTCTTTCAACCACTTGGTAGCCTAGCTTCCTCTGTCCCAGCTTCTTGTGCTCCACCCACTCTCAGGTCCTGTATCCTGTCCCATTCTTGCCGAGTTCTTCTTGCATCCCTGTCCACTCCATCCCCCATTCTCACCTGCCTGTCCATGTGATCATACAAATGCACTTGTCTCATCTTTCTTCTCAACATTTGCCTGTTGGGAAAATGAAGTGTGTTTAATTAACTTGTGGTGGTCATCTGGTACTTCACTCAGGAGACTCTTACATGTGACTATGACAACAATAGAGATGATATAGGTGACAGCCTTTGGGGGTGGATGATAGAACCAAGGCTTCCTTTTGTGTTGCCCATAGCAATTGATTCTGTGTGTGACCTTCTGGAAGTGATCACAACTGGCCTTTGTGACTTGGGTGTTTATATTTTTATGCCTACTCCACAGGCACTATCCCTGCCCTCAGATGCCTCCACCTGTGTGCATTCTTATCCCTCATCAAGTCCAAGCTCAGCATTTTCAATGCTCTGCAAAGCTATTATACAGCAACTGTACACAATCACGCCTATGATGCATCTTCACTCTCCACTTCTGCTTCAGCCAGGGCTGGTGCAACCATTTAGGTGGACTAGGCAGTTGCCTAGGGTGCCGAGATTTGGGGGCGCCACAAAGCACCCCCAATTTTTTTAAATGGTTGAGCAGCCCTGCTGCTAGGACAGAGAGGGAGTCTGAGATGCCGGCGGCAGCCGGCAGCCCAGGGCGTCCCCTGGGTCAGGGCGCTGCAGCGGCAGCCGGCAGCGCAAGGAGTCCCCTGGGTCAGGGCGCCTCGGGAGGGGGCGGCAGGCAGCTCTCGTGGAGCTGCCACAGTGGTGCCTGCAGGCGGTCCGCTGATCTGCGGCTCGGATGGAGCTGCCGCAGTCGTGTCTGCGGACGGTCGGCTGCTCACACGGCTCCGGTGGACCGCCTGCAGGCACCACTGCGGCAGCTCCACCGGAGCTGCGGGACCAGCGCACGGGGCGGCGAAATTGCCATCCGCCTAGGGTGCTCAAAACCCTAGCGCCGGTCCTGGCTTCAACCCCCTCTTCTGGGCAGTCCTTTCCCTTCCCTGGTGACTTTGTCACCTTCTTCCATTCTCTTCAGGCAAACCATGGGGCCAGGCCTAGCTAAGTGTTCAAATTCTGAAGCGCAGGACTATGGGTGTATATGCCCTTACCCAGAATGCCCTTCTGATGCACACTGGGGTCTGAATCTTGAGGAGAAAGGGAAGTATTTGCTCATTGCTGACAGTTCTCAGCCAATCCCTAGTGTTTCCACCTGTGGTTCAGGGGTTTTTAATGTTCCTTTCAGGTGACTGACATCTGGGGGATCAGACCTCTAGTCACAGCTAGTGCAGGGTATCAGAAACCCCCTTAGGTCACTCATAACTGAGCAGAAGGTGTGATACTCTTTTCTCAGAGTACCAGACAGATGGGCAGAAACTTAGCAGCCAGAAGATATACCTTGGGGGAGCACCCTGTAACCCTCATATTCCTCATGTGTATATATTAATGTGATCTTGTATATACAGCAGACCATGTGAGGTATCAGGGAAAAGGTTATGATCTGCTGAAAGTCACTGTTCTATCTAAATATGTATTTCATTAGTGCATATGAAGTTATGAGAATTGTGCTGTATGGTTGTCAGTAATACATGCTGTAAGTTGGGGAATTGGCCAGATAATAGATGCCCACAGACAACAGCAAGGAAAGTAACCAACGCAGGGCCGGGCATCAAACAACCCTCAACAGCCATTGTCCAGCAAGGGAGTTACAATTCAATGATTCACCTGCATAAGGCCACACCAGGAGAATTGGTCAACCTTGCTTGGAGACTCAGCAATGCTCCCCGACATGCCTGGACTTGTGTCCTCCAAGCACATGGACTAAGGGTATAAAACAGAACACGGGCCCATGCTGGGCCCTTCTCCTTCCCCAACCTGTGCTGCAAGCAACAAGGATACTCAAAAGACTGAAGACTCCAACAGAAGAGACCGGCCCAGGTTTCAAGGATGAAATTTGTGTACTATGAACTGCAATATCCAGTGGGATATGAGAAACTGCTTAATGTAGATATTACCCAGTCTAATAGAGTTGAGAGTTCAGACTGCAGGCTTATTTTGTTTTCTTTTGGTAACTAACTCTGACTTTTTGCCTGTCAGTTTTAATCACTTAATCTATCTTTTGTAGTCAATAAATTTGTTTAACTGTTTATCTTTACCAGTGAGTTTGCCTGAAGAGTGTGGTAAGTCTGCTCAGGTTTGCAAAGGCTGGTGTCTATCCACTTTCCGTTGTTGAAGTGGTGAACCAATTAATAAATCTGCACTGCTCGTCTTGAGCAATGCGAGATTCTGTATTCCTGAGCTACATGGCTGGGAGTTGGGGGGATTTGGCTGATACCTTTCTCCATGTGATTCATGAGTGGCTCTGGGAGCATTCATAGCATACCAATGTTGGAAGGGACCTCAGGAGGTATCTAGTCCAACCCCCTGTTCAAAGCAGGACCAATCCCCAATCAGGCAATCTAGTGGGATGTGGGGCTCCACATGCTGTTGTGCTGAGTGATAGCAGGGCCTGGAGGGGTTTGCTGCTTGTCACTAGCAAAGCATTGAGAGAGACAGTCCACAGTGGAAAGTTCAGAAGCACAGCGGTCTCACAGTCCCAGCCTGCACCCCGGGGACCCTGTCACAGGCATCATTTCCATATGACCTTGTTGCTTTCATGGCTCTGTAACTTCCCCATAGATATAGTGTCCTAGGCCATCCTGCACTTGGACATTACATGCAGGTTATCCCAGCCTCAGGCCTTATTTACCCCTGGAAAGAGCCCCAGTTTCAAACATTGAGGTAGTTACAGCTGGGTAGGGTGACCATATGTCCTGTTTTGGCTGGGACATTCCCTTTTTAAGCCCTGTCCCAGCCACCCTGACTTTTTTGGCAAAAGTGGACATTTGTCAAAAAAGTGAGATGAGGTGTAGAGGAACATGCAGGGTGGTGAGCAGTGATGCCAGCCCTGCCCAGGGGTCGGGGGAGATAGGACTCAGAAGAGCAGCAATGCCAGCCCCAACCTCGTGGGATGGGCAAGTGGGGCTTGGGTGAGCAGCTCGGGCCAGTCTCACCTGGGGGGGGGGGGGCAGGCAAGGCTCAGGTGAGCAGCTTGGGTCAGTCCCTGCGGGAGGGGGCTTTGGGTGCGTGGCTCGGGCCAGTCCCGCACAGTGTTCCATTTTCCCTTTGGGTCACCTTACACCTGGGCAACTGCCAAGTATAGATAAGAAAACTAAGATTTGCACCATGTTTACTCCTGCTTGACACCAGGGTTAGCTCTGCCAGTGACAATTGCTCCTTTCCTTGTCAACACTCGAGGGTTGCACCGATGCAGTTGCATCTTTGGCTGAACACAGGGCTAATCTAGTCATAGACAAGGCCTAAGAATGGAAAGGAGTCTAATAGTGCCCACTGCTCTTGTAGTAGGAATGGAGGAGCAGATGTCCTGGTTCTGCTGTAAACTTCCTGTTTGGCCTTCACCTCTCTGTGTCTCTCAGTGTGGACAAAGCACTGCCCTGGCCTGCCCTGGGATGTGGTTAGGTTTGATTAATAGATGCCGTGAGTGAACTGAGAACATGTTTTGCAGAGGCACAACTGACATTTTCAAAAGGGACTGGTGATTTGGGGTAACCCCATTTTTGGATGTCCAGTCTGAGAGGCCTGCACGGGGCCTGGTTTCGCAGAGCGCTGTCGCTTTCTAACTGGGCACTGCAAAAGGAATCCCTTAGAATCACCTAGGCCCAGATCCTTAAAGGTATTTGGGCTCCTAACTTCCACTGAAATCAACTGACGCTAAGAGCCTAAATGCCTTTGTGGATCTGAGCCTTCATCGCTTTTCAAAATATGGGCCCTCATTTCGATGTGCTCAGACAGCTGCACTCTGCCTCAGGTCTGGCTCTGCCTCAGGCGCATGGGAAGGTGAAAACAATAGAAAGGAGAGACACACCCGCCACTGCCTCCCTGGTCATGTAGCTGATCAAAACATCTGCAATCCCTCCCGTATCCCCCCAGCATAGAGTCCAGGTTGTGCCTCCATTTCGTATTTTGCTTCGAGCAAAAGGCCAAGCATTGCCATGTGTGTTGGAAGTGGTCCTGACAAGCCCAATAAGCCAAAATGAACGAAAGCCCCAGGATTTTTATTTGAGGTTTTTTATGGTAAAACAGCCAAAGCTCACCCTGCAGGACGCCATTTGTTTATGCACAGTAAGCAGAGTCAGGTTGAGCGCTACCCTGACATCTGGTGGTGAATTGTAGGGAGTGTGGAAAGAATCTCAAAAATTTTAAAGGGTGTGGAAAGATTTGCATTGGCATCCACCTCACACTTAGCATAAACCCACAGCAGCTTGGGATGGTGATTTTAACAGCAGCTCTGGATCCCCAATTTCTTTGTTATTGGGGGCAGGAGGAAAAAAAAAAGTTTGTCACCCTGATTGTGTGAAGTGGGAGCTGTGGGACTGCTTTTGTGATAGAAATGACTCAACCTCAGTTTGGTGGTACTTTGTCTAAACATGGGACAGGGGTTCCAAAACCCTATAAAATTGAGAGAGGTGGGAACTGGTGTGTGTATTGAATGGGCTGGGCCCCTTTTGAGGGCCCTGGAACACAATTGCACATCGCCCGCTCCTCTTCCACTGTTTTTAAACCGCGGTTTAGTAGAGCTAACTGTGTGATGATCCATCTAGATTCCAACACTAGACAGCTCTATCTAGAGCGACTGCCCCCAGTAGCCAATCAAGAAAGTTTTGAACTTCATCAGTTGATCAATGGGGTTGTGCACGGCAGCACCATGCATGGCTCACCATCACCAGTCCCCCTGAGTCTTCTGCAATTTTAAAAGAGTTCTTGAAATCACTGAGCAAGAGCTGCCAACTGAGGCTGATGTTAACTAGTGGGGGGAGTCTGAAGACCTATTGTTAAGCGGGTTTGCTGGCAGAGCAGTTGGAGCAGCCCATGGAACAGTGAGCAAGTGAAGCAGTTTGCAGGGCAGCTTGGAGGAGCAGCGCAGCTGGTGTGGTGGAGCTGGTCGTGGTGAAGGCTCAACAGAACTTCATGGAGAGCGGAGCAGTTGGCCCTGGCCCACGTAAGGTGCCCCTTAACACTCTATGTGGACTCCCCCCCCAGTTTCCACCAGGCTTGGAGGGGGGTAAAACTCTACAGATAAACTCTTTGAACTCTGGAGTGGCACTTTGACCAGAGACTTTTTGGGTTCTTGAGACTTGGGGTGATTCGACTTAAGACCGAAGGGGAAAAGGACATTGCCAAACGTACTGGGAGGTAGGTTTGTTTATCGGTTTGTGTTAGTAACCCTGTTGTGGTGTTTCTCCATGGGATGCCGCCATTGATTCCTTCCTTTATTAAAAAGATTTTGTTACACTCAGACTCCGTGCTTGCGAGAGGGGAAGTATTGCCTCCTAGAGGCACCCAGGGGGGTGTGGTATGTAAGTGTCCCAGGTCACTGAGTGGGGGCTCGAGCCGCTTATGCTTTGTGTTACTGAAACAGAACCCTGGATACTGAACCCGGCCCTTGTTGCTGCCAACTCAGAGGGGCAGAAGGGTTACATGTGCAATAAGGAGAGATGCTGTTGGCCAGTGAGATGAGCATAACCTCCAGATCCCAGTATACCCCTGGCCCCCCACAGATGCAGCTTCTTGCAGCTCAACTTTTCAACTTTTGCCTGAGGGGGGTGGGGGGGATTGTAACAGCTTGTTGCTTTTTTTGCCTGCCGGACTCCTCCCTGGAGAACAGCTCCTGGCTGCTTGTTTGGAGTTGCTGGCTAAAAATAAACGCTGCTTCTCGAGACAATTTGTATTCTGCTAATCCTGCTGCAATGCCCTAGCCACTCATTATGCGAGCGGCTGGATTTCTTCCCGAGCACAGCACATGCCTTACGTAAGAGAATAATCCTGCACAATAGAGGGGGTAGTACGGGAGGAGGGGATCCAGTAACATAATAACAGGGACACATTATGTACAGATTTTGGAGTCATGTTGTGAAGTAACTGGAGTAATTCTCCATCCCAGGCAAGGTTAACCAGCATTGCTCCCCCCTCCATTTTTCCAATTTTTCTTCCTCCGTACAAGGGAAACAAGCAGTGAACTGATCTCAAATGAATTAAAGGGACACAGGGCCCTGATGCTGCAAACCCTTTCTCAGCAGAGGCGTCCTGCTGAAATCAATGGGAATGCTCACATTGGTGAGGGCTGTTCGTGTGAGGAAGGACTTATGGGATCTGGCCCAGTAACAGGTTGAAAATTCATAATATGTTTTTTTAAATGCCTGTACCTATGTTTCTAATGACACCTTAAAAGGGAAGATTGCAACTGAATCTGCTCAGTTCTGCACCACTTCTTATTATTACTAATTATTTGTATTATCATAGCACCTAGGAGCCCTAGTCATGGTGCTAGGGGTTGTACAAACAGGGAACAAAAAGACAGTCCCTGCCCCAAAGGGCTCCAATAGAAAAGACAAACACAGCAGGGGGGGCAGGGGTTCACACAAGCTGAGAGAATTTCCATTAGCACCTAGAGCTAAATCTCAGATGAGGCCAGAATTAGTCCCCTTCTCCACCACTCTTTTCCACACAGGAAACTGAGGCAGGGAGAGATTAAAGTAACTTGGCCCAGGAAGTGTGCAGCAGAGCTGGGAACCGAGCCCAATGCACCTGACTCCCAGTCAACTGCTGTACCTGCAACACCTCATGTCCCCCATGCTGCTGTCTTTCTTTTTGCATTTCACTCGTTCACCTGCACATCTACCAATCTGATATATGCCATCATGTGCCAGCAATGCCCCTCTGCCATGTGCTTTGCCCAAACCAGACAGCCTCTATGCAAAAAAATAAATGGACACAAATCAGTCAAGAATTATAACATTCAAAAACCAGTTGGAAAACACTTCAGCCTTCCTGGACACTCAATAACAGACTTAAAAATGGCAATTCTTCAACAAAAAAATTTAAAAACAGACTCCAATGGGAAACCGCAGAACTGGAATTAATTAGCAAACTGGACACCATCAAATTAGGCCTTAATAAAGACTGGGAGTGTATGGGTCACTACAGAAACTAATTTCCCCCGACTGTTACTCACACCTTCTTGTCAACTGTTTGAAATGGGCCGACCTGATTACATTGCCTTCATTACCACTACAAAAGTGATTTTTCCTCCCTTGGTATTCTACTATTGAGAATAGCCCACTTCCACTTTAATTGCATTGTCTCGTTAGCAGTGACCCCCCCCACTTGGTAAGGCAATGCCCATCTTTTCATGTACTGTGTATATATACACCTGCCTACTGTATTTTCCACTCCATGCATCTGATGAAGTAGGTTTTAGCCCACGTAAGCTATGTCCGAATACATTTGTTAGTCTCTAAGGTGCCACAAGGACTCCTTGTTGTTTTTTTCAGATAATCTCATCACTCTAGATAATCAGTAATCTAGTCATTTTCACTCTCGTCTCCTAGGAAGCATCACTATCTGGTTCTCTGGCGACATCATCTTGTCTGGGTTGCAAACACTTCAGGGGACATTTTAAATCCAAGCAAACAGCCAGGCTCTCTTCATGCGCCACTTTTAGCAGTAATAAGCTTCATGATCTTTCCCTCATTTTAGGCCTTTGTTGCATGTAAACCAACTTCCCAGTAAGAAACCAGCAAGTGCCAGCAAATGCTAATATTCTACCTAAATACTTGTAGTTCCCAGGAGGTTCCTGCAGTACTCATAGCTGGGGCTATATTTAGAGCCATATTTCTGACTGTAGCTAGGTTGTATAACATTGCAGCACTCCGCAAATCTCTACCAAATGTGTAATTGTGTCCCCCTTCTTTACACCCCCAAAACATTATCGGAACAGACCTATTCGTATAACAGCGTTATTTAAAACTGCTTCCTTCATTATGCAATAAGGATGATTTGGTACATAGGACCCATTGCAGTTAAGCTACTGAGAAGGTAAAACGCAAAGGGACATCGATTTTCCTGCTTCAGAACCAAGCTGATGGGCAGCGCAGGTGAAGGAGAAATCAGAGAACCATAGAATCATAGAACATCAGGGTTGGAAGGGACCTCAGGAGGTCATCTAGTCCAACCCCCTGCTCAAAGCAGGATCAATCCCCAACTAAATCATCCCAGCCACGGCTTTGTCAAACGTGACCTTAAAAACCTCTAAGGAAGGAGATTCCATCACCTCCCTAGGTAACCCATTCCAGTGCTTCACCACCCTCCTAGCGAAAAAGTTTTTCCTAATATCCAACCTAAACCTCCCCCACTGCAACTTGAGACCATTACTCCTTGTTCTGTCATCTGCTACCACTCAGAACAGTCTAGATCCATCCTCTTTGGAACTCCCTTTCAGGTAGTTGAAAGCTGCTATCAAATCCCACCTCATTCTTCTCTTCTGCAGACTAAACAATCCCAGTTCCCTCAGCCTCTCCTCATAAGTCATGTGCTCCAGCCCCCTAATCATTTTTGTTGCCCTCCGCTGGACTCTCTCCAATTTTTCCACATCCTTCTTGTAGTGTGGGGCCCAAAACTGGACACAGTACTCCAGATGAGGCCTCACCAATGTTGAATAGAGGGGAATGATCACATCCCTTGATCTGCTGGCAATGTCCCTACTCCAGGACCAAACGATGAGTTGGTCTCTCTCTGAAAGATGCAGCGGTGGAGGTGGAATTGCCCAGCCATTCTTACCTGTGTAGTTAATGGGTTAATTTGCAGTCATGTTGCCATCTAATCTGTGACCATATACCACTGCAACTCTTGGTTGCTCACTATGGCTACTTGCAACAGTAACACAATGGTGGGCACATATCGCATACCCTGCCACTCCTAGAGTGCCAAGGGAAGGATGATCCAGCGGTTTGGGCTTTTACCTTGTAGGGTTAAGGCTATATTTTAGTCACTGGTATTTTTTAGTACAAGTCTTGGACAGGTAATGGGCAGTAAACAAAAGTTCATGGCCCATGACCTGTCCATGACTTGTACTATACGCCTCTGACTAAATCCGGTAGGGAGCAATGGTCTGGGGGTGCCATAGGTGCTCGAAGGGTGTGACCCAGGGAATGTTGCAGGTTCTGGGAGGTGTCCCGGAGGTGCCTCGGATGATGGAGGAGTGGCCCTGGACCCCCACTGGTGCTGAGTGGGCAGGCAGTGGCATGTGGCCTGGGACCCCCATTTTTGCTTTGCGGGAATTGGGAGTGCTGGCTGGCTCCCTACATGGCTCTGTGCCTCCTTGGAAGCAGTGATATCCCTCTCTCTCAGTTCCTAAGTGGAGGTGTGGGTAGGCACCTCTACATGCTGCCTCCAGCAAGAGCCCCAGCTCCGTAGCTCCTATTGACCAGGAACTGCGGCCAATGGGAGCTGTGGGGGTGGTGCCTGCAGGTGGAGGTAGCACGCAGAGCGACCTGACCACACCTCTGCCTAGGAGCTTAGGGAGGGGGATGTAGTCACTTTTGGGGAGCCCCCCGAGGTAAGTGCTGCCCAGAGCCCTCACCCCGTCCCATGCCCCAATCCCCTTCCCCCTTCCACACCCAAACTCCTGCTGGTGCTGGGGAAGAGGTGCACAGTGGCCCAAGACTGCCCAAGGAGCAGCTAGTGTGACTGACCCAGGGGCTGCCTAAGCTGAAGAAGTCATGGAGGTCAGGGAAAGTCATGGAAACCATGACTTCCATGACCCCCGTGACAAACTCACAGCCTTACTCAGGGTATGTCTTAGCTACACTGCAGCTGGGGCCAAGCTTCCTAGCCTGTGTACACATGGACTGAAAATATCTGAGTGGGTATTACAGCTTATGCTGGAGCTCAGGCTTTCAAGCCTAGGGAGGGCAGGTGTTAATGACAGTCAGAAGTACTTTGTATTTAATAGGTTTCAGAGTGGTAGCCATGTTAGTCTGTAACAGCAAAAACAACGAGGAGTCTTAGTGGCACCTTAGAGGCTAACAAATTTATTTGAGCATAAGCTTTCATGGGCTAAAACCCACTTCATCAGATGCATGGTATGAAAAATACTGTAAGAAGTATATATATATTACAGCACATGAAAAGATGAGAGTTGCCTTAACAAGTTGGGGGGAGGAGGGTCAGTGCTAACGAGGCCAATTCTATTAAAGTGGAAGTGGTCTGTTCTCAACAGTTGACAAGAAGGGGTGAATATCAAGAGAGGGAAATTTACTTTTGTAGCATTAAGGAGGCCAGTGCAATCAATTTAACAGTGACACTTGGAGTTAGTTTCCCAGGCCTGAAGGAGAGCTCTATGTAAACTCAAAAGCTCGTCTCTCTCACCAGCAGAAGTTGGACCAATAAAAGATATTCCCTCCCTCCACCTTGCCTCTATAAATACCTAAAATAGACAAGAATTCTGCCACTAGAATTCTGCCATTTGTTGTTAGGAGTATAAGCTGAAGCTGGCTTACATTTTTCAACTGAAACTTTCTTTTGGTGAAAAATGCAGGCTCGGTTACGCCGAAACATTTCTTGACTTCATGTGGATTTCGCCAAATTGTTTCAGTCGGGAAAAAAAAAATCCTAAAAATAATTCTGAAAAAAATCTAAACATTTTATTGACATTTTTAAAACAAACTTTTCAATGTTTTGATTCAAAAATACTTTTCATGTTGAAATGTCTTTTAATTTTATTTTTTAAGGTTAAAAAATGCTCATAATCAAACCAAAACACTTAGTTTTGTTTGACCCCAAATTATTTTTTTTCCAGCTTTTCAATTTCCTGAACATTTTGAAAAGAAAATTGTTTTCAGTTCAGTGCAAACTGATTTTTTTTCACAGTTGCCAACATACCAAAAAATCGCTAATTTGCCCACATGATGGGGTGTCCATCCCTCTCAGGACTGGAAGGGGATAAGATGGCCAGGTGAGTCAATTAACTCTGGAACCTGCACCTGGAGCAGTCAGGGAGCAGGAAATGAATTGGAAGCAGGGATAGCTGATCAGGGACAGGAGCAACCTCTATAAAGCCCAGGAGCTGAGAGCAGAAGGGGCTACTGGGAAAGGTGGCAGCCATTCCCTGGGAAGAGAGAGAACTGTTTGGAGCAGGTAGATCCAGAGCAAAAAGAGGAACTGGGGTAGCAGGAAGCAGTCCAGGAAAAGCGCAGTGAAGGCTGGGAAAGTAAACCCTAGAACTGCTGGGTTGAGGGTCCCTGGACTGGAACCTGGAGAGATGGTGGGCTTGGATTCCCCTGGCAGCTACTGGGGATGTGGCACAGGCCAGCCAGAGGACAGCAGACTGCCTGGGAGTCCTGGAAAGACTTTGTTACACCTAGCCCGGAAGCAGTGAACACTTATGGTGACCCTGCCGGAAGGCTGCATCAGAAAGAGGAGGCCGTGCTTCCTGGAGTGAGAGGGTTCCACTGGGCAAGAGGATGGCAGGAGAGACACTGCCAGAGGAAGGCCCGAGGCCTGGCCAACAGCTAATCCCCTAAAATGGTCAGGAGGTAGGGTTGACAGCATTCTAATCTCATAAAACCAAACACCCTTGCTCCGCCCCCTGCTCCGCCCCTTCTCTGAGGTCCCGCCCCTTCCCTGAGGCCCCATCCTCTGTTCACTCCATCCTCTCCATTACTCTCTCCCCCACCCTCATTCACTCTTTCATTTTCACTGGGCTGGGGCAGGGGGTTGGGGTGCAGGAGGAGGTGATGGCTCTGGCTGGTGAGGCTCTAGGGTGGGGCTCTGGGGTAGGGCCAGAAATGACAGGTTCAGGGTGCAGGAATGGGCTTTGGGCTGCAGCAGGGGGTTGGGGTGCAGGAGGGCTGAGGGCTCCGGGTGGGGGTATGGGCTCTGGGGTGGGGCTGGGGATGAGGGGTTTGCGGTGCAGGAGGGGGCTCCAGGCTGGGGGTTGGATCTGAAGGGATAGGAGTTTGGGAGGAGGGTCCGGGCTGAGGCAGTTGGCTGGGGTGTGGGAGTGGGTATGGGCTGTGGGCTGGGGGTGTGGGTTCCAGGGTGGGGCCAGAAATAAAGGGTTCAGGGTTTTGGAGGGGGCTCCAGGCTGGGGCAAGGGCAGGGGAGGGAGTGCAGGCTCTGGGAGGGAGTTTGGGTGTGGAAGGAGGCTTAGGGATAGGGGAGGGAGTTGGGGTATGGGAGGGATTGTGGGGAGAGGGCTCTGGGCAGCGCTTACCTCAGGGGGCTTCCTGAAAGCAGCAACATGTCCCTCGGCTCTTAGGCATAGGGGCGGCCAGATGGTTCTGCATGATGCGTGCTGCCTCTGCCTGCAGGTTCCACCTCCACAGCTCCCACTGGATGCAGTTCTCAGCCAATGGGAGCTGCGGAGCCGGCACACAGGGTGGGGGCAGCAGGTGGAGCCCCCCTGGCCAGCCCTCTGCCTAGAAGCCAGAGGGACATGTCGTCGCTTCCGGGAGCCGTGCAGAACCAGATACGGAGCCTGCCAGCCCTGCCAGCTGGACTTTTAACGGTGCTGACCAGAGCCTCCAGGGTCCCATTTCGACCTGGCATTCCGGTCAAAAACTGAATACCTGGCAACCCTACCAGGAGGAGGTCTGACCAGTGGTGAGTGAACCCCATGATAGCCCAGTATAGACCCTATGACAGTCAGCTGAGTAGTTCTGATTCCATCCAGCAGAGGTCAGTGGGGCACATATGCACTAGGCAGCCTATAGCAAGGTTCTACTGTGCTGCATTTTAAGTCAAATCTTTTTGCTTGGTTCATTTCCAGTAAATATTGGATTTGTTTCCACGCATTCTTCCTGTATAATATCTGTCTGTAAGAGACTTTTGCTGCCTTGGGAAGGGTAGAAGGGAGGATAAAAGGAAAAGACAGGCAACTTGGTAGCACTTTACTGAAGTGTTCATCATAACTGACAACTGCCTTGATCCTAATGAATTCCTGGCTTGTACATCTGAATGTCATATGTGCTGTCAGCGAATGGGGCTATCGTTCATCAAGGGCTGATTGTGCATTAATGGGCAGCACTCGACATTCTGGGGAGAGAAATGAGGAGAAGCAGAGGTGTTAATGGGACAGCAGAAATAAAATGGCAGAGTCAAAGAGAGAGGCCTCATTGAGTGCGTGGGAAGCCCAAAGATAGGAGCATCTTAATATATTTGAGTGTGATGCTGTCTGTCAAGGCCTGTGCCATCTTTCAAATGGCTGCCAGCCATGCATCTATCCCCATAGAGAGGTCTAGTTCATAGCTGATCATGTGGGGATATTTGTGCAGCCATAAAAGAAGGGAATACTTTATAGCCTGTATGAATACAGAGGTTGCACTTGAGATAAAAGATAGGACGGTGGATGTGCCAAATAGCTTGGCAAACACTCAAGTATTTTCAAGACTGGCCGCTGCAATACTTAACTAAATTAACTAGGTGCAGTTTCAAGCCCAGGGTTCTTCCTATTACAGGTAGATTTACCGGATGTTAAATACCCATTCAGCACCATCCTTTGCTTAGGTCTGGAGCCCTTGGTTCATTTTCATAAGGCCATAAAACAGAAAGAGAGAATTCTGCTTTACCCTTTCCTTAGAGAGACAAGGTGAGTGAGGTCATATCTTTTATTGGACGAACTTCTGTTGGTGAAAGAGACAAGGTTTTGAGCTTACACAGAGCTCTTCTTCTGGTCTGGGAAATAGACACAGAGTGTCACAGAAAAATATAAGTTGGAACAGATGGCATAAGTATTTAGCAGCTATTTCAAGGGACAATCCAAGGTGAAGTGACCCGTTAACACCTCTCCTGTCATAGGGGGAGAGGGAAAAAAAGGTTGGGGATGGGAGGGGGTTAGTGGGTTCAGTGCCGGCTTTAGGCTGATTCTCCTGAATCGGTCCCAGCTCTTAAGAGGGCCCCGCGCCCTAAAGAAGAGCACCTAACTTAGATGCCTTTTTAAATTTTACTCACCCAGCGACAGTCCAGGCCTTCGGTATCACTTTGGCAGCGGGTCCTTCACTTACTCCAGGTCTTCAGCATCACTTCAGTGGCAGGTCCTTCACTTGCTCCACAGCAGCATTTCGGCAGCGGGTCCTTCAGTGCCGCAAAAGACTCGGAGCAAGTGAAGGACCCACCACCGAAGTGACACTGAAGACCTGGACCACTGCCTGATATTCAAATTGCACCCTGCACTTCCTAAAGCCGGCCCTGAGTGGGTTATAGGTTGACATCATAAACCATAAATCTAGTGTCTCTGTTCAGTCAATGATTTTTAGTATTAGCAAAGTTATAAATTTAAGCTCCCAGGTTCGTCTTCTGAAGGTGTTGTGTGGGTTTCCATTGAGGATGAGGACTGAGAGGTCAGATATAGAGTGATCACTTTGTGAAAGCTGGTCACCCACGGACTTGTGACTATAACAGCAGGGAGTAGGTAATGCAGGCAGGGCTGTGTAGAGGAGAACCAGAGGGGTATTGAGATGCATGGTAACAACGAGGAGTCCAGTGGCATCATAAAGACTAACAGATTTATTTGGGTATAAGCTTTCGTGGGTAAAAAACCCACTTCTTCAGATGGAGCAGCTGTTTAGAAGGACCCAGATGTGCAGTAAGGAGGTCCTAGATTTGGATAAAGGAGCATTGGCAGAGCTGTGTGAGAGCCCCGAACTGGAATGGCAGAGGCTGCAAGACAAGAATGAAGTTTCACTGACGTAGCTGCAATGGAAAGCCAGGACTGGGTTAATGAAGGAGGCTGTGGGTTATTAATGAGGGTCATTGGCAAAGCTGAACTGAAGACACATACAGTGCCTGCTTTGCTCTAAGTTATTGCATTAGTCCCTCACTCTCAGGATAACCAAATTTACCCTTTTCTAGCAAAACTGACCAGAAAAAGGAGGCTGACTCAGCACCAAGATTGATATTGGAAGGTGCTGCACTTCTAATAGCAGGGAGAAAAGGAGCACCCAAGCAGCAGGGTCGAGAGCTGACCCGGAGCTATGTTAGGAACTAACAACTCTGGCAGGGCCAGGCCTCATCGCGCCTGAAGGCCTCGCCTACCATTTAGTCTCCCTGACAGGAGGAAATAGTTCCAGTTCCAAACTGTCACTTCATATTAAAGTGATTCCTTTCTCTTGCTCTGAGTGTCAGCCAGACAAACAGAAAACATGGAGCTGGCTAAACGTGCCCCATGGTCATTGGTAATAACGCTTCCCTAATTTGGGCTGGCTGGCTGGCAAATCAAGCCCCAGCCATCGCTATCTGCAGGGGAGAGCAGGTCATCGGCTGCTCCTTAAATACAGTCGGTCTCTATGGGATGGGGCTGGAGGCCTGATACGTAGTGATGTGGCTTGCACTTAGATCTCCATCTGGCTGTGGAATTGCAGAACCCAGCACCTGTGTTTGTCCCTTTGTGGTCTCGGGGTTGGATTCCTGCCATGTGTTTGGCTTAGAGCAGCCCCTGAGGACAACTGGCTGGTTATAGTTAGTGCCGAATGTGCTTGCCATGTACTTAGAAGAGCCAGCCATACCAAGTCCAAACCTGAAGCTCTGGCTCAGGTCTCATTCAGCCTTACTCAGTCAAAATTTCCATTGATTTTCAGTGGCTGTGATGCCTGAGTAAAGATGTCAAGATTTAGCCCAGGGAGTGTGTCGTGCCAAATCTTCAGAGGGCTTGACTTTGCCCTCCACTGGACTCTCTCCAATTTGTCCACATCTTTTCTGTAGTGGGGGGCCCAAAACTGGACGCAATACTCCAGATGTGGCCTCACCAGTGCCTAATAGAGGGGAATAATCACTTCCGTCAATCTGCTGGCAATGCTCCTACTAATGCAGCCTAATATGCCGTTAGCCTTCCTGGCAACAAGGGCACACTGCTGACTCATATCCAGCTTCTCGTCCACTGTAATCCTTAGGTTCTTTTCTGCAGAACTGCCATTTAGCCAGTCGTTCCCCAGCCTGTAGCAATGCATGGGATTCTTCCATCCTAAGTGCAGGACTCTGCACTTGTCTTTGTTGAACCTCATCAGATTTCTTTTGTCCTTATCATCCAATTTGTCTAGATGACTCTGGACCCTATCCCTACCCTCCAGTTTATCTACCTCTCCCTCCAGCTTAGTGTCATATGTGAACTTGCTGAGGGTGCAGTTTATCCCATCATCCAGATCATTAATGAAGATATTGAACTAATCGTCCACAGGACAGACCCCTGGAACACTCTACCTGACCCTGGCTGCCAACTAGACATTGAGCCATTGATCACTACTCATTGAGCCCGACAATCTAGCCAGCTTTCTATCTACCTTATAGTTCATTCATCCAGCCCATCCTTCTTTAACTTGCTGGCAGGAGTACTGTGGAAGACTGTATCAAAAGCTTTGCTAAAGTCAAGATTTATCACGTCCGCCGCTTTCCCCATATCCACAGCACTAGTTATCTCATCATAGAAGGCAATCAGGTTGGTCAGGTATGACTTGCCCTTGATGAATCCATGTTGACTGTTCCTGATCACCTTCCTCTCCTTCAAGTGCTTGAAAATGGATTCCTTGAGGACCTGCTCCATGATATTTCCAGGGACTGAGGTGAGGCTGACCAGTCTATAGTTCCCCGGGTTCTCCTTCTTCCCTCTTTTAAAGATGTGCACTATATTTGCCTTTTTCCAATAGTCCGGGACCTCCCCCTATCGCCACGAGTTTTCACAGATAACGGCCAATGGCTCTGCAATCACATCAGCCAATTTCTTCAGCACCCTTGGATGCATTAGATCTGGACCAATGGACTTGTGCATGTTCAGCTTTTCTAAATAGTCCTTAACCTGTTCTTTCACCACTGAGGGCTGCTCACTTCCTCTCCATACTGTGCTGCCCAGTGCAGCAGTCTGGGAGCTGACCTTGTCTGTGAAGACCGAGGCAAAAAAAGCATTGAGTACATTAGCTTTTTCCACATAATCTGTCACTAGGTTGCCTCCCCCATTCAGTAAGGGTCCCACACTTTCCCTGACCTTCTTCTTGTTGCTAACATACCTGTAGAAACCCTTCTTGTTACCCTACACATCCCTTGCTAGCTTCAACTCCAGTTGTGCTTTGGCCTTCTTGATTACACCCTTGCATGCTCGAGCAATATTTTTATACTCCTCCCTAGTCATCTGTTCAATTTTCCACTTCTTGAAAGCTTCCTTTTTGCGTTTAAGCTCACCGGAGATTTCACTGTTAAGTCAAGCTCGTCGCCTGCCATATTTGCTATTCTTTCTGCACATCGGGATGGTTTGTTCCTGCGCCCTCAGTAAGGCTTTAAAATCCAGCCACTCTCCTGAACTCCTTTCTCCCTTGTATTAGCCTCCCAGGGGATCCTGCCCATCAGTTCCCCGAGGCAGTCAAATTCTGCTTTTCTGAAGTCTATAGCTCTGTGTGGTTTGAGTCTCAGCTAGCCAGGAGACCATCTCTTTTTCTGGGAGACATTTCTGCAAGCTGCTATAAGCTAAGGCACTTTGGCTATAGCCCCCGGTACTGATTGCCATGGGGCAGCTGGCAGGTTTGTGTTTTTCCTTATGCTTGTGTGGCAGAGCTAGGTCATGCATGTAGACTAGGCACATCACTTCCCCTCTCTGTACCTCTGTGTTTTCTCCCACCCTTCGTCTTGTCTATTTAGACTTTAAGCTCTTTGGGGCAGGGACTGTCTTTTCCTGAGTGCGTGACTACACTTTGAGGTAGAAGTATAATTTCTAGTTAGAGGGGTTGTAACTGCACCAGCTCCAATTGGGCTAGTGCCCTAAAACCAGTTGCAGCCACAGCAACATGAGCAGCTAGCCTGCCCAAGCATGCACCCGTCTGAGATGCTCGGCACATACTCTGCCATTAGTCCCTCCCTCCCCTCACACTGCCACAGGTACACTGCTATTTAAGCACACTAGCTTGACCAGAGCTCCTCAAGATGGGCATTACACTTAGGGTAAGTCTACACATTTGGAGCTTGGGTTGTATGTACAGCACCAAGCACAAAGAGGCCCTGATCTCAGTTGGGCATTGCTATAATACAAATAATAAATAACATCTAGCAACGTGAACAATTAGCAGATTGCAGGCAAGAGACGTGTTTTACAGGGGGAAGGCTAATTAGTATTTATAAATGAGATTCTTCGTTGAATGGGATCTGGGTGTACATATGATCAATAATTATTATTAGCCCTATAATCAAGGGACATAGTTCCCTGTCTTTCCAAACTGCTCAGATCGTGACGGGATCCTACTTTGCTAGGTGTACTTTAGTGCTCCATTTTGCCGGGTGAGTGATGAACGCCTCTGAAATAGTCCACGCGCCCATGGCTATAAACCTTTTAGCTGTTACAATTTTTAACAAATCATAGAATATCTATTATGGCCACCACGGCCGCCACCTTAACCCTCTGCGCTGCTTAATACGCTGTAAAACGTCTCCACGAAGGACCATTTCCATGGAAACAGTCCATTAAAAATGAATTTTATATCCTATGTTTTCTATAAATGGACAGCTTACTTACTATGTCTTTTACTGTCGCACTTTGCTGGAACGGCTTCTAATTTCACCCCAGTTAAGTCTCCTATCGTTGGAAACAGCACGTTTTTTTTTAATGGTCGTTATAAAAGTGCAGCTTATCGTTAGAGGTTGATGCAATAGGCACTGGAGGATTCCAGAGTGAAAAGGGGGTTTGGGAATTGAAATTATATCCAGCACACAAAGGACCTAACCCTTCGCAGTGCTCCTCCGCATGACTCTCCCTTGGTTTCATTAACAGCTGCATGTGCTCATCACCTGTTGTGCTACCTGTGCCCTCGTCATGGCAGGAAGCACAGGAAGGTTGTATTCTGAAGTGTCCCTGGCCTCTGGTTGCCAGAAGCTGGGAATGAGCAACAGGGGATGGATCACTTGATGATTATCTGTTCTGTTCGTTCCCTCTGGGGCACCTGGCACTGGCTACTGTCAGCCGACAGGATACTGGGATGGCCCTTTGGTCTGACCCAGTATGGTTGTTCTTATGTATTTACTAGGAAAAAAATCATTTTTTTCACAGAAAAAGAAAAGGCTCTTTAAGAAAACTTGGCAAATAGAATTTCTGTTTGTTGATCTATTTTTTTCAAAGGAAAATTGACAAAACTGAAATAAAAAAGGTTGCTTTCATCAGCTTTTTCCTCAGAGGGGCAGGAGATAAAATAAAACATTTCCCAACAGGCTGTGGGGGTCACTTGTTCTCTCTCAAAGAAGAGCTCTGCCGCTGCTGAACATGTGAGTGAATTTCTGAGAAGGTTTCATCTGTCTTTGGCAGTTATATGATTTTTATTATTCTAGTACCTCAGCACCTCACCATCTTTAACATCTTTATCCTCACAGCATCCCTGTGAGGTAGGACAGGGCTGCTATCTCTATTTTACACTCAGGGAAACTGAGGCACAGAACAAGTGACTTATCCAAGGTCACACAGGAAGCCTATGGCAGAGCAGGAACTTGACCTCTGTCTTCTGGTATGTCTACACTACGAAATTAAATCGATTTTATAGAAGTCAATTTTTAGAAATCGATTTTATACAGTCGATTGTGTATGTTCCCACTAAGTGCATTAAGTTGGCAGAGTGCGTCCTCACTACCGTGGCTAACATCGACTTACGGAGTGATGCACAATGGGTAGGTATCCCACAGTTCCCGCAATCTCCACCGCCCACTGGAATTCTGGGTTAAGCTCCCAATGCCTGATGGGGCAAAAACATTGTCGTGGGTGATTTTGGGTACATGTCGTCAGTCACCCCTCCCGCCATGAAAGCAATGGCTGTCAATCATTTTGCGCTTTTTTTCCTGGATTATCCATGCAGACACTATACCACAGCAAGCATGGAGCCCGCTCAGCTCACCGTCATGCACTTTAAAAGCTCGCTGGTGCTGTTTGCTGACTAGGTCAGACCTCAACGCAACCAACATTCCCATTGTTATTGCTCCTTGCTGTGTGCTCCATAATATCTGTGAGAGTAAGGGGGAGGATGTTTATGGCAGGGTGGGAGGTTGAGGCAAATTGCCTGGCGTCTAATTTTGAGCAGCCAGACACCAGTAGGCGATTAGAAGAGCACAGCAAGGCATCCTGCGCATCAGAAAGGCTTTGAAAACCAGTTTCATGACTGGCCAGGCTATGATGTGACAGTTGTGTGTGCTTCTCCTTGATGCAAGCCCATCCCTTTTGTTGATTTTAATTCCCTGTAAGCCAGCCACCCTCCCGCCTTCGAAATAAAGTAATTATTGTTTTGAAACCATGCATTCTTTCTTTATTAATTAAAAAACAATGAGATAACGGATGAAGTAGACGAGGTGAGGTGGGGGAGGAGGGAAGGACACGGCCACATTGCTTATTGTTGCCACACTAAAAATCAAGCTGTTTGAATGACAGCCTTCTGTTGCTTGGGGTATCCTCTGGAGTGGAGTGGATGGGTGCCCAAACCTCCCCCCACATTCTTGGGCATCTGGGTGAAGAGTCTATGGAACGTGGGGAGGAGGGTAGGCAGTTATACAGTGGATGCAGGTCTGTGCTCTTGCTGGCTTTCCTCAGCATCGCGTCCTGCCTTTGCTCTTTGCACTCACTTAATTCTTTCCTAGCCTCTGCCACTGAATACCTCCATGCATTAAGCTGTGCCCTATCAGAGCGGGAGGACTGCCTGAGCTCGAAAACCATGTCATCGTGAGTGCGTTTTTTCTGTCTTCTAATCTGCAATAACCTCAGGGACGGAGATGATAGGGGGAATGTAGAAAGATTCTACGCTCTATGATTCTGGGGGGATGGCGTGGTCACCTGTGTTACTGAGTGCTGCTGAATTTGCCACGCTGGCCAAACAGGAAATAAAATTCAAAAGTTCCCAGAGCTTTTCCTGTGTACCTGGCTAGCGCATCGGAGTTCAAAGTGCTGTCCAGAGCGGTCACATTGGAGCACTCTGGGATAGCTCCTGGAGGCCAATACTGTCAATTTGCATTCACACTACCCCAAATTCGACCCAGCAAGGTCGATTTTAGCGCTAATCCCCTTGTCAGGGGAGGTGTACAGAAATCGATTTTAAGAGCCCTTTAAGTTGATGGAACAGGGTTGGTTGTGTGGACACTTTCATTTTAAAATCGTCCTAATGCGGCTAAATTCAACCTAACCCCATTGTGTAGACCAGGCCTTCCATGTCCCAGTTTAGCATCCACTGGCCCATCCTTCTTCTTGTTTAGTAGGTCCCTGCCTTCTCCCAATAGCCTGGAGATGGGTTCTTGGAGTTCAGAGCTATTCTGAGCCAATCACAGACTGTGAGGATGGACTCTCATTTTAATAAGGGTCTCATACCCTGCCCCTCTCTCTCTGCTATCTGAGCAGCATGAAGTGCCCCTTGGGGCAGGGAATTCCAGAATTTGATAATACTCTGCCTGCCTAACTATTTCCTTAAACTTGCTCTAAATTCAGCACTTATTAATCTCAACAGGAATTTCTATCTAAAGGCCAGACCTGTTGCCTTTAGATTTAAGTCAACAGGAGCTTTCCTATGGCCTTCAGTGGGCATTGGGTCAGGTCATAAGTCATTAACCCTGCCCGGTAAGCACTGTTTCATTTACAGTATGTGCATCCAGTTACCCCCTATGATTATCAACTCCTCTACAGTGATAGTTCAATGGGTGTGTCTCATGTTCTTAGTTCTGCTTCCTGGCATGCAGACAAGTATTGCTGTGTTCCCTTAAGACTCACTGCATCGTCACACATCACAGAAGTAAGAGACAAAAAGTAACAGGACATCTATCCCAAGCAGATCCTCCTGTACCAGGGAAGGGAGAGGAAGACGAAACCTTATGAAGTTATAAGAATGGCCATATCAGGTCAGCCCTATAGTCCACCTAGCCCAGTATCCTGACCATCTTGGCTAATAGCCATTAACCTATTCTTCGTGAGCGTATCTAACTCCTTTTTGAACTCAGTTATACTTCTGGCCTTCACAACATCCACTGGCAAGGAGTTCCACAGGTTGACTGGGCACTGTGTAAAGTAATTCCTTATGTTTGTTTTAAACTTGCTGTCTATTAATTTCATTGAGTGATCCTTGGTTCTTGCCTTATGTGAAGGGGTAAATAACACTTCCCTATTCACTGTCTCTACACCATTCATGATTTTATAGACCTCTATCGTATCGCCTCCTAGTCGTCTCTTTTCCAAGCTGAATAATCTATGTCTTTTTAATCTCTCCTCATACGGAAGGTTGGTTCTACCCCTAATCATTTTTGTTGCCTTTCGTGTACCTTTTTCAAGTCTAATATATCTTTTTTGAGATGGAAACCAGAACGGAATGCAGTATTCAAGATGTGAGTGTACCATGGATTTATATAGCGGCATTATGATATTTTCTGTCTTATTATCTATCTCTTTCCTAATGTCTCCTAACATTCTGTTCGCTTTTTTGACTGCCGCTGCACATTGAGTGGATGTTTTCAGAGAACTACCCACAATGACTCCAAGATCTCTTTCTTGAGCGATAACAGCTAATTTAGCCCCCATCATTTTGTATGTATAACTGGAATTATTTTTTTCCAATGTGCCTTACTATGGCAGAATTTCATCTGCCATTTTGTTGCACACTCACCCAATGTTGCGAGATCCCTTTCTCATCATCACAGAAATGTAGGGCTCTCTTTGCAGTCAGCTTTGGACTTATGACCACTAAGGAAGATTCTATACAGATCTAATTTATCTGGAAAGTGCTTAGGTATAACAGTGATGGGGCAACAGAAATAGTCAGGAAGGATGAAAGAGTCCTGCACTGACTGAGCTCTCCCAGTGCTTCAGGTACTCCACCTCCCCGTGGGGATTAGCTTACAGCGCTGGGAGCCGCACTCCCAGTGCTGGGGCACTGTTTACACTGGCGCTTTGCAGTGCTGTAACTTGCTGCATTCAGGGGTGTGTTTTTTCACACCCCTGAGCAAGAAAGTTGCAGCACTGTAAAGCACCAGTGTAGCCAAGGCCTTAGTCCAACCCACAGCTAGTGCAGAATTATTTCCCACTATCCATCCACCTTAGATGTTCATAGAGCCCCGCTGTCTCAGCATCTCCCTTCTATACGCAATAAGAACATCAGAACAGCCATACTGGGTCAGACCAATGGTCCATCTAGCCAATGCCAGGTGCCCCAGAGGTAATGAACAGAACAGGTAATCATTGAGTGATCCATCCCCTGTCGCCCATCCTGAATTTCTGGCAAACAGAGGCTAGGGACTCCATCCCTGCCCATCCTCGCTAACAGCCATTGATGGATCTATCGCCCATGAACTTATCTAGTTCTTTTGCCCTGATTCTGTCAGGCCAGCTCTGATGCAACTTAAAGTGCTGCTAGGCATGCTGAAGTTCTGTCACTGGCTTAAAATGGACTCAGCCATAACCCCTCTCCATGCCCAATGCACCTTCTCCTGCCACCAGCACACTTTCTTTCCCAGGGGACGTGGGGGCCAGAGGTCACAAGACTCAGCTCTGATGGAGATTTGGCCTCCCATGCCGGGGGGATGCTGTGGGACATTTGTGGCCAGACTATGGCCCCTGTGTGCTACCCCATTGAATTAGCATATTCTCCAGTTCTTTGGCCAGTCCAGTTATAAACAACTTAAGCAACGTGGCTGCCACGTCTTCTCTTTGGAGGCTATCCCTGAAGTCTTTACTAGGGCCTTGCCTACACTACACAGTTTTGTTAACAAAAGTCAGGTTCCGTCGACAAAACAGTAGCTCTCTTTGCTCAGCGTGGACAGTTCACATCGCATCTTCCCAGCTGACCATGTCGACTTTTCGCAGCAAAGGCACTCCAGCCTAAAGCATACCAGAGTTGCTGGATCTGTTGGGTCTGTGGGGAGGAGGCTGTGCAGTTGCCGTAGGAACTTTGACACCTGCAAACAGATAGCTCGGGGCATGGATGAGAAGGGACAGGAAAGGGATATACAGCCGTGCCAGGCTAAGCTCCAGGAGCTGAGGCAGGTGTACCAGAAAGCAAGAGAGGCCAACCGTTGTTATGGTGCATCAATGAAAACATGCCATTTCTACAAGTAGCTGCATATTATCCTCGGTGGTGACCCCACCTCCACCCCCAAGAGTCAGGTAGATACTTCAGGAGGACTGGAGGCAGTGACCAACAGAGTCAACCCTGAAGACAAAGTGGTGGATGAGGAGGTCGAGTTGGAGAAGGATATGGAACAGCTGACAGTCTCGTCTGATGGCATGGCAAGCCAGGACCTCTTTTTGACTCTGAAGGGGTCTAGCCTGTCCCGGCAGTGCAATTCTGGCATTTCTGAAGCAGGAGAGGGGAGCTCCGGTAAGTACTCATTTTGCTTTGATACTGCAGGGTTACATGAGGTAGAGGTGTCCTTTATTTTGTGACATGGGGCATGTGGGAGAAGTGATTGAAATTAACAACACTAGGTTCTGTTTGCATCTGCTTCTCATTCCTCTGTGTAGCTACACAGTGAGCGTCCTGTGGAAAAGCTTACTAATGTACATTGGGATCTCCCAGTAATCCTCCATAGAGATCTCTAGGAAACTTTCCTGCAGATACTTTGCAATACTTCGCCGAATATTCCTTGGCAGAGCTGCTTTATTTCTTCCCCCATGGTAGGAAGCTTTGCCGTGCCAATCGGCAATTACTTTTGCAGGAACCAGAGCAGCATACGGACCCTGTCTGAAGCCACCTGCATGCAAGAGACACACCCTTGCATCTTCGGTTACCCTCAATAGTGTGATTTCAGCTTCAATCACCCTTGCCTGTGGAAAACAGAGCCAGTATTCAGAATAATGTCCCTAGGCATGGGTAGTGATCCCCTTCTGAAACCACTAGACCCTTTGTCCCATGTTGCACCATCCCTTCTTTGGGCCGAACTCACCATGGTTAGTCCTCTGGTTCTCCTGAGTGCTTGCCAAGGGAAAATGAGAAAGAGGTGTATGCAACTTTTATGGTTCAAGGCTGTGAGTGCACCCACAATAACAACTGTGTATTATTTCTTTTACTTCTGCAGATGTGCTCTTGAGGGCCTGCTTCTACACACCAGCTGAGATCCTGCTTCAGATAAGGAGGTGAACGAAGAGGACATGTTTCACGAAGTGCTGCCATCGTCTGGTCAGGCCAATAACAAGCACAGAGCCTGGAGAGAGACAATAAACTTAGAAAAGCTAGAAATGGATAGCCAGGAGAGGAGGCAGGGGCTGGAACAGATAATAGAGTGTCAGGAGCAGATGATAAAGCTCCTGGAGGACCCAACAGAGACGCTCAGGTCCCTGATTGCACTGCAGTTGGAACACAGGTGTGCTCAACTCCCCCTGCAGTGTATACAGAACTGCATTCCATGCTTTCCACAAACTCCCCACACATATTCCTCACATGTTCCTGGCCCGTTACAGTAGCCCTTGCACTCCATCCCTAGGCCATAACGACAGCTGGAGTGACACAGAGATATGAGATCCTCATTTCAGAGAGTGGTGCTCAGTGCCAGGTCCCTCGTAAGAAATGTTAATCTGTGCATTGTTGTTTAATAAAAATGTAGTCTTACAAATACAATGATTCTTTATTTGTGACTGTAGCAAGGAGGGCATGGTCTCTCTTCCCGACAGATGGGGAGAGAGCCGTGACCACCCCTTGGTGGGCAGAACCAGGATACCCGCGGCTACCCCACCAGAAGCAGGAACAGGAACTATAAATGGCCGGCCCTCTTGCTCAGTTATGGTAGAGCTGCCAGAGGAGCAGGATGTGTCTCTCCCGCTGTTGGAGCCCGGACCTGATGGAGGCTGCTACAGTGCCAGAGACTTGGAGGAACTGCCAGAGCAGCCGGACACCAAGGAGCTGTTAGGGCTGCCACTTGCTATTTACCCGAGCGAGACCGATGACAACCCCGGAACCCAGGTACTCCCGGACTGGGAGGGTAGGAAGGAGCCCAGGGAAGCCGGATAGGGTTTGACTGTGTGACTGATCGCAAGCCGGTCAGAGTGTTGTGGTCAGATTTCCCCACTGACCCAGTGGCGGATCACTCCACCACTGTTAGGGCCCTGGACTGAGACACATTGGAGTGGGAGGGCCTACATCCCCCTACCCCCTGCAGCCCCACCATCAGGAGTGGCAGCCTCCCCTCTTTGTGGTCAGGAGTCCTGCACTGGTCTGGCACCTGCCTGAACTAGGGCGCCAGATGGTTTGCTGACTCTCACACCAGAGAGCTCAACTCCCCTAGACTGAACTGATTGCTGCCCAGCCGTGACTGAGGGCCTTGGGCAAACAAACCCCACTGTTACTCTGCCTGGCTGCAGGCCAGAGATCCCTGCCTGAACTGACTGCTGCCCCGCCCCGACGGAGGGCCCCGGGCGAATAGACTCTCTACTGCTCTGCCTGACTGACTGCAGGTCAAAGCCCCTATTGGATTACGGCCCCGCCCAATTGAGGGCCCGGGCAGATAGACTTCTTGTGGCCAGGGCCGGCGCTACCATTTAGGCGACCTAGGCAATGGCCTAGGGTGCCAGAATTTTGGGGGGCTGCTATTTTGCCCGGGAGGGGTGGCACATGGGTCCGGTGGACCTACCGCAGTCATGCCGGTGGACGGTCCGCTGTCATGGTGGCGGCAGGTCCACCGGAGCCTTTAGACCAGCGGACCGTCCGCCGGCATGACTGTGGCAGCTGCACCGGAGCCGCGGGGGGCGGCAAAACGGCCGTGCGCCTAGGGCGTGAGAAACCCTGGCACCAGTCCTGCTTGTGGCTCCCCCAAACCCCTAGCCAGAGCCATTAACTGTGTGTCGCCCCCACCCTGACTGAGGGCTCCGGGCCTATAGATTTATCACAGCTTGGCCAGACTGCAGGCCTGGGACACTAACTGTGAGCCAAAGCAGTCTGGAAGTGTCGTAGCGAGGGGGAGTGGTCTCCCGCCCTGACCGATGGGGAGAGAGCTGAGACTGCCTTACTGTGACCTACTCAGAGTGGCTGCAAGAAAAATTCATGCACTGTGGCATTCAGCAAATTTGCAGACTACAGTTAACACTGAGACAGGAATCAATACAAGGGTCCTTCCAGGTGGCAAATAAGTAATGCCTGGCTGAATGCATTACAGAAACACACATTATTAGGGCTCACTGTGAAAATGCTGCTTCGAAGTCTCCCTGATTCGAATAGCCCCCAGTTGAGCCCCTCTAATAGCTCTGGTGTCTGGCTGTTAAAATCTGCCACCAGGCATCCACCTCAACCCACACTTGGGGAAATTGTTCCTCATTTGCTTCACAAATGTTATACAGAGCACGACAGGCTGCTTTGACCATGGGAATATTTTCCTGATTGAGGTCTAACCTGCCAAAAAGGCAGCACCAGCAATCCTTTAATCTGCCAAACACACGTTCTATGGTCATTCTCCACTTGCTGAACCTGTTGTTGAAGTGATCGTTGCTGATGTCAAGGTTTCTGGTGTAAGGCTTCATTAACCACAGGAGTAAGGGGTCAGTTGGAACTCCGAGGATCACTATGGGCATTTCCACATCCTCTGTTGGAAGCTTCTAGTTTGGAAAGAAAGTCCCTGCATGCAGCTTTCTATATAGGCCAGTGTTCCTGAAGAGGCATGCAGCAGGCACCTTCCCTGACCACCCCTCATTGATGTCAGTAAATCAACCACAGTGACTCACCAGTGCCTGCAATACCTCAGAAAAGTAGCCCTTTCTCTTGATGTACTCTGTGATAAGATGGTCTGGGGCCAAATTCGGATATGCGTGCTATCTATCACCCCACCACAGTTATTAATCCCATTGCTGCAAATCCACACAGTGGACTTCCCAACTCCAGACTGATTTGTGAATGACTGGTAGCAGTCTAGAGTTGCCAGTTTCCACATATGCTTATTTTCCGAGCCCATTAGTGATGGCCCACTGTATGCAGCTGCTCCGTGAATGCCAGCATCAACCTTGAATTGTTTCTTTCCATAGCACACAGCAGGGCAGGCAGCATGGATTCTTGTTCTTAACTTGGGAGCCGTGCAGGATCCACGCTTTCAGGCAGAGATGGTGGGCACAAAGTTTACAGAGACTGTTGAAAAATGGCACAAAACGTGGTCAGAAGGCCTTGGAATTAAGGGACAGAGAAAACTGCATCATGGGTCAGTGATCCCTCTCCCATGATGCACTTTTATTCGTTCCCAGAACTCCTAGCTGCAGAAAGTGGTGATTGACACAGTGGGATAACTACCCATGGTGCACTGCTCTCCATTTTGGTGCTGGAGCAGCAACTGTGGTTGCGCTCTGCTGACACAAGAGTGTTTTGTGAACGTGCATGTAGGGCAGTCGAGACTCACCTGGCATGGCACCTCCTGCTGGTTGTCCAGGGAATTAGCTCTTTTCCAGTCCAAAGCGCCCTCTGCAGGCTGGTGTCGCACCTGCTTTACAGCCCCTGTGTCCCTCCCGGGACTCCAGTGCCCCTTACCTGGGGTTCTGCTCACCACAGTACCCCCACACTCTGGGTCTTCCCTCTCAGAGGAACCCCCAACCCTCTATCCCCACCTTGCCTCAGTGGCTACTGCCAGTCATCATCTAGCCCCCACTCACTAGAGCAAACTGCAATCCTTCATGGCCACTCATCACTGATAAAGGGAGGTTGGACCTGCTGCCTTTGCCTATCCCCAGGTTGCACCTCTGGAACCCCAGTACCTGCTTTGGCCTTAACCAAGGCCTTAGTCTGGGAAGTTGCCAGGCTGGAGCTCCCCAGCTCCCTTGCCCTTCCCCAGCACGGCTCAGCCTCAGGTACCCTGCTCAGCTACCAGGCAGCCCAGTTCTTCTCTCCAGCAAGAGAGGGAGACTCTGACCCAGCTCCTCCCTCAGCCCTTTTATCAGGGCCAGCTATGGCCTGAATGGCGAAATGGTCACAGCTGCAGCTGCACCCAGTCAGCCTACCTTTTTTCAGGAGAGGGGCAATTGTTCCACTACAATGCACAAGTGATGTAATTACAGCGATTTATGATGGTCGATGTAACTTAAGTCAACTTAAGTAGTGTAGATAGGGTCTAATACTGAGTGTTGCAACAGAGAATTTGGAGATGAGGTGGATTTTCCATCCTGAGCATCTTCATATCAGGATTGGCTGCCTTTCTAAAAGATATGATGTAGCTCAGATACAAGGTAGGGGTTTGACACAGAAGTAACTGGGTGAGTTTTCTGGCCTGTGCAGTGGAGGAGCTCAGATGAGATGATCATGATGATCCCTTATGGCTTTCAATTTTATGCATCTACCTCATCCAAAGTCCAGTATGAAATATCCACTGCTGAATCTCATCCCATTACTCCTAACTGAACCATCCTGAAACTGCTTGCTCCATAGTGTCTGAGACTCTCTAATTCAATAGTAAACCTGGCTCTGTACTAGGTATTCGCAGCATTTCACCTCAATCTACATTTCAAATCACACTTCAAAACATCTTAGTCAAATGAGAACTCCATGTGTCTCCAGGCAGAATGAATTATTCAGCTTGTTTGAAATACAAACCATGAGCTGTGGTAACACAAGGGTACATTTTTTTTCTTTTATATGGGTTTTGTTCCTGTTTCCATAGCCTAACATGCCTCCGGTAAGCTCTGGGCGAGTTGTTTTACCATTTCAAAAGCATGTTCGGAAACTCTTCTGGGGAATTAATAACCACATGGTGCCGCAGCTCCAGAGACATTTTTAAAATCATCACGGGGTGGCAGAACGCTGCAGAAATTAACTAACGAACCTGAGGTAGCGACGTTGAGGATTAATACCGTGCAATTATTAAGAAGTAAACATTCATGCACACTTATTTGGCACTCACCGGAAAAACCTCAAAGCAGCCAGCCTCCAGCAAGGGGTGAGGCTACAGAGAAGCCTGAACATTGACTACGACTATCTATCCATTGACCCCATCACAAGAGACTACCTGTGCCTGCTGATAGTGGGGGGGCAGAATGAGGGTAGCCGGCTTCAGCAGCGTTACTGAGCATGCTCAGTCCATGTGAGCATGTT
>NC_133770.1:297596867-297752451 GCF_003597395.2 Chelonoidis abingdonii
AAATGTTACCGACACCACCGAAGACCAGAACTGATGGCCTGGACCCCTCCTCTGCAAAGGTGCCAACTGAAGGTGTTGGAGACAAAGGGATCAGAGTGACCGTCCGGGAAGGAGCTGAGCAGAGAGGAGGGGCTGAAGGGGTGGTTAGTCTGGAGCTTGCTGGGGACGAGGAGTGAAGGGAAGACTTAGGGGTCTGGCTCACTGCCCCCCAGAATGGACCCGGCCGAGGGGTCTGGTTCGCTGTATCTACAAGCTCTGTTTTAGACCCTGTTCCTGTCATCGAATAAACCTCTGTTTTGCTGGCTAAGAGTCACGTCTGACTGCAAAGTGGGGGTGCAGAACCCTTGGCTTCCCAGGACCTCGCCTGGGTGGGCTCGCTGTGGGAAGCGCACGGAGGGGCAGAGGATGCTGAATGCTCCAAGGAGAGACCCAGGAGGTGAAGCCGTGTGAGCTTCTTGCCCTGAACAAGTCTGCTCCAAGGGAGAGGAGGCTCCCAAAGTCCTGACTGGCTTAGTGGGGAGCAGTTCCAGAGCATCGCCCGGGGACTCCGTGACAGGCTCCATCCCAGAAGCTGTTACGGCCCTGGCCTGTGAGAGCCAGAGATCCGAGACCCAGACAGGAACCTGTCGCCAACAGCTGACCAGCTAGAACTGGAGTCCCAGGAGCCCTGAAACCCCGGTGTCATAGGGACTACAACTTCAGGAAGATGGTTGGAAGTGGCAACGGAGGTGCAGTGAGTGTATCTCCCACCTGGACTAGATTCCACACCGAGCCAGTGGTGAACCACTCCTCGATTGTTAGGACCCTGGCTAGGATCAGGTGGAGTCAGGTGGGTCCTGGTCCCCCTACCCCAGCTGCCACCCTCACTTTGGTAGTGGCCTCCGGATCTGGCCACTAGGTCTTGAAGCTCAACACTCAAGGGTGGCCCTATTGTCTCAGGTCACTAAGCTGTGCAGCCCTGCGCTCGAGGGAGGCCCTCTTGTTTTGGGCCATTAGACCATGCAGCCCAGAACCTCAGGGTAGCTGCTTTGACTCTGGCTATTGTGCTGCACTGTCTTGAGTCCCAGGACAGTCTGGTAAACTGTAACCACGATGCCACCAAACCCACGATCTACCCCAAACAGGTCCCCAGGGGCAGCCAACATAGTGCCTGCATCATGCCACCTCTCAGACCCATCCCCAGAACTAGCTTGTAGACCTAGAATTGAGCTTAACAGGAAGCCCATTGACAGATTACACTCAATGGACACAGGATATTGACAAAGCAGGAGCTAGAATGGAACAACCTGGGGACCAATCCTGCAGGTGGCTGCTGAGCATGTTGTATTCCAATTTCTCTCTGTACCTCAGCTCCCCATCTTTACTACGTGCTGTAACAATTGAGAATTATTATCTATAAATGGGATAATCAGCATGGGCACTGATTGTTTCTAGTTTGTAATGGCTTACATCCCTGAGGAAATCACTGTACGCTAACTGTCCTACCGCCCATAGCCCATGAGTCCAGCCGCTCTCTTCCCCCATCAATGTCGTATCTCAGCACCAGAGCAACATTGTTATCCCAGTTTATAAATAATCATTCTTGGCTTTCACCGCACAGACTGAAGATAGGGAACCGAGGCAGAGAGACAATGGAATGGAATATGTTCCGCTGATCCAACATATTTCTTTGGGAATCATGCTTAGGAGTGGGCCAGGAACTGGGTTTTTGGTTTGCCAGCAGTTCAAGAAAAAAACATTGATTTGACCCAAACCAAAGCAGAAAACTCTGAAAAAAATTGGCAAATCAAAGAATCCATTTCAAGTCACATAAATCATGTTGTTTGAGCCAAAACATTTTATTTCCAGCCTTTTTAGAGTCACAAAATAACAAAAAGAACAGGAGTACTTGTGGCACCTTAGGGACTAACAAATTTATTTGAGCATAAGCTTTTGTAGGCTAGAACCCACTTCATCAGATGCAGAGAATGAAACATATAATAAGGACATATACACATAGAGAGAACATGAAAAGGTGGGAGTTCCCCTACCAGCTCTAAGAGGCTAATTAATTAAGATGAGCTATTGCAAGCAGGAAAAAAAAACTTTTGTAGTGATAATCATGATAGCTCATTTCAGACAGTTGAAAAGAAGGTGTGAGGATAGTTAACATGGGGAAATAGATTCAATGTGTGTAATGGCTCAGCCACTCCCAGTTTTTATTTAAGCCTAAATTGATGACTTCAAAAACAGACTTCAGTGAGAAATTGCTGAATTTGAATTAATATGCAAACTAGATACCATCAATTTAGGCTTAAATAAAGACTGGGAATGGCTAAGCCATTGCACACATTGACTCTCTTTCCCTATGTTAAGTAAGTATCCTCACATCTTCTTGTCAAACTGTCTTCAATGGGCTATCTTGATTATTACTACAAAAGTTTTTTTTCTTCTGCTGGCAATAGCTCATCTTAATTAATTAGCCTCTTAGAGAAGGTAGGGGAACTCCCACCTTTTCATGTTCTCTGTATGTATATATCTACTTACTATATGTTCCATTCTATGCATCTGATGAAGTGGACTTTAGCCCATGAAAGCTTATGCTCAAATAAATGTGTTAGTCCCTAAGGTGCCACAAGTACTCCTGTTCCTTTTGCGAATACAAACTAACACGGCTGCTACTCTGAAACAAAATAACAAGGAATAGAAAGTGGTGTCCAGATTCTGACTTTCAGCCTAGGGCACTCACATGGGAGATACACATTCAAATCTCCCTTGTAGAGCAGAGATTTGAACCCATCCTCCCCACCATTAACATGTGCCTTAATTGGTAGACTATCAGCTATTCTGGCAGTAAGCCTTTGTGTTCTCACGCTCTTTTCTGTCCAAAGCTATTTGGCAAATTCCAGTTAAATGTGCAAAGAATTTCAGGTTGACCTGAAAGTGCATTTTTTGGTGATTAAACCATTTTTTCAAAAAACATTCACCCAGCTCCAATCATGACACTTTCACGGCTAGATTCCCTTCTACAATCTTCTTCCCACTTCTTCTTGTTCTGCCCTTATCACCATTGTCCCATCTCCTTCCAACCACTGTATATTTTTTTTAATTTATCTGCTCTCGTGGGGACAAGCTGTTCTATTACAGCCTTGATTCTCTGCTATCATAAAGATTTCTAATTTCCTCCCTACCACCCCCTTTGAATGCTAAATCAATAGGAACAAATATTGCTGCTTTTTTTAAAAAATGTATTTGTCTACTTAAATGTGTTAACCTAGAGGGAGGTAAAATATCTTTGGCCTTTGTTTATTAAACATAGAATTGAGAAGAAGAAGGGGCTTCATCTATCGATCATCTGGCCTAAATTACAATAGACTGCAGTCTATTATTATGTTGCCTCTGAAATTACACCTGGCTCCTTGTTCCCAGAAGGGCCATATATCCAAGAGATAGACGTCAAGAGCATCTAGAAGCTGCCCCCCCCCCCGCTTCATCTTCTGCTGACATGCATTAATGGGGGTTTTGGCACCCTTTGCCAGAGGACATCACTGGCTTCTTGCCTCCCCCCTCATCTTCAAGGAGACGGGCACATGCTTAGAAAAGGAATCATTTTAGGATCAGGTGCTGAATTATGACCCAATTACATCAGGCATATCAGGTCATTGGAAAGTTAGGGGTTTGGTCCAGGAAGGTGACATGTACCCTCATATCTTACTGATCTTGCCGGAAGTTGAAACTGCTCACCGCCTCTCAGAATTACATCCTAACTTTACTTTGATTATTTTTCTTTAAGCATAGTCTGTAATTATATTTGCAGTTGTATGATGCAGCAACTAGATGCCTGTATTCTGCATATAGTTCCGACAGGATGTGGTCCCTGGTAAACAAAGAAGACAGAGCTAGGACTGAAGTTGTGTGGAAGCCTGTTTGTTTGGGCATCTCTTTTTTAATTTACTCTACCTGAAAGATTGTGATCCTACGTGTCATGATACGGTCTATCATCATCCTTTCCAGTCAGGAGATCTAGATTCTAATCTACTGTCATTGCTCACTTCCTCAGTTTCCCTGTAGTGAGGAGGCATGACTTCCCTCAAGGCAGATGCGGAGGGAACACTACAAGCCAGCTGGTGGGAGGAACTAGGAGGACCAGAAGCAGAGAGGCAGGACAGGAAGTATAAAAGGTCAGCCCGGCAGCTCGGTTGGGAGGAAGCTGCTGAGGGAGACAGATACTTCTTCTCCGCTGCTGGAACAGGACGCCAAGGAGAACTGCTGCTGCCCCGCGGACCTTCATGAACTTCAAGAGAGCCCTGCCACTTCTGACGCTGAGGAACTGGTACCGCTCTCCTTAGCGGTGTATACCAAGGACAGCCCCTGGACACAGGTACACACGAGGGGAGAGTAGGAAACAGCCCAGGGGAACCAGACTACTGTCTGGCTGTGGTGCTGCCGGAGACAAGGTCAGTGCGTTGCGGGTGGATTCCCTGTTGACCCAGTGGCAGACCACTCTTCCACTGTTAGCGCCCTGGACTGGGATGCAGTGGAGTGGGGTGGGGCTGCGTCCTCCTACCCCTGCCATCCCACCCCCGGGTGGTGGGGTTGCCAACTTTCCTATGGCACAGGGGTAGGCAACCTATGGCACACGTGCTGAAGACAGCACGCGAGGTGATTTTCAGTGGCACTCACACTGCCCGGGTCCTGGGCACCAGTTCAGGGGCTCTGCATTTTAATTTAATTTTAAATGAAGCTTCTTAAACACTTTAAAAACCTTATTTACTTTACATACAACAATATTTTAGTTCTATATTATAGACTTATAGAAAGAGACCTTCTAAAAATGTTAACATGTATGACTGGCATGCAAAACCTTAAATTAGAGTGAATAAATGAAGTCTTGGCACAGCACCTCTGAAAGTTTGCCGACCGCTGCTATGGCACAAAACCAAACACCCTAGCCCTGCCCCTTGCCCAAGGCCCCTTCCCCTGCCCCACCCCTTCCCTAAGTCCCCACTCCCACTCACTACATTTCTCCTCCCTCGGTGGCTCACTGTCCCCCACCCTCACTCACTTTCAGTGGGCTGGGGCAGGGGCTTGGGGGGGTAGGAGGGGGTGAGGACTCTGGCTGGGGGTGTGGGATCTGGGGTGGGACTAGGGATGAGAGGTTTGGGGTGTAGGAGGGGGCTCCAGCCTAGGAGGTGGGGCTGAGGGATTCAGAGTGTGGGAGGGGGCTGTGGGTTGAGCCAGGCGGTTGGAATGCAAGAGGAGGTGAGGGCTCTGGGTGGGGCTGGGGATGACGGGTTCAGGATGTGGGAAGGGGCTCTGGGCTGGGGCAGAGGGTTTGGGTGTGGGGAGGGGTGAGGGCTCTGGGTGGGTCTGGGGATGAGGGGTTCAGGATGCGGGAAGAGGGTTTGGGTGCAGAGGGGGTGAGGGCTCTGGGCTGAGGGTGCAGGATGAGGGGTTTAAGGTGGGGCCAGGGATGAGGGGTTTGAGGTGCAGGAGGGGGCTCCAGGTTTCGGGTGAGCTCCAGGCGGGGGCAGGGGATTGGAGTGTGAGCTTACCTTGGGCGGCTGTGGGTCAGTGATGCAGCGAGGCTAGCTAAGGCAGGCTGCCTGCCTGTCCTGACATCACGTTGCATGTGCCCCAGAAGCAGCCAGCAGGTCTGACACTAGTAGGTGGGGGCGGCGGAGGGGAGGAGGCTTCCCCCACTGACCGGAGCTGCCAGGGTCCCTTTTTGACTGGGTGTTCTGGTGGAAAACCGGACACCTGGTCACCCTACTGGGTTGCAGTACTGCCCCTCAGGAGGCCTGTGCTCCTGAAGCACCTCCTGCCTGAGCCCCAAAGCTGGTGGTTGGGGCTCATCCCCTGCCTGAGCCCTAGGGACGGTGCTTGGTGCTACAGCTCTGCCTGATGACAGGCCAGAGCCCAGACTGTTTGCAGCCCCACCCTGCCTGAAGGTCAGGGCCCACTGAGTACCGCTAATTCCTCCTGTCTTTGTGTTGAGAGCACTCTAGCAGAGCAGACTGTGTGGGGATATGGCCTTCCTCACTGGCAGACAGGAAAGGACAGTCAGGCTCCTTTACTGTCCCCATTTGTGAATTAAAACACATATGCCTGTGACAGAAGACACCCCTACACATGACTGTGATAATCTTTGCACAAGGTATGCTGTGCAAGATATTATTTAAAACTCACAATTTGCTAGTCAGTATTGTCCTGATAAAATATGTGTGGCATAGGGCTGTCGAGCAATGGAAAAAATTAATTGCGATTAATCGCACGATTCAAAAAATTAATCACGCTGTTAAACAATAATAGAATACCATTTATTTAAATATTTTGGATGTTTTCTACATTTTTGAATATATTGATCTGAATTACAACACAGAGTATGAAGTGTACAGTTCTCACTTTCTATTTATTTTTATTACAAATATTTGCACTGTAAAAAACAAAAGAAATAGTATTTTTCAATTCATCTAATACAAGTACTGTAGTGCAGTCTCTTTATCATGAAAGTTGAACTTACAAATGTAGAATTATGTCCAAAAAATAACTGCATTCAAAAATAAAACGATGTAAAACTTTAGAGCCTATGTGTCCACTCAGTCCTACTTCACCCAATTGCTCAGACAACCAAATTTGGTTACAATTTACAGGAGATAATGCTGCTGCTTCTTGCTTACAATGTCACCTGAAAGTGAGAACAGGCGTTCGCATGGCACTGTTGTAGCCAGCGTCAGAAGATATTTACGTGCCAGATATTCTAAAGATTCATATGTCTCTTCGTGCTCCAATCACCATTCCAGAGGGCATGCGTCTGTCCATGCTGAAGATGGGTTCTGCTTGATAACGATCCAAAGCAATGTGGACTGATGCATGTTCATTTTCATCATCTGAGTCAGATGCCACCAGCAGAAGGTTGATTTTCATTTTTGGTGGTTCAGGTTCAGTAGTTTACACATCGGAGTGTTGCTCTTTTAAGACTTCTGAAAGCTTCATGCCTCGTCCCTCTCAGATTTTGGGAGGCATTCAGATTCTTAAACCTTGGGTCAAGTGCTGTAGCTATCTTTAGAAATCTCACATTGGTACGTTCTTTGCATTTTGTCAAATCTGCTGTTAAACTGTTCTTAAAATAACGTGCTGGGTCATCATCCGAGACTGCTATAACATGAAATATATGGCAGAATGCAGGTAAAACAGAACAGGAGACATACAGTTCTCCCAAGGAGTTCAGTCACAAATTTAATTAATGCATTATTTTTTTAATGAGCATCATCAGCATGGAAGCATGTCCTCTGGAATGGTGGCCAAACATGACGGGGCATACAAATGTTTAGCATATCTGGCATGTAAATATCTTGCAATGCCGGCTACATCAGTGCCATGCAAATGTCTGGTCTCACTTTCAGGTAATTTTGTAAATAAAAGCGGGCAGCATTTTCTCTCATAAATGTAAACAAGTTGTTTCTCTTAGCTATTGGCTGAACAAGAAGTAGGACTGAGTGGACTTGTAGGCTCTAAAGTTTTACATTGTTTTGTTTTTGAGTGCAGTTATGTAACAAAAAAATCTACATTGGGTAAATTACACTTTCACGGTAAAAAGATTGCACTACAGTACTTGTATGAGGTGAATTGAAAAATACTATTTCTTTTGTTCATCATTTTTACAGTGCAAATATTTGTAATAAAATATAATATAAATTTAGCACTGTACACTTTGTATTCTGTGTTGTAATAAAAATCAATATATTTGAAAATGTAGAAAAACATCCAAAAATATTTAATACGTTTCAGTTGGTATTCTATTGTTTAACAGTGTGATTAATTGAGATTAATTTTTTTAATCATGATAAATATTTTTGAGTTAGTCGTATGAGTTAACTGCGCTTAATTAACAGCCCTAGTCTTAAGTAAATATTAGTAAACATTTAATCTTTATTTTTCTTGTTACAATTTCTGACGTTTATGCCTCATGACTTGTACTCACTTAAAATCTCTCTCTTTGTAGTTAATAAACTTGTTTTATCTAATCCCGTTGCTTTAAATTGAAGTGGCTGGGTAACTATTTAAGATAATAAGTTGGCATATGATTCCCTGAAAGGAATAACGGACTTAATATATTTGTACTGTCCAGGAGAGGGCTGGGCAGCACAGGACATACATTTCTGGGGGAAATCTGGGACAAAGGCTGTGTTGGGGTCACTCTGCCGTATAACCAAGGTTGCTGAGAGCCAGTGTGTAGCTGCCAGGCTGACGTTACACACATACACAGACATTCAGGGTCTGGTTTGCGTGCCAAAAGGATATTTGTGAGAGGCCCAAGTGAGAGCTACTTCAGCGAGGCATTGTAAGGCACCCCAGGTGGCAGGGCAGGGGTAACACAACCCCACCCTGGTCTGGACTGAGCCCTGCTGTGTCACACTACCACACGATTGGGTTGTGAGGCTTCTTTTGTCAAAAAAGGTGGAGAAACGTTGTTCTCTCTTGCCACAGAGGGCAGGAAAAGAGTCAGTGGGTTCAAACTACAGCAGAGCAGATTTAGGCTACATCTTAGGAAAAACACTTGCTAACTGTAAAAAAAGTAGGACACTGGAGCAAACTGCCTAGGGAAGCTATGGAATCTCCATCTGTCACGGATGGTTTAGACACAACAAATCCTGCATCTTGGCAGAAGGTTAGACTAGAGCAGTGGCTCTCAATGAGGGGTACGTGTACTCCTGGGGGTACGCAGAGGTCTTCTGGGGGTCCATCAACTCATCCAGATATTAGCCTAGTTTTACAATAGGCTCCACTGAAAGCACTAGCACGAGTCCGTACAAACTAAAATTTCATAGACAATGATTTGTTTATACTGCTCTGTGTGCTAGACACAGAAATGCATGTACAATATTTATATTCCAACTGATCTGTTTTATAATGATATGGTAAAAAAGGAGAAAGTCAACCATTTTTCAGTACTAGGGGGCTGTTACACATTTGTGTTTTTATGTCTAGTTTTGTAAGGTTTTTAAGTGAGGTGAAACTTGAGGGTACACGAGACAAATCAGACTCTTAAAAGGGGTACAGTAGTCTGGGAAGGTTGAGAGACCCTGGACTAGATGACCCTTGAGGGCCCTTCTGTTCCTGTGGTCTATGATCCTAAATAAAGGGCTTTCAGATCCTCAAACAGAAGCTTCTATGGAAATACAAAGTATAATGTTATGTTATTGTCCATGTCAATGATGGGCAGCCCTAGAGGATTCAGGAATGAGACAGATCAGAGCTCCTTAACATAAAGCCTTGGTGAGCTGCAGGGCTACCAGAGGACAATGGGAGTTGCGTAGTCCCAGTCTTAATTATGCCCTTTGAGCCAGATTCTGCTTCCAGTCAATTTCAACACTGCTATTAACATCAATGCTACAGGATTAGGTTCAACAGTGAGCGGTAGAACTGTGTCCAAGAGCATAAATCATACTTCTTGGGGTGAATAATAATAACTCTTATACCATACTGTGCATGGGTATATTGCAAAGGACGTCAGTTCCATTATCGTCGTTTTTACAGATGGGGACACTGAGGCCGAGCTAAGAATTTAATACAATTCACGTAAATCATAGTCCTGTTCCTTCGCCACCAGGCCATCCTTGCTCTCGGTAGTTCTTATTAAGGTAGATAAGTATTATCTGCACTACAGGTGGGGACGCTGATGCAGAATTTGAGACCCAAATTTTCCAAAAGTGGCCATTCACTTTGGTGCCTCCATTTTGGGTGCCCAACTCGCAGTACTAGGGCCTCCAGAAATGGAGGCATCAAATTCCAGTGGTCACTTTTGGAAAAATTGTGCCTTAATGACTTGCCCTATGTCAGTAAGAGTCAGTGGCAGTGCAAGAACAAGAAGCCAGAAGTCCTGACCCACTAGGCACCTGCTCTCACCTCTAGACTGCCCTGCCATTCCAATGCAGGGTGGGGTGTAAGAGGTTTTCCGGTCTACAGGTGGAAGCTAGGCAAGGGTACCAAGGCCAGAGTTAAGGTTATTTTGGAAACTGCAATGTAGGATTATTTAAGAGATAACTTTGAAAATATTTCACTGTCTCCCTTTAACTGGTCCTTTGCATCATTTTAAACATAATTTGTTTTAAATTAAAATGTCCTTTTGCATTCATGCACAGTAGCAATCTTAAACAAACAGTTCTCTTGGCTGTTAAAACACAATTCACTTTCAATTTCCAGGGCTGTCAGTCTGGAAACTGACACCAGGAACCATCAGTTTTAAAGAGGCTGTGACAAGTAAAATGGTTCCCACTGACCACTCCAGTGTCCCTAATTCAGAGTATGTACATGCAGACAGTACACAGCCAATTCAATAAATCTGTTGCCCCTGACTCAAAAGAAAACTTCCTCTGAGATGGAGGCAGAATGCTGCCTGGGTTGTATACCTTAGTAGATGTTAATCATCCCTGGGACAATCACTGCAGACAAGAGGCTGTCTGAGCTGCTCAGCTGATGGTAAAACAGTGCTCAGCCTGATTACAAGGCTCTCTAATGAAAAGGCAAAGAAACCCTTTATGTGGCAGTCAAAGGAATCAGACAGTGGCTGGTGGTGCAGAGGTGCCAGTTCAGTAGCTGAGACTATTTGGATTTCTTCTGAGATCCTACTGTTTTCTTCTCTAGTATGATATTTTTGCCAGGTTGTGTGGTCACCATGGATTATGTCTTCACCATAATAGCTTAAAGTTCTACCCTGGTAAAACACAACAGGCACATCCAGTAGAATTTGGCCCTAGATTGGACTGTGGAACTCCTTGCCACTATCTTTAGTGTTCAACAGAAAACCCATCTGTTTGCATTAGACTTCCTACAAGAATAAATGTTGTCTCCTGGGAACAAACTGGTTACCCCTACAGCTTGGTGATTACTGAGAACAAAACAAGGAACAAACAAAAAAACATATTCTTTAAATGAAGATTTGGTTGAATCGTTAAATTAATCTGCTTCGGTCAAGTTTGCACCCCTTATCCCATGATCCTCTATGCCCTTGTGCTTGGCGTACTCATTTATACCCGCACAGTCAGTGTAAAAGCACGGCCATTTTGATTTGGCAGCATTTGACATTCACACTGACCGAGTACAAATGATGACACAGGGAGCAAAGCAGGGTGCGTCACAGCTGTCCAATTTTTAAAGCAATTGGATCTATTTACTCTTCCTTTCTCCTCCTTGCTGATTTTTCAGATTCTTCTTCTGACATTTTGCTTGCAATCTTCCTCTTCTAGATGGGGAGGGGATAGCTTGGTGGTTTGAATATTAGCCTGCTAAACCCAGGGTTGTGAGCTTAATCCATGAGGGGACCATTTAGGGCTCTGGGGCAAAAATCTGTCTGGGGATTAGTCCTGCTTTGAGCAGGGGGTGGGACTAAATGACCTCCTGAAGTCCCTTCCAACCCTTATATTCTATGATCTGATGCCTACTGCTGGCAGTCCTCAGAGGACTTCTTTGGGGAAATAAAACTGCATCCTTAACAGAACACTGTGAGATATTGCTTTTTAAAAAATCCATTTGTTGCTTATGATCTAATTCCCCTTAGGACCCTTGCGTGGTCCTAAGGGGAATTAGTGCAGTGCAGTGCACTAATGCAGAAGGCAGGACTCCTGCTCACGTGCTCAGGGTTTAACTGATCACCATATGTGGGATCAGAGAGGAATTTCCCCCCAGGGCAGACTGGCATGGACCTTGGGGAGTTTTCACCTTCCTCTACAGAGAGGGATGTGGGTCATTCCTTCCGTTGTCTGGGTATATCTCCAGGCCTGCCGACAGCAATTCCGGGCTCCAGGGAAGAACAGTGAATGGGGCCCCTCGCCCGCACAAGCCATGCCCACGCGGACGCGGTCCGCCTGACATTTGGGCGGTGCTGCTTCTCTGCTGGCTGGTACCCAGCGAGCTGCTGGCTGCGCTGCAGGGCATGCTCGTCTGGCACGGCCAGGGCTTCTACGTGCCTGCCTGGAAGGGTTGCCAACTGTCTGCGCAAACCCAAAGACCCTTTCCATGCCCCCTACCCTGACCCTTCTCTGAGGCCCCGCCCCCTGCTAACTCCACCCCACCCAAACTCCCTCCCAGAGATCATAACCCCTCCCCCACCCTCACTCACTTTTATCAGGCTGCGGCAGGAGGTTGGGGTGCTGGAGGGGGTGTAGGCTCTGGGATGGAGTTTGGGTGTGAGAGAGGTTATGATCTCTGAGAGGGAGTTTGGGTGGGGGACGGGTGCAGGCTCTGGGAGGGAGTTTGGTGCAGGAGGCGGTGCAGGGTGTGGCGTCTGGGAGGGAATTTGGGTGCAGGAGGGGGTGCAGGCTCTGGGAGAGAGTTTGAGTGCAGGAGGAGGTTTGGAGTGTGGGCTGTGGAAGGCAGTTTGGGTGCAGGAGGAGGTGCAGGGTCTGGCTCAGGGAGGGAGTTTGAGTGCAGGCTCTAGGCTGGGGCAGAGCATTGGGGTACAGGACAAGGCCAGGGGGTCAGCACTTACCTCAGGTGGCTCCCGAAAGAAACTGGCACATCCCTCTGGCAGTGACTCCTAGGCAGGGGGTGCAGGGGATCTCCATGCACCACTGCCTGCAGGCACTGCCATGGCAGCTCCCATTGGCTGCAGTTTTCGGCCAATGGGAGCTGCGGAGTCGGTGCTGAGGTGGGGGCAGTACATGGAGTCCCCCTCCCCCCCACAACCCCATGGGGCTGTAGGGCCTTACAGGCAGCTTCCAGGAGCAACAGGGAGGGAGGGAGGGTGGGCAGGAAACCTGCCTTAACAGTCTTAGCTCCACTGTGCTGCTTGAGGAAGCAGCCAGGGGCCCACGGACCCTTTTAAATCACCCAGGCCCCTGGGAAATTGCCCCCTTTGCCTCCCCCACCCCATCGATGGGCCTGTGTATCTCACTTAATTCCCTGCCATTGCAGGGGCCTCAGGCATTGATGGCACTTTAGTCCTTCCTAGTCTCTGCCTGTGGCACACAATAGCTTAGTCTCCTGGGGAGTTGTTGCTGCCTGCGGTTGTCCCGTCAAGCTGCGAAGGAGACCACTCTGCCTCACTATGTCACACAGCAGATAGCCAATTATTAGGCTAGGGCTCTGGCCCCCTGGGCGGTGCCGGGAACTACTCAGTCTATAGCCCAATCCTCCTGGCAGGGCAGACTGTAATTTACACAGTCTGGACCTCCTATACCCTGAGCAGGGAGAGCAATAGGCCATCTTTAGCCCAGCCTTCTGGCTAGGGCAGACAGCCAACACACAAGGCACAAGCCTTCAGGCCTAGAGGGAGTAGACCATTACCCCAGTGGAGGGGTTGGCATCAGGAGGTAGGGGGACCCAGGCCACCCTGCTCCACCACGTCCCAGCCCAGGGCCCTAACAGTGGTGGGTCAGCAGGGATCCTGTCGAAAAACGCTGATTCGCATTGTGACAGCACAACCTGACTAATGTCTGGTTCTTCTGAGCTACTTCCTACCACAGTCCACTGGCAAGGCTCCATCATCTGTGAGTTCTCAGTCACCTCTGGGCAAACCACGGACAGCAGTTCCAGTGGCTCCTCTCTGCGCTTGGTCTCTTCTGGGGTCAAGGCACTACATGGCAGAGTAGCAGAGCTGGAGTCCTGCAGCAGGCTAGAGATGTCTGCCTCCTTCACTGGTTCCCCCCCAACTTAACTGAAGGGCCCATCTCTTATACTTCCCATCCTTATACTTCCCATCCTGCCCCTCTGCTTTGGGTGGGGTTGGTGGCCTGTGATATACAGAAAGTCAGGCTAGACAATCCGGTAGTCCCTCCTGGCCTTGCAATCCATGAGGACCAGAATTGCTCTCCAGATCAGTCTAGTTTACATGTTCAGAAGAGTTTGATGCAACACTATACCCCCTACTCCCCAGGTTGCTAAACATTCTGTACATATCTAGGTTCTTGTATGGTCACCCATTGCCTGAGCATCAGAGCACTGCTTAACATCTTCAGCTCAATGAGTGCAGGAAGAGCATGGCAGTTCTGGAGAGTCACAGCTACCTCTGAACTGGGTTCCTTGGATCTTGGAATCATAGAATCATAGATTAGGGTTGGAAGAGACCTCAGGAGGTCATCTAGTCCAATCCCCAGCTCAAAGCAGGACCAACACCAACTAAATCATCCCAGCCAGAGCTTTGTCAAACTGGGCCTTAAAAACTTCTAAGGATGGAGCTTCCACCACCTCCCCAGGTAACCCATTCTAGTGCTTCACCACCCTCCTAATGAAATAGTTTTTCTTAATATCCAACCTAGACCTCCCCCACTGCAACTTGAAACGACTGCTCCTTGTTCTGTCATCTGCAACCACTGAGCATGTCTTGATAGGGAACATTAACTAAGTAGGGTTGGATTTTCTCATGACTTGGATAGGAGACCTCTAAACAAAGACATGGATACTGCAGCAGGTGATGGTATGAAGGATTAAGAAGGTGGAATCAGAACTGGACAAAGGCCCAATATGTACTAGGTGGACAATGTTGGACAGTTCCTAATCAGTACAATTCCAACTGTGCATGCATAAGGGTATTAACCCTGGTGTGCTGGCCAAATTCCAGGTGGGTAAATCTACATACCTAAAATCCACACTGCATGTGTGTTTGACTGTGCTCTCATCAATGGTCTCTGTGGTTCTGTGCTCTCATCTGGCTGGCAATGTAGCTGGGTGAATTTAAACAGATGCTACATTTCACCACAGAGGTGGCAGCATTTTGGTGGTAGATAAAGCGAGTCACATACTGAGGCCGCAATCTACAGAGAGAAACACAGAAGGCCCAATTCTCTGCTCACTTTGGGCTTCTCTACATAGGGATATTGAGCGAAAAAACTATTGCAGAAGGAATAGCTCCAGAATAAGAATATCCACATAGAGAATCAAAGTGCCTTTTTCCAGTTTAGACCCCAGTGTAGACGCAACTATGCCAACAGAAGAGTGCTTCTGGTTGCTTAGCTGATGTCATGGACTGGCAGAAAAACTTCCAGCGGTGTATGCTGTGTCTACACCATGGGGCTATGCTGGTATATGTTCCGTAATGTAGACATAGCCACAGGGCTTGTCTATACAATTACTTTGCAGCAGTCTGGGGTGTGAAACCCTGCTCTCATGCATTAATAGTCGGTTAATGCACTTTGATCTAGTTCTTTTCTAAACAGGACTAGATGAAAGCACATTAATTATATTGATTCTGGAATAGCAATTGTTCTTTACATTCACTCCCACCCATACTCCAGAATAACCTTCCCATGTACAGAAGCCCTGCTGCACTGGGGATATATCAAGAGTGGCCCCACTGAAATTGACAGAGTTACACTGATTGTTACTGGTTTTACACCCGTGGATCAATACTCCAGGCAGGTGATGTACAGATCGAGGACCCACAATGTCTTCTCTTTGCTGGTTTCGTGAGAAGCTCAGCTCCTTCCCTAAATAAAATGAGGTATAACAGAGTTTGAACTGCTGGCCAGGTGCTTTTCTCTCTCTCCCTTTGCCACTCCACCTTCCTCTCATGCTCAGTCACCTCACTGCAGAAGCATAAAAAATGCATAGGCGCCAAACACTGGATTGGCTTCGGTTTTATGTCATTTGGAAATCTTCCCTTTTCAATAGGTCGGTTTCCAAGAGTGTGTGCAAAGAAGGTACGGGGGGCCATGTGAGGAGAAGGGGAAATGACACCCTTCTCAGCCCTTCACACAGGAATACCTAAAGTTCCTTTGGCATAGCAGTAATGCTGCTGAAACCAGGCATGTTGCTGATTTACCAAAGTAGGAACATGCAGCTTTATTAGCAGGAATGGATAGTCCATGATAAGATCTCTATGGAAGTTTTTCCTGAACGCTATATTCCTAAATTGTGGGGATTTATGCCAGCACTACCTACCATGCTCAACCTAACTCCAGCTTTGAAGACTCATCCAAGTAAGGGTGAGGAAAAAGCCACAAAGATGGAGGACTTCTTCAGCAAAACCTGGGCTAAACTAACGCTTATTTCTATACAATAGGAAGGAAAGAGTCTCAGCTCACACAAACCAGAATCAATGAGCCAGATCCTCATCAGTCCATGGAACTATGCCACCAAATTACACCAGCTGAGTATCTGAGCCAACATCTGAAAATCTGGTTATAGTCACTTAAAGAACTCTTCCCCTCAACGGCCTCTTCAAATGCATAACATGAGTGCTCGTCACCTGGGGACCGGACATCACTCATCAGCAGGCCAGCAGAGTGGATTCAGGCCTAGAGCACAGAGGTGGCGACTCACCCTGTGACTCCATGACTCTGTGAGGAAGGAAAAGACCCAGGCTATGTCTACACATAAACCGCTGCAGCTGTGTGACTGTAGCGCTTCTGTGTTGCCAGTCACCACAGCAACAGGATGGGTTCCCCCATTACTGTAGTTGAGGCACCTCCCTGAGATATGGTAGGTAGGCTGACAGAAGAATTCTTCCATTGACCTAACCCTGGTAGGTCGGCTTAACTATGCCATGCAGGAGTGTACATTTTTCACACCCCTGAGGGACGTAGCTGGGTCCACTTACCTTTTTAGTGTAGACCTGGTCTCAGTCTCTCAGGGCTCGACTGTGACTTGGGCTTCCCCCCTGGGAAAGGGAGTAACACTCCCACATTACACCCCAGCGCCAGCTATCTAGACCTTGAGACTGGATACATACTCTACTCACCTGCTTCCTCCCTCCTTTGAGCAGGTGGACAGGGAGGGGCAGGGAATAGGTAATCAGTGTAATGCGCCCCTTAAATAACACCACCCACGTGTGTTTGCACATTGGAAGCCCTGAGACATATGTTACAACACAAGGCTGTCACAGCAATTAAGTGACAATTTTGTTCCATGTTAATATCATGTTTGAAAAACAAACAGCTGTTGTGGAGCTGCAGAGAGACGGAACTGGCACCCTTATTTCACTCCATTCTGTCAAGCTGCCATTCAGTCATCATCTGATCATATTCCTTGCAGGCTCTGCATTCAGGGGAAATCACCAGAAGGTCAAAGTGTGGGCCTGTGACTCAGAGACCTCCCTTCAGATCCCAACTCTGTAGTGATACAATTTTGTGTGACCTTCCACAAGACCCTTAGGCCCAGATCCTCAAAGGCTTTCAGGCACCTAGCTCCTACTGATTTCAATGAGAGTTAGTGTCCCAACAACCTTTGAGGAGCTGGGGCTTAATCTCTTTGTGCCTCACTTTCCCATCTAACACAGGGATAAAGGCACTGCCTTTCTCCACCCTGTGTCTCTCTTGCCTGTTTAGACAGTAAGCTTGGGGCAGGGACTGTCTCTTGACATGTTTGTGCAGCGCCTAGCACGATGTGGACCCAATCTCAGTAGGCAGCTCTGGGCAGGATTGTGATATGAATAATAATAGAGCAGCTGCAGTTGAAAACCCTTATAGGCCCCAGCATCTTTCATCTGCATTTTAAGAGGTGTGCATTAGAAAACAGGATGCACTGATTATTATAATTTGGCTGAATTGTTTTGTTTTTCCGATTAGGAGAAACACTACAACAAAGGGAGTAAACTTCCCCATGAGTGAGAGCGCGCGGTGTATGTTTATCTTCTGTGTCACAGCCTGTAGCACAAAGCTGGATGCTGACTTACAGAGAGTCTTTAGCAATCTGAAGATGCTATTGCTAGAAATCGAAAGGCTTAACCATTTCACAGCAACATAGGCCATCTTAGCTTGAAAATGAATAGAAAGCTGACGAAAGGTGTGCATTTAAAGCAGATTGGTTCAACTGCATTAAGCCTGTATCTGGATGCTCTTAGTCACAATTAAATTCGGTTTAGTTTAATTTGCTTTGGAAGCAAAGTAAACTAGAATGAATTAAGCCCACTTTTATTCTGAATAAGAGCATACTTCTGAGGTTTAATGTAATTTAACTAATCTACTTTAAAGGCACAGCTTCAGTTAATTTGGATTAACTTTCCTGCGTGTTCCCATGTAGACAAGCCCTTAGGTTCAGATCCTGCTCCTATTGAAGTCAGTGGCAAAACACTTATTAGGCCCAATCCTGTAAGGTGCTGAGTGACTATTACAAGGTTCTGGGTATGTCTAATACTGCAAAAGGAAAAAGGGTGTGTTCTTAAATCGGGCTAACTAACCCAGGATAAAACAACAGTGTAACCCTTCTGCCAGGCAGATCCAGCAGCAACAGGACCAGGTTCAATATCTAGGGGTTCCTTTCCATCAATACAACACAGAACCAGCTTGAGCCCCCACCCAGTAACCTGGGAGAATTACACACCACCTCAGGTGCCTCTGAGAGGCAATACTCCCCCTCTCGCAAGCACAGAGTGTAGAAAAGGGGGGAAGTAACTCGGTGTTAATTTGAGAAAACACCACAAACAGGGTTCATAAACCATGAGCAAAATGCCCCAAGTAAGTTGGGTCATGTCCTTTTCCCCTCAAGCTCTTAAGTCCAGCAACCCAAACATCCCTTTTATATTCCCATCTCTTCTCTACACCCCACTGAGAGCCACTGTCCTTGGTCAGTGCAGACCTAGAGTTCAGAGGTGTATCTGCAGAGCTCACCACCCACCCTGGGTGGAGGTAAGGAGGCACCTTACTCACTGCACCGCTCCACTAGCAGCCCTGCTAGCTACCTGCTGTGCTGTTCCAGCCACTAGTTTGCCAGCCAACTGGCAGTCACCATCTGCAGACACCTGCCTCTCTGCTGTGACTTCTACACATCAGTCTCTTAGTGATTCCCAGCTCTTTGCAGGCTGGGCAGAAACATTACTACAGCTGAACTGTTGTAAATTCAGGTTGAGCATTTAAAATAACAAAAAAGGCTCCTAACAAAGCCTATTTAGCTCTTGCTTTGAACAGTGGGAAAGAATAGGTTAAACCAGACTAGTAGGAGATTTTTTGGAAAAGAGGAGCCAAACCCCCATTCCCCAGCTATTAGTACATCTGTCCCACCCCTCTTACTTTCAGAGTGTGCTGGCAGCCGAGCCCCTGGCTTAACGAGGTTCTTACAACTGAGGGCAGCCCCCTCATTTGGGACAGGTTAAGCATAGTCCTGCTTCCCTGTATTCCTACAATAATTACAACATTAGTAACCGTATTTCACTACCCCTGCTTTCAGTACTAAAGTGATTTGTAAACCAACACCAGACAAAACTGATTACTGTGACACCACTCTATCTGCTGAATATCTAACCAGAGCAGCTGCAAACTGTATTTACATAAACACACCCAATGTCTCTGCCTCTCCCAGCTAGCTGTCAGGGAAGCATTCACTCAGACCCTGCTTCCATCAGTGAAGACACAGCAACCTGGCTTTTGACTTATAGTTAGCAGCTCGAGTTAAAGCCTGTAGGAGAGCCTGGGGGTGAATTCAAGCTTCCAACCCAAATCAAAAGCCAATCTGCTTTGTTTTCACTGCTGTTTTAATTTGAATTAAGTAATGCGGATCAGCTAACCTGAGTTTTGCAGTGTAGACATACCCATTGTCGATCAGTACAATTAATCCAGGTAGAACTCTTTCATCATCCCTCCCTCTCTTCTTCCATATTCACTTTCTCCTCCTTTTTCTCTTCCATATTCAATTTCTCCTCCTTTTTCTCTATCTACCCTTTCCTTCTGTTCAGGATCAGGCCTCTTAAATCCTCATAACACCCCTTCTTAGGAGATATTATGCCCATTCTTAGACACCGATGCTAAAGGAGACATGGTCAGGCTAAATGTAACATATTTAAAATTTTTAAATATTTCTTTATGTTGCAAATAACCCTTTGGAATTATTTAAAGCAAAAGAATTGACTTTTTCCTATTTCTTTCTTTTGCTTCCTTTTTTCTTTGCTCACTGGTTGAGTAATGAAAGGATGCACAGCAATTTCATTTGAGTTCCCTGTCATTGCTAGTCGGGTTCCTGAAACCAGCACAATGCTGTAATGTTTTGCATGCAGCCCACGTGGTGGAATGTTTACTTTATGGTACTGCCAGCCCCAAGCAGTCAAAAATCATGAGTCAGGCTCAGAAAAGGCAGGAGACTGACTTAAAAATCACAAGCTTTATTTACTTATTGTTATATTTTTAATAATAAATGGGGGGATGTTCTGGTTTTTGAACCTTCTGAGTATATTTGGGTCATGTTTTCAAGTTTTATCTGCAGCTATGAGGGTTAGAATCTTTTTCTTAGATTGCGATTATTAACTATTATTAATGAAAGCCCATTCACTTTCAAAAGTGGGAGGACCCTGGCCCCCTGCCCCCCCCCTTTCCCACACCCCTGCCCCATTGTGCTAGGCACTGTACAAACTAAGTAATAAACAGTCCTGCCCTGAAGCGGTTACGATCTAAATAGCCCAGAGAGGCACCGAGTGGGAGAAGGGGGTAGAACACACAAGCAAAGTGAACAATACCATGGCAAAAGCTTTGGGTCAAATTTAACCTCTCGTTGTAGAGTGACTGGCCCAAGGGAGAGTTAGCTTTGGAGGGGGGGCTCGGACTCCTGCGTATGTGCAGCCCAGGGCTGGTCTCAGATTAGCAGATGCTCCAGTGCCTGTCCTTTGTGTGGAGAATTAGGGAGTTCACTAGTCAGCTGGTTTCCCCCAGCCTTAGGGGAACGGAATCGGGCCTTTCCAACAGGCAGTCTCACAGCTCAGTGCACCTTGCCAGCCTGGCCTCAGTTCAGCTTTTATGATTATTTTATCACCTCTTGTTAAAGCCGATTGCAGCCTGTCAGGTTTGATAACAATCCCATCCAGCCACGCGTTAAGTTACCATGGGGAATAAACATGGGCACCACGAAATAACGAGGCCAAGACTGTCAGTACCAGAAAGGATCAATCTGCCCCCTCATAAATCCTCTCTGTATCTGACAGCAGCAGGAGGGGGCCCAGAGGCTACAGCTGTTGAGAGTCGGATTGTTCCAGTGATCCTTGCCGACAGACCCCTGAGCTGCAGCTGCTTCAAGTGGACTAAGCAAGGCTTGTCTCCACCATTGCTGACACTGCCTCAGCTTCACCAGCATGAGCAAGCTTGGGAGCTACAGTTTAGACCAGCCACCTAGCTCGACTAGGGCTCCCAGCATTGCTAAAACCAGTGGTTACTAGCTGTTACCGAGCTGTTATTAGAAACATTTCCATCCTATAGACCAGGCCTAGGAGTGTCAGGGTCCCTGCACGGCAGGCATTCAAAGGAAGCTCAGGATGCTGCAGGGAGCAATGTGGGTCAGTCAGTAGGAGGCACGCTCTCACGCCTCTGGCTATGTCTACGCTCATGGCAGCATGCAGAGTACATGCACTTCACACTCCCTAGCATATAAATAGCAGTGTAGACACGGTGGCACTGCTTAGGTGGGTGAAGACTTGCCAGAATCTAGGTTAAGGACCCTATGCAGATCTCTACATGCACAAGCAGCCCTCTCCTGTCTGCACTGCTATTTTTAGCCATGTAGCATCCTACTGCCTTCCCCCTGCCTTTTCTCACTGTCTCCCCTCTGCCAGAGCCTTTCACTGACACATGTAGCTAGACACCGCAGTGTGGACACAGCCTGTCTTTTACTGCAGCGTGTAGCTACGTGTATCCTATACGCCAGTGACAGTGTAGACAAGGCCTGAGCCTGTGCTGAGCTCAATTCTGCAGCTCAGCACAAGAGGGCTCCGCACTGCAGAGAACAGGGTGGGTGACACAATAGGAGGTGCTCTTCCCTCTAAGATAGCACAGAGCCCTATGTGTCAGGCTGCTAGCAGGCACTGCGTGAGGCGTGGCTTGGGTGACTCAGTAGGGGGCGCTGTTTCCTCTGAGTCAGTGTTGAACCCACAGCAGATGTGCACAATCAAGCTGCTTATATTTCACCTTCCTACTGAGCCTTAGGCTATGTTTACATTAGCACGTTTGTCAGTCATAGAAACACAGAATATCAGGGTTGGAAGGGATCTCAGGAGGTATCTAGTTCCACCCCCTGCTCAAAGCAGGACCAACACCAACTAAATCATCCCAGCCAGGGCTTTGTCAAGCTGGGCCTTAAAAACCTCTAAGGAAGGAGATTCCACCAGCTCCCTAGGGAACCCATTCCAGTGCTTCACCACCCTCCTAGTGAAATAGTGTTTCCTAATATCCAACCTAGACCTCCCCCACTGCAACCTGAGACCTCTGCTTCTTGTTCTGTCATCTGCCATCACTGAGAACAGCTGAGCTCCAACCTCTTTGGAACCCCCCTTCAGGTCAGGGTATGAAAAAGCCACACTGTTGACTGACATAAGTTTCACCAACAAAAGTGCTGGCGTGGACAGTGCTATGTCGGCAGGAGAGTAGCTAACGCCGATTGTTTGGGTGGTTTAATTGTGCCAGCAGGAGAGATCTCTGCCACTGGCAAAGAGCAGCTACACCAGAGACCTTTAAGGTCCATAGTGCAGACATAGTCCTTGGTTGCACTGGTTTAATTAAACCATGTCATTGAAGTAGTGTAATTAAGTTGCAGACAACCTCTGTATGGCCTAGGTTAGGGCCTAGGTTATGGCCTAGGTTAGGGCAGACCTGGATGTAATTCCTGGCTCTGTTGCTGCACTGAGACATTTGGCAAGTTGGTTCCCTCCCCATACCTTAGTCTCCCAACCTGTAAAGCAGGGCTGATGATAATACTGACCTCCTTTGGAAGTGCTTTGAGATCTATGGATGAAGAATGCTATTGAAGAGCTGGGTATTATTGTTAATTCAGTGTAAGAATAGCTTATTTTGGTTTAGATTAAACTAGCTGCTAAGTGATTTAAAATAAAGTGACATAATCCTGATTTTGAACTAAAATAAATGTCCAGATGGTCTCCTCACTTGGGGGAAGAGATAGCTCAGTGGTTTGAGCATTGGCCTACTAAACTCAGGCTTCTGAGTTCAATCATTGAGGGGGCCATTTAGGGAACTGGGGTGAAAATCTGGGGACTGGTCCTGCTTTGAGCAGGGGGGTGGACTAGATGACTTTCTGAGGTCCCTTCCAACCCTGAGATTCTATGATTCTCCACTGGTTTAACTAAATCAGTTACAATCACACCAGGGAAACTCTCTGTACAGACAAGCCCTCAGTGTGTGAATTACAAGCACCCAGCAATCTAGCCCACATCAGCAGCCACTTAGTAGAGTTCTTTGCAAAGCATGTCAAGAGAATTATAAAGAGAGTCAACAAAAGGGAGGAAGTGTGTTAGCAGCAAGAAATCCTTAAACAACCATTTGCTTGGGGAAAATTAACCCACCATCTTGGGAATAAATAGAACCATGGCTTTTGCAGTGGGATAAAAAAGAAAATTACAACCCCCTGGCTTAATTGAACTGTTCAATACCATCATTTAAAAAAATGTATTATGAATAGCCCAGAAAAGAGAACCCAACCGGAAAAAAGCAGCAGATGCAGAAAAGGAGCCACACAGACGACCAGGAGAATTAAAATATCCTAGAGCTGAGAACAACATAACTGCAGCCTTTCAAACAGGGCATTGTCAGAGCCCTTGAGAGAGAACACGGCTCATCACAGCAGTAACCCGTGCAACAATGTGCACTTATTCCTAATAAAGGGTTTCTAAAAATTCCCCAGGAGCATTAAAAATCACATTAGCAGTCAAGAGGGCCAGAAGCTGGGAATGGGCAACAGAGGATGAATCACTTGATTACCTGTTCTGTTCACTCCCTCTGGGGCTCTTGGCATTGGCCATTGTCGGTAGACAGGATACTGGGCTGGATGGACCTTTGGTCTGACCCAATATGGCCGTTCTTGTGAGAGGCCATCATGCTGGCGCTGACAGCTACCGTGCCTTGTGGAGGATGGGCAGGATAAAGAAGCTATAGTTTGACTGTACTTGTTCTGACCAGGAAGGTTGGAGGAAATCATATCTTTACTGCTCTCCTCTGAGCCCACCCTCACCCCACCCATCCTTCACCCAGGAGTCTGAGGTTCCGGAAAAGCCTGGTCAACATTTCCCCAGTGTCTCTGTGGCTGGATTTTCACCCAGTGGCCTGTTCCGACTCCCAGTGAGGTCAGGGGAAAGGCTGCCATTTACTTAAAGAGAAAGCTCAAATCCCACCTCCGACAGGGTGGCTACCCCACTACAAGCTAGCAGCCAGCTTGTCTCCCCTAGTGCATAACTCCTTTAGCTTCAGTGGTGGAAGTCTGTGCTGCAGTGGGTTCAAATCCTGTCTGACCAGCCCTGGAGGTGGCTGTTATAAAAGCACTCACCAGCATGCAAAAGGCTGGCCCTGGGATAGCTCCAGGTATGTGCAAGGGGAAGAACTGGAATTGCCAGGGGACCTTTTTTCCACCCAATTTGCACCCCAGGTTTGTGTAGTGAAACAGATGGAATAGCTCCTGTCAGAGTTAGACTCAGGACTCACAGTTTGTCAGACCACTCTGTTTTATTAGCACAGCGCTCTGCTAATACACCCAGATAATGTGAGCAGCCATGCAAGGCCTAAACAGTCTTATTTATACAGATAAAAGAGAGGGAATTAGACAAAGGGACAAAGAAAGCAAAAAACACTAAAAATCATCTGGGGCACAGCATGCATATCCCACTGCCTTACTAACTGTTATGGATCTAAGGCTAATACTTCACCAATTGCCCTTAAACGGTGCAATTGTTCTATGTTAATGTCTGTATTCCTGACACCTGGATTGCAACATTCCAACAGTTTTGCTTAAAGGTACAGACAACATTTATTTAATCCTTTCTATTCTTACAATATAATTCATTCTACTTTCACACTCCAATATGATTGGGACGCGGTGGCCAAATTTTGGATGCTGTGTCCTGATTAGAGCTGAGTGGGAGACACCTTTCCTGCTCCCACCAAAGTTTTTGAGATTTCAGAAACATTTTCCTGTTCCGCAAATGGGACAAAACTGAGACCTGGGAAGTGGAGAGCGAGAGAGACCCAGCCAACAGCCCAGAGGTTAGGACACTCACCTGGGAGAGATTAACTGCAAGTTCTTACTGCATCTGATTTGGAGCAAGGGCTTGACCCTGCATCTTCTACACCCAGCTGCGTGGCCTGACCATCAGGCTCGTTTGGGGTGAGTTGCTGAGTCTCTCTCTGCTTTCCATCCTGGATCTGAGAAAACTTGTCCTGAAGAGCCTTTTTTCACCAAAACCCACCCTTTCCCACAGAAAGTTTGGGGTTTTGATAAACCTTTTTGTCAAAAAATTTCCAGCTCCTGTCCAAATGGAACCGTCAATCCTTTTAAAGTTGGCCCATTCTTAATAGCCACCTTAACATCCTGAAAGCCCCCTGTACACACACACCCCCACCCCCACATGCATATGGTAGTCAGTATCATTATCCCTATTTTACAGAAGGGAAATTGAGGCACAGACGGACGAGGCGACATCCGAAGGAAGGACACTGAGAGGTTCAGTGTAGATCTGGCTCCTGTTCACATGAGAATACAGGGAATTGTATGAAGAGCAGCCTTTTTCCAAATATATGAACAGACAAAAACTGATCACAAACTGAATAACAAGGAGGCTTGGACATGGGGGAATCAAACCACTATTTGGATTCCAAGTGCCTCTATCCGGCTATGGTACTTATCTGGCCCCCATCTCTCTAGCACAGGGGTGGGCAAACTACAGCCCGGGGGCCGCTTCCAGCCCTTCAGACGTTTTAATCCGGCGAGCTCCAGTCGGGGAGTGGGGTCTGGGGCTTGCCAGGGGGCTCTGCATGCTGCCCCCACCCCAAGTGTGGTCCCTGCAGCTCCCATTGGCCGGGAACCGTGGCCAATGGGAGCTGCAGGGGCGGCGCTTGTGGATGAGGCAGCGCGCAGATCCATCTGCCCATGCCTCTGCATAGGAGCCGGAGACGGGACATGCCGCTGCTTCCGGGAGCTGCTTGAGGTAAGTGCTGCCTGGAGCCTGCACCTCTGACCCCCTCCCATACCCCAGCCTGATCCTCCTCCCACTCTCCAAACCCCTTGGTCCCCACCCAGAGCACCCTCCTGTGCCCCAAACCCTCATCCTCAGCCCCAACACAGAGCCTGCACTCCTAGCCAGAGCCTTCCCCCCCTGCACCTCAACCCCCTGCCCCAGCCGCCACCCGCACCCTGAACTCCTCATTTCTGGCCCCACCCCAGAGCCCACACCCCCAGCCAGAGCCCTCACCCCCTTCCACATCCCAAGCCCCAATTTCATGAGCATTCATGGCCCACCATACAATTTCCATACCCAGATGTGGCCCTTGGGCCAAAAAGTTTGCCCACCCCTACTCTAGCACCTGAGCACCTCACAACTTTTTAATGCATTTGTCTTCCTAACACCCCTGTGAGGTAGGGCCAGGCTATTATACCCATCATGCAGATGAGGGAAACTGAGGCACATAAATGTGAAAAGTGTTGACTACTACCTCTCCCACCCAAAAACTTCTGAGCACTCCTGAGGAGTGGGCGAGAGAACACTTGCTGCCTCCTATATGGGCTTTTATTGGCCATTTGTCCCCAGGAGGCAGGCAAGTGTGAAAGATAGCCAATCAGGGCTGGAAATCATGTGAATACTGGAGCTTGTGATGTCATCATTATTAGTAGCAGTAGTTATTACTTGTATGACCACAGTGCCAAGGTGCCTATGTCACAGTTCAGTACCCCATGGCACTAGGGGCTGTACAGACACAGAGTAAGAAGTGGGGGCCAAAATTCCCTTAGTGGCAGTGAAGTCGTGGGAGCTGGCTACAGTGCAGCTGGTCTTAGTAATTAGCAGCCTCAGTTTCCCAGGCTCGGCAGTGCTCCTCTACTGCCCCCGGAATCACTTTGTTTCCATGTTCCCCACTAATGAGCAGGCAGCAGGATTGGGACCATACTGAAGTTTCTTCTGAACGCCGTTTGCGCTCAGTGTCGTGGGCTTTTGAGGAGCCCCTTGCAGTGGCTTTGGGCTTCCATGCCTGCGGAGTCTAAGGAAAATACGGAGCGGTGTGAAATATCAACACCTCACACCCCCATAGGGCTTTTCATCCAGCGGCCTCTCAGGCTGCTTTAGGGAGCAGGCCGAGCATCACTGCACACTGTGTTATAGCAGCAAGGAGAGATCAAGGCCTCACGCAAGAATAATCCACTGGTCAGCGTGTGTTACACCATTGCTCCTCGGCCCTCTAGGGGGCCATGAGCAGGTTTCAGGGGGTCAGCCAAGCAGGGCCAGCGTTAGACTCGCTGGGGCCCAGGGCAGAAAGCCGAAACCCCACTGCATGGGGCTGAAACCCGGGGCCCCGAGCCCTGCCACCTGGGGCTGAAGCTGAAGCTGAAGCCTGAGCAATGTAGTTGGCAAGGGGGCCTGTGGTATGGGGCCCCAGGCAATTGCCCTGCTCATTACCCACTAGTGCCAGCTCTGGCTTCTATATTCAGAAAACCAGTTACTGTGGCACTGGTGGGCCGTGGCATTTTTACAGCATGTTGGGGGGGCGGGCTCAGAAAGAAAAATGTCGAGAACCCCTGGGTTACAGGTTCCCCCCTCTGTGCCCATCCATAGAGGAACTGCACCTGTTACCCAGTCACTAGATACAGTGCCTTGTTCCTTTAGATCAAGTTGGAATAGCCTCTCTCTGGACCCCCTGGTTCAACCCCAGTGTGTCCGTCGAGAAGCTGGCTCTCACCTAAGGACCTGGACGTACCCGCAGAGAAATGGTACCGGCCCCCAAGAGCTTGCAGCCCCCATAGACCAGAAAAGGGAGCAATGTTATTCCCATTTGACAGCGGGGGAACTGAGGCCACAGCGGGAATGCAGAGCACAGCTGAGTGTTGAATGTGGGCCTCCTACATCTCAGCACAGCCTTGGCGGCGCAGCATGCAGAGCTGCCCAGGAAGGACGCCCGGAGAGAGTACGAGATCCCTGTGGTCCCGGCGTCTCCAGGAGGAGAGGCCGCTGGCAGGGACTGGGAGGTCCAGCAGGGTCATTCCCCCTGCAGCTGGGATCAGGAGGAGTGGCCCCCTCTGCTTTCAGCCTGAGAGAGGGAGCAGTGCATCTCCTCCCGCGTCCCTCCTAACTTATACTCCTGCCTGGGACCCTCATGTAAATGCGCTGGGTGTGCATTTCTCATGGAGCAAACCCTGAACTTGCAATCCTGCATCTGAAGAAGTGAAGTTTTTTTGCCCACGAAAGCTTATGCCCAAATAAATCTGTTAGTCTTTAAGGTGCCACCGGACTCCTTGTTGTTTTTGTGGATACAGACTTAGACGGCTACCCCCAATACTTGGAACCCTGAATGTGATCCTCTGGGCACAGAGCGGCACTGCTGTCCTTGGGAGTCAAAGGGTACAGAAAACAAGTGGAGAATGTCAGAGCATGAGGCTGGGGCGCACTGGAATAGCAGGCAGTCCTGCACGGACAGGAGACATCAGGGCTGTTGGGCCCCAGCCCGCAGTCTCAGCCCCCCAGGCAGCTGCTCCACGAAGCTCTGCACGTCACAGGGGAGCGCCAGTTACTAATGTAGTGGTGGAACTTTTTGTGTTTCTATTGTCGGTTTAGCGGGGCATTTCCAGATACCAGCTTCATCCCAGTAACATCCTCACGCCTGTATTTCCCAGGGAGCCTCCCCGCGGCCATCTCAACTAATCTGATTGGATTTCTGCCGTCAGCAATATCATCCTGTTAACATTACCATGTGGAGCCCCTCGAGAAATGGGGCGGTTTACTGCTGCAGCAGCCAGGAGTTTATACCTCATGGTGCCTGCACCACCTTCAGGGATGGCCCAGGAACTGCAGCCTTTTCAGTTTACCTCTCACATCTCAAGATACCTGTAGCCAGAATCTAGGCTGATAAATGGGTATTTAGATTCTTCTCTCCTATTCCCCATATGAGAGAGGGAGAGGTTGGTTGTGTACTCAGACTCAGATCCAAACCCCATCAAAGGGAATCGAAAGACTCTCCTCTGTGGAGTCCAGATCAGCCCCTCGTGTGTTCACTAGTAGCTTTAAAAATATTTAACCATCCAACTGTGTTTACCTAAAACAAAGTATATTTAAAATTTAGAAAATACAAGTGCATTTAGTGAGCTTTGGGGTGGGATGATTCAGAAAACACTGGAAGCTCTTGCAGGCAGGAGCGTTTTGTGTTTGTACAACAGCTGGTACAATGGGGCAGGTGACGGGGCTCCTGGGCACTAAGATTACAAGTGATAAAGGACAGAGAGTTACGCTGTGACAGCCTAGCCAAGAACACTTGTATGCCACTTGAGGGGTCCATAGTAGTCCAAATCCCCATACAGATGTGGGATCAAGGGGTGTAACATTAAGCCACACATGGATTTGGGGAGCATATAACCCTCCACATTCTCCTTTACAGGTTAGACCACATGTAGACATACGGGAAACAGAAATTAACCTGTTTGCTCAAGGCTACACACCAAGGTCATAGGAGATCCAGGAACTGGACTCAGTATCTGAACCACAAGATCAGCCTACCACTTGTTTTTAATCCTCTAGTACGCTGGCATATCTAGTTTTAAAGGTCCCAAGCAATTACTTCCATTACTTCCCATGGGGAGACAATTCTGCAAGTCTACAGCTCTCACCGCTAGAAAGTGCTTTTCCCCAATGCCCAGCCTAAATCTGCCCAAGAACGTCCCAACACCGCTAATGACAAACCTCGCACTGCTGCCGACACCAGCGATCCGGTCTGCCTTCTTCTGCTTGACCTCAGGCTGAAATTGCAACAGCTTTGGCAACCTATGCACCCACTCACCTCGCTGAGAGCTGCCTGACCCCACCAGTCAGTGCTGATGGGAAAAACTGCAGCACAGGTGTTCCTGGAGCGAATGATAGAAATCCAAGAGGCTAGGAGTGGTGAGCAGGACTCCCTGCCACACGGCTCACTGCCATCCCAGCTAAAGCATATGGCGCTACAGCACCCCCCTGCTGTCACAAAAGGCGATTGTGCATCTTACAGCTGTCAACGGCCTAGCAAACAGCTCAGCACTTCCCTGACAGGTGTCTCATTAATGAGGAAAAGGAACGTCCCTGTAAGAGAGAATAAAGGGCTCATTAACACACCTGCCTGTCAGCCTTTTAACTAGCCTCGGCAAACAAGGGCAAGCGCTGCTCAGTTTGCAGACACCATTTTTTGGGGCTGGAGTGAAGGCTGTGACATTGACGAAGAGCAAAATGAACTCTCCAGCTCCTGGAAAGAGAAAACTTGTTCCCAGATTGGCATTGTCCTGCCAGGGATGTGTCAGTGTTATAGACTGGAGCATTGTTGGGGCTGATACTGGCGGAGAAGGCATTAAGGGAGAGGCTTGGAGGAACCCAGATGCTGTGGTGATGGGAGCCATATAAATTCAGTGGGGAAGGGGGTGGAGGGGAATCGGAATGGGCAGAGCTGTAGTGTGTCTGCCAATTGCTGGATATATGCTGGAACAGACTTGGGACCCCATCACATGCAGTCCTGAGCTCCTGCTGATTGTAATGGGAATGTAGGAAGCTCCACACCTTGCAGGACTGATCTCTGTGCCAGTTGCAAGCCATTAGGAGCCCTGTTCTAAGCTTCCCTGAGCTGGAAATGGCTTTTTGCATATTTTAGACGCTGGGCTGAAAACATACCAGCCTTGATATCAATGAGCTGCTGAGGTGCCAGGCCTGGGAGGTAACTGTGAATGCCCCAGGAATTCCAAATATTGTCTGTTGTTTTGTCCAAACAGTAGACGGGAGAGACAGAGTGAGCCTCGTTCATGACCTTCATGAGAATATTAGAAACATCATTAAAATTAACTCTGGAGTCTGCCAGAGCTTCCCTAGTGTGCCAGGCACAGGCCTGTCAGACTGACTGATCGAGGTTCCTTCCACTGCTGCTTCCAACTTGCAACCTTGGACTTTGAGGGCTCTCAGGAGCTTATTATGTGTTCAGGGTGGAGATGGACAGAGGGATGCTGGAGAAGATGGGTCTCCATGACAAAAGCTGTAGTCTTTAAAACATCTTCCAGGTATAATAGAATGTGTTCTGCTTCTTTCTCCTGCGCCTATCCAGCTGACTAAAAGAAATCTCGCTGAGCTTTACATATAAATACTCAGTGTTACCGCAGATAGGGGTTGGTAATAATAATCATTAGGAATGACCAAGTCACAAGAAAAAGGGGACATTCAATGGAACGGGAAGGTGGCAAATTCAAAGCCAATATAAAGCCACATAAAAGGTCCCCGACAATGACAATATGTTCCCAAGAGTGTTGTAAGCAAGACACGAGGAGTAATTTTTCCACTCTACTCCGTGCTAATCAGGCCTCAGCTGGAGTATTGTGTCCAGTTCTAGGTGCCACATTTCAGGAAGGATGTGGACAAATTGGAGAAAGTCAGAGAAAAGCAACAAAACTGATTAAAGGCCTGGAAAACATGACCCATAAGGGAAGATTGAAAAAAAAATGGCTCGGTTTAGTCTGGAGAAGATAAGACTGAGGGAGGACGTGATAACAGTTTTCAAGCACAGTTTTGAAGGACGAGGGAGATAAAATGTTCTTGCTGACATCTGAGGCTAGGACAAGAAGCAATGTGCTTAAATTGCAGCAAGGGAGACTTAGGTTGGACATTAGGAAAAACTTACTAATTGTCAGGGTAGTTAAGCGCTGGAATAAATTGTCTAAGGAGGTTGTGTAATCTCCATCACTGGAGATTTTAAAGAGCAGGTTAGACAAACAGCAGTCCAGGATGGTCTAAAATACTTAGCCTTGCCTTGAGTGCAGTGGATTGAAGTAGAAGGCTTCTCAAGGTCCCTTCCAGTCCTACAATTCTGTGATCCTATGAACCTCTGGATACTCAAAGAGAGAATGGAGGATTCGTCTGGAAACTTCTCATGGAAGGATAGATGCAAACGCCCATCCTCATCTCCCTTTCCCTACCAGGAATGGGCACTTCTAGTAGACGGGGACAGCAGAGGGAACTCTTCGAACTGCACTCGCTCCCAGCAGAAGCTGAAGTTATGTCCTGTGTTCTCCTTGAGCCTGTGTCCCATCTAATGAGAGCTGAGTGAAGAAGACATGGGTTCCCACACCACACAGTGGAATGAGGGTGACCAGGTGCTTGGTTTTCGACTGGAACAGCCTCTCGAAAAGGGATATTGGTGATTCTGGTCAGCACCGTCGACTGGGCAGTTAAAAGTCTGGTCGGCAGTGCTGCAGAACCACGGCAGGCTAGTCACCCTGAGCACCTGCTCCACACTCCCATTGGCCAGGAACCAGCCAAAGAGAGCTGGGTGGGCGGTGTCTGCAAGCGAGAGCAGTGCATGTCATGGAGCCTCCTGTACTGCCCCAGCCTAGGAGCCGAACCTGCTGGCTGCTTCTGGGGTGCAGCATGATGCCCCGGGACAGGCAGACAGCCTGCCTTAGCATTGCCACTGCGCTGCTGACCAGGAGCCGCCTGAGGTAAGCCTGTGCCCCAACCCCGAGCCCCAACCCCTGCCCCAGCCCTAAGCCCTCTTAAACCCAGAGCCCTCTTCTGAACCCCAAACCCTCATCCCCAGGACCATCCCAGAGCCCTCACCCCCCACCTCAACCCCCTGCCCTAGCCCAGACCCCCCTCCCACACCCTGAACCCTTCATCTCCAGCCCCACCCCAGAGCCCAAACCCCCAGCCAGAGCCCTCATCCCTTCCCACATCCCCATTCCAGAGCCCATACCCCTTCCTGCACCCAAATCCCCAGCCTTGAGCCCCCTCAAACCCAGAGCCCCCTCCTGCACCCCAGATCCCTCACTCCCCTGCACCTCAACCCCCTGCCCAGAGCCCCCTCCCACACCCTGAACCCCTCATCTCCAGCCCCACCCCAGAGCCCTCACCCCACCTGCACCCCATCCCCTGCCTCAGCCTGAAGCCCCCTCCTGCACTCCAAATCCCTCAGCCCACCCCCCCAGCCTGGATCCCCCTCCTGCACCCCAAACCTCTCATCCCCATCCCCACCCCAGAGCCCAAACCCCCAGCCAGAGCCCTCATCCCCTCCCACATCCCCGTTCCAGAGCCCATACCCCTTCCTGCACCCAAACCCCCAGCACTGAGCCCCCTCAAACCCAGAGCCCCCTCCTGCACCCCAGATCCCTCACTCCCTTGCACCTCAACCCCCTGCCCAGAGCCCCCTCCCACACCTTGAACCCCTCATCCCCGGCCCCCAGAGCCTCACTCCCCACCTGCACCCCATCCCCCTCCCTCAACCGGAAGCCCCCTCCCGCACTCCAAATACCTCAGCCCACCCTCCCAGCCTGGAGCCCCCTTCTGCACCCCAAACCTCTCATCCCCAGCCCCACCCAGAGCCTGCATCCCCAGCCAGAGCCCTCATCCCCACATCCCAACTCCCTGCCGCAGCCTGCAGCCCCCTCCCGCGCACTGAACCCCTCATTTCTGGTCCCACCCTGGAGCCCAGCCCCCCATTTAGAGCCCTTACCCTCTCCTGCACCCCAACCCCTTCCCCCAGCTTAGAGAAAGTGAGTGCGGGTGGGGGGAAAGCGAGCCATCTAGGGAGGAGGCACGTAGCGAGCGGGGGGCAGGGCCTTGGGGAAAGGGCGGGACTAGGGTGTTCCGTTTTGTGCTAGTAGAAAGTTGGCAACCCTAATTGCAAATGACACCGTAATCCATTAGAACTATTTGAACTTGACAGCAGACTAGTGGATAAAGGAGAACCAGAGGAAATCATTAATTTGGACATTCAGAAAGCCTTGGGCAAAGCTGTTATTTGTATTGTGGTAGCACCGAGGAGCCCTAGTAGCATGGATCAGAACCCTGTTGTGTGAGCTGCCGCAGAAACCCAGAACAGAAAGACAGTCACTGCCCCTCAGAGCTGCAATCTAAACATAAGACAAGACGCAGCAGTGGATGTGGACAAACTGATGGGGAAACCCCAGAAAACATTGAGAAGGTGCAGGTCAGCATGATCAGCAGAGGCCTTAGCCCGTCAGCTGCTCAACCACTGGCAGTCCCTCACAAGAATGGAATGGGGAAAAAAAAATCTATTGAAACTGCAAAAATTTTCACAAACCATTAAAAATCATCATTACTTACATTTGTTACTGGTTTTTCTAGCAGCCCTACTAGAAAGGAAATGAAGTGGTCCTGGGATGAGAGTAAAAACTCTATTAAGGATTAGAAATGGGTGAAGAGACAGAAGATGAAGAGTTGGAATAAATGGTCGGTTTGCTTTATGGCCAAAGGTTAGCAGCAGGGTGCCCAGGGTCCCCTACCTCTAGCAGTTAACATCTCCATTAGTGATCCAGGCTACCTCACTCTCCAGAAGCCAAGCCAAGCCACAGGGCAGACATGAGTAGGGTGCAAAAATCAGAGTTTATTGCAGCTATTCCCTACACACACACATACACACATGCACACAGGCAGGGGTTCCCTGCAACAATCTTGTAAGGCCCCTCAGGCTTTTCCTGGGCAGCAGACTGCCCTACAGTCATTTCATAATAAAGCAAAGGAAAAGACCCATGAAGAAAAACATGACTTGCGCCAGGCCCACCTTCCTTCTCAGCAGGGGCGGTTCTAGACATTTCACTGCCCCAAGCATGGCAGCATGGCGCGGGGGGCGCTCTGCTGGTTGCCAGTCCCACAGCTCCAGTGGACCTCCCGCAGGCGTGCCTGCAGAGGGTCCACCGGTCCCGTGGCTTCGGTGGAGCCGCGGGACCAGCGGACCCTCCGCAGGCATGCCACCGAAGGCTGCCTGCCTGCTGCCCTCCTGGCGACCGGCAGAGCGCCCCCCGTGGCATGCCGCCCCAAGCATGCTCTTGGCATGTTGGGGCCTGGAGCCGCCCCTGCTCCTCAGAGATGGTGACATCCAGCAGTCCCCGCAGAGGTTCAGGACTGGTCCTTTCCACAGGTAGTAAAGAGGAGGCTATCTGTTCTCTTCCCTGGCCAACCAGCAGCTGAGCTGAACCCTTCCCTGTTTAACTGCCCCTTTGTCACTTAGTGGGGCCCAGAGCAGCTCATTACCCCTTGCTGGTTCAGGGTGGGGTCAGCAGGCCCCATCACAATCGGAAAAGATAGTGAGCAATGAGCTGGCAAAATGTGCAGATGCCACAAAATCATTTATGCGCGTTAAGAGTGTAAGGAACTTCTGAGCAAGCTCACCAAGTGAGGGGAATGGGCAACGCAATGGCAGATGACTGTCAAGGTTGACGTGCGAAGGACTCCATCTCTAATGAGCTAAGACAGCATCAGGAGGGGAGGACAGCGACAAAGTATTGTGATAAACAGGTGCGGACAGCTGGAAAACTGAAGACATCACATGACCATCAGTTCCCGCAGGCCGTGAGGGTCACTGATCTTGAGATCAAGTAGGTTGATGTCTCCTTGCAGTGCTCTACAGGAAAGAAGGACCAAAGTTTAGAGAAAATCCTCTAGCACCTTTCTAGTGGCCAGGAGAGGCAACTGGGTTGGAGTCCTACAGCAAGATCAAAGAGCACCATGGATTTGGTGTGTGTCCCCTACCTTTGCAAGACACACAAGGCAGTGAGGATCCCACCTGGGAGATGACATGGTCAAATGCACAGGAGGAATGTATTTATCACATGACTGCAATTTATCGCATAGTTATCACCTCCACCTATGTGCACTTAAAAATATATGCATATGGTCCCTGTAAACATACTGTAGTGGTAAAGAAGACTGGAAATAAAGTTACATAAAATACACTTTCAAAATCTATTAATCAATTAAACCCTAAATTACTTGGGATATGTGTTTCTTCTTACCAGGCCAAACATATGTTTTGCTGAGAAGAGGTTTTAGGCCACTACCATGAAGAGGAGAGGTTAAGAGAAGGAGGGGGAAATCCCTTTCACTGAGTACATTTCATGGGGAAATTATCCCTGAGAATCATGTTCAACCTGTCTTGGCTTTAAATCCAACCATCAGCAAATTTAAATTATATTTAAAAAAATGTTTAGCATGTTATCTATATTGTTTCCATCTTGTCATTCTTTATCGGGCAATTAAGTGCAAAGTGACATTTTCTTGACAAAATAGCAGCGTACAGCTGTGCCTTTCTCCAGATGAAACATAAAACAAGTGAGATTGCACGCATCCCTAAATCTTCGGCCGCAGCTGTATTGAGGGGGCGGGAGAGGAAGAAGGAATGATGACGCATGGAGTGCTTCACAAAAGATCCGTATGGAGCTGGAGCTTAGTTTTCTTTTTGTTATCAATTTAGTGATGATTAGTAGCACACTGCCCTTCAACAGCGCCTGCTGCCTGGATATCTCAGCACTTCCCAAGCATGAAGGAGTCAAGTCTCACCATACTCCATTTAAAGTACTGGTAGCATTATCCTCATTTTACTGATGGGCAAATCGAGGTGATGCCACTGGACTAATATTAGGCAGAGCGATGATGTGAACTTTGATCTCTTTGATTCCAGTCCAAGGCATTCACCACAAAACTGCACTGCCTTTCCAGTGCCACAGAAAGCCAAGCTAGCCTCTTTTCTTCCATTCTCTGAGCAAAACTAGCTAGATTTCTGAGGCTAGCCAACACAGTGCCAGAGCCCATGTCCATCGATCACAAATGCAGTGACTCCCTTGGCTAAATTGTTTGCAAACCTCAAAGATGGGGAAGGAGAAATGAAAAAAGATTGTGGGTTTCCCTTTAGTCTGTTTCCTGAAGCAAAACTGATTAGTCATTTCACAGGGCCAGATGATAAACTGCCAACCCCTCTGTGTTTGCATAAATCACTATAAATGTACTTTGGGCAGCAAGCTGTGTCCAGACAGAAAGTTCTGCCGGGGGTCCTTAGAATGAGGACAGCAAAGGAATCATAAGTTAATTCAGAAGCCCGAATCCACTACCCGAGACCCTGAATTGGCAAACTTGCCGTGACAGGGACCGGGGGAGAGATTGCTATGCCTGGGAATCTTATTCTTTTAACTCATCAACACTGGTGTGTTACTGCGGACATTGCTACAGGATGCTCTAGTGTTCTGTGTGCAGCTCTGGGTGTTTCCCCATTCAGATTCAAATTACCAATAATGTATCACGTATAAAGAACACCTGACGGGCAGCCTATTCAGCCATGACTCTATCAGCTCAATGCTGATCAATTCCTTAAGCCGGGAATTTTGGAAGGGCTCAGACAGCATCCTCAAACAGAGCCAGATGTTTAAATGTGCACAATACCCAGCATCTAACCAAAAAGGCATTGAAGAGAAGCTAGTGGAAAGCCCACTGGTCTGGGATTCAGGCAGCCTGGTTCTATTCCCAGCTCTGATTACTAGTCTGCTTGCAAAAGTCATTTTAATCATTTTGTGCCTCAGTTTCCCCATCTGTAAAAGGGAGATAAATGATACTGATGTCCTTTGTAAAACATTTTGAGCTTTCCTACTGTAAGCACTAGCAGTGGGGTGTGTACGCATGCATATAATTTAGCTAGATTGTAAACTCCTTGGGGCAGGGACCGTATTTCCTTTTTTACAGCCCCAAGTACACAGAGGGCGCTCCGCAAATATTAAATAACACCACCTCCGACAATCCACAAGAAGGTTATCTTTCCGGGGCTCCCCACTGAGCAAATGTACTGCAGAGATATATATATATGGGAGGAGTGTTTAGAGCAGGGGCTAGATGCTGGTTGTGCCTTAAGGCCCTATGCAGCCAGGGTCAAGTGGGGAAGCTCTAAGACAAGGGTCTCAAACTCAATTTACCTTAGGGCCAGGGCCAGGGCCAGTCCTCAAATCCTCCCAGCAGGCCAATGTCACTTATGCCAGCCAGAACCCGCCCTCCACCCCACCTACCTAAGGCTCTGGGATGGAGTTTGGTTGGGGAGGAGGTCTGGGGTAAGGGATTGGGGTGCAGGCTCTGGGAGGGAGTTTGGGGGCTGGGGGAGTGTGGGGATGGGGTGCAGGCTCTGGGAGGGAGTTTAGGAGTGGAAGGGGGTGTGTGGGAAGGGGGTGCAGGCTCTGGGAGGGAGTTTGGGGGCTGGGGGAGTGTAGGGATGGGGTGCAGGCTCTGGGATGGAGTTTGGGGGCTGGGGGAGTGTGGGAATGGGGTGCAGGCTCTGGGAGGGAGTTTGGGGTGGAAGGGGGTGTGTGGGAAGGGGGTGCAGGCTCTGGGATGGAGTTTGGGGGCTGGGGGAGTGTGGGGATGGGGTGCAGGCTCTGGGAGGGAGTTTGGGGGTGGAAGGGGGTGTGTGGGAAGCGGATGCAGGCTCTGGGAGGGAGTTTGGGAGCAGGAGGGGATATGTGGGGAGGGGTTGGGGGTGCAGCACTTACCTGGGGCTCCAAGGCGGGGTGGCTGGGGGGCCTCTGCACGCTTCTGCCCCCAGGCACCACCCCCGCAGCATCCCATTGGTCTCAGGGACAATCGGGGTGAGGCAGCATGTGGAGGCACAGCCCCACCCCACCACTGGGCCTCAGGGAGCAGCCAGCAGCCGTTGGAGTGAGCAGGCAGACGCTGCCGGGGTACCTGAGGGGGGAGCGCCCAAGGGCAGCAGGTGAGGCCAAGGGAGAGACCCGGCCCCAAAGCTGCTGGGGCCCCACAGGCCACGCTGGGGAGGCTCGCAGGCCGCAGATGGTCCATGGGCCGGGAGTTTGAGCCCCCTGCTCTAAGACCTGCTTTAACCTGCACAGGGGGGCTGAACCTGTTCCCAGCAGCCCTGGCTGAGGGAAAGCTCCAGTTGCCCTCCGTGGTTCCGGCACCTGTCTGAGCATTGCTGGATTGCAAGTCCCACCTCGCTCAGCCCATCCTTATTCCTCAGCACGAACGCAGAGAGATTGTGCCATGCCCAGCGTCACGCTTGGGAGCTGCCCCTAATTTTCCCCTTGGCTGCATCATTGGCAGCTCACCATGATAAGAGTGGCTGGTTTGTCAGCCGAGCCAGTCATATTTCTTTATTAATTTCACAGGCTTGGTCTCCCAAAACGGAATATTGATGGTGCTTTCCTTAAAGGACAGAAGATTCACGTACTGACTCGCCAGTGGCACCGTAGTGCTGAGAAGCCTGGCATCACAGTCGCATCCCTCAGTGCACCACGGGCTTGCCCATGAGCTCCTAATGACTCTGTGGTGATCACCCAGCCATTTTAGGGTTCTCTTTGAACGCACAAGGCCCAGGCATTCTGCAACAGGAACTTTACAGCTGTCACTTTGCTGCACGACATGGCAACTGGGATAGAACTTGGTTCCTCCAAAAACACACCCCTTCCAAGTCAGGGTGAAGGAAAATCTCCATGCGCTCTTAGCAGTACGGGGCTGATGACATGCACAGGTCAGCAGTTCCAATTATATCCAGCAGAGGGCAGTGGTGTACACACACCAGCCAGTTTATTGGGGTAGACTCATGGATGTAAACCATTATAAAGCACAGTAAAAACGGGCAGTAGCCACCATATCACCCCACTTGTGGTGCCACATGCCACGTCTTTTAATGCAGCATAGGCGTATCCTTAAAGGCCAGCTCATGGGGGGCAGGGGGAATAGAAATGAAGATCCAGTAGTGACCCACATCAAGGAGACTCTTTGGGGAAAGTGAAATTTGGAGGGGCTGTTCACTGTGGGAAGAAGGGACTGAGAAAAGTGGGAGCGATGGAGCCCGACTTTCTCTAGGACCTGTCCCAGCAAAGGCACAATGTCCTGCTGAGAGCTGAGGCAGGTGATCGGCGAGATCTTGCCGTGCCAGGGTCTGGATACGTCTTGGCACAAGTTTGCAAGAGGAGGCCTCAGGTGCAGCTCTTCAGGGCTTGGAAAACCAAGAGTCCTCCATGCTTTGCCCTAGATTAGCCACCAGTTATGGAGTCGCTGGGTAGGAGGCTCTGGCCTGTGCCATGCACGAGGACACATTAGATAACCGCCATGGTCCCTTCTGGTCTTAAAAAAATCAATCTGCCCATATCTAGGCTTCCAAGAGGCTCCCTGTTCCACTGCATGTCAGGGCAGGCACTATTCAAAGAGAGACAGAGGGCGAAATGTGGCTAGCTCTCGGGGAAGAGCCATTCCTCTGGGCTAGGCTGTGAGTCAGGTCGACACACGGGACTGGGGAGGAATGCTCCCCCGCTGGCTCCCCCACCCAGCCTCATTTTGAGTCCCGGCCTGGGCCGCGAAGCAGCAATGCCTGCCTCAAACCCCACTCCCTTATCCAGCCCTGGCTCGTCCTTACTCCTCTGCACACAGAAGTCACAATTCTATTAGTTATTTATAGAAGCCTCACTTGAGATCAGGCCCCCAGGGTTCGGCTCCAGCCTCAAACACTGAACTATCTAAATAGACAAGACAGGCAAAAAGTGGGAAGGGAAAGAAATGACATGACTCCGTAAACCAGGAAATGCATGGACATTTCCTATGTCCTACCCAGGACCGGCGCTAGGGTTTTGAGCGCCCTAGGCAGACGGCAATTTCGCTGCCCCCCGCACTGGTCCCGGCTCCGGTGGAGCTGCCGCAGTGGTGCCTGCGGGCAGTCCACCGGAGCCGCCCGAGCAGCCGACCATCCGCAGCCACCACTACGGCAGCTCCACGGGAGCTGCCTGCTGCCCCCTCCGGCGGCGCCCTGACCCCGGGGGACACCTTGGGCTGCCGCTGCCGCGGACGCGCCTTGACCCGGGGACACCTTGGCTGCCGCTGCAGCAGCTTGCTTGCCGCGCAGCTCAGTCCCTCCAGCAGCAGTGCTCAACATTTAAAATATTGGGGGGCGCCACTTGGCCCCCCAAATCTTGGCACCTAGGCAACCGCCGTAGTTCTCGTAATTTGCACACGCCGCTCATGTCCGCCTACCCAGACCTCCTCAGCGCTTCCCCCTTCGCCGCCATTGTGCAGACAACGAAAACTTTACATCTAGCCCACAGAACTCAAAAAATCCTGTTCTCCTAAACACAACAGTAAGTGAAAACACACTCGAAAAAAAAAACACGAACTTGTTATACAAGCGAATTTTGAAAGACAACACACCGCAGCTGCGATTAATCTAGCTTAGTAACTGAAAAAGGCCAAATAAATCATCTGCATGCACCATTTGGTGATTTAATAGCAGCACCAAGTATTAACATTTTTTAATGAATCATGCTGGAGTTATTGGTATCAAAACCCTTTGCTCTGTGTTAGATGTGGGCTGTTGTATCTTGTCAAGGAACGCTGGACATAGTCAATACTTTAAGCGTGACTTTAATTGAGATCCATGGCGCGTAATGTTTTCGTTCCATGAGATTTTCAGATATCAATCAAGCTTTCCAACAGTATAAGAAAATCAAAATGTCTCAAACGTTTCTGAACTAAAATCGAAAAACAAAAAAAAATTCGTTTGGTTATTGAATGTCTCATTTCATTATGCCCATTTTTCAAATATTTATTATGTACCTACACTCGTTAGCATTACATTGTTATAACGAAGTTCATATTCAAAGCAGAAATCAAAGATCAAGGATTCTGATTATCAAGATACTAACCAAACTTAAGTGATATTTGTTTGTAAAGTTCTTTTGAGTTGAGCAACTTGATATTGAATTTATCGTTTCCTTCCCCCTACACACACACACAATCAATGAAATCGTGATAACCGCATTTTCCAATGAAAATATTAAATGAAAATTCCCAAACGCTCTATTGTTACAATCCTCTCTGGGACATACCAGCCGACTTCCTCTCACGGACTGTGTTACCGTCTCATGATCACTAAGTTCAGTGACGTGATCCTGTATTACAGAGTGTCTATAGCAATGTTAATAGCCCACTGTGTGACTCAGAGAGAGGAGGCATGGCGAGAAGGAGCAGAGAGTCTCTGAGCGCTATGGGTTCTTATTTGATTATATCGGTCCTGATCCCTAGTGATGACCAGCGTGGGACTAATGCCTCGTCTTGCTGCATTGTAATGTGGTACAACACCTTCTTCTTCAACCATTAGTCACAAGGTATCTATACAATAAAACCCATTGAAGTCACTGGAACAGCCACATTCCTCTCAAGTACAGAAAGTCTCCATTGCCTCAGACTTTGCCACGCCCTAGCAAATGACAGTACTTTTATCTTAGTGTATTGTGATTGTTATGAGCACCTCCAGAGCCTAGGTATACCCAGCTATGGCGCAGCAGAGAATCCGCTGTTGGCACTTAGTAGTACAACAACGTTTGAGACTGAGCTTTCGTGGGTAATATCTCACCTTCGTTCAGATGCATGTAGTGAACCATGTCTACGTGGCAGGTATATATATGCGAGCAAGCAAGCTAAGAGATAACGAGTTAGTTCAATCAGAGCGCATGAGCGCACATTACAGTGAGATTGTTCTAGCAGCTGAGGTGTGATAAACCGATGAGAGGAGAACTGTTCGTTCTTAGTTGGCACGCCTATCTACAGTCTTGCAGCTCTGGGTGCACCCTACAGCATCGATGAACATCCGTGGGGATGGGGTGCATAGGTCCGGCAGCTCCACACGGGCGAGGGAGGAAAGCCACCCAGCCCCTACCTCCCCCAGTTCTTGGTTGGTCCTGCCCAGCACGTCCCCTGGCTCCTGGCCCACACTTGGTCCTGTTCCAGCTTGGGTGCTCCCTCCCGCTCCATGCAAGCCCTAGCCTTCGCCATGGCTCTTCCCAGGCCTGACCACGGCTGGGAGCGAGCTGAGGCTCTCTGATACCCCCCCCGCCCCTAGCCTTAGCCACTGGCTGTGGTCCCAGCCCTATTCCCAGCCTTGGCCCTTTACCCCTGTCGGTGCCACCTCCCTCTAGGATGACCAGATGTCCAGATTTTATAGGGACAGTCCCAATGTTTGGGTCTTTTTCTTATAGAGGTTCCTATTACCCCCCACCCCCTGTCCCGCTTTTTCACTCTTGCAGTCTGGTCACCCTACCTCCCCCTCCTCTCCCCGGAGCTGCAGCCCCGCTCCCAGTCCTGGCTCCAGGGGTGGGAGGGTTAGGGGGGTAGTGGGCATGAACAGAGCTAAGGGGGGGCGCAACCTTCAAAAATTTGGAGACCGCTGCTCTAGAGGCCCCAGCTGAGATCAGGCCCACATTGTGCTCGGTGCTGTACAGACACAGAACAAGAGATCGTGCTGGCCGCAGAGAGCTTACAATCTAATAGACAAGCCAGACAGAGGTAGGAGGGGATGTGAGCTGCCCAGCCCATGGAGCCAGAAGCAGAACCAGGGCTCTGTAGTCGTTACCCAATGTATTCTCCACTTGCACAACACTACTGAAGCATTATGTTTGCAGAACAACTATTTGCTTTAAAGCATCAGCACCCAAAGGGTTTAATCGCACAAGAGCTGTCACCAAACTGGGGGGGTGGCCAACCGCCCCACGGCACTGCTCATCACGTCAGCGGGCAGAATTCGCCCGGATGGAACAGCACCGCCCCAGAGAGAGACACATTTACACAGTCACCTCCAAAAGCGGGCGCTCCCCTGGCAGAGTTCACAGCAGTGCAGCTAGGCCCTGCTCCAGTTCCCATGAAAGCTAACGGGCATCTTTCCTTTGCCTTCAAATGAGAACTGGCTGAGGCCATTACAGCAGCTGAATGGCAAGTTTAAGGGCCGGGCAAAAGAAACAAAATGGTACACGGATATATAAATATAAGCACCTTCCAGACTGACAGCCAGGTCTCCGATCCATTTGAGAGCAAGCATTGGTACCTCCCCCACTTCTCCGCACAGTCACGGTCAGGTAGAAATGAGCAGTCTGAGATACTGAAGAAATCAGCGAGTCACTGGGTCCATCGACATCAGGGAAATTTGCACTGATGTAGCTACACCAAAGCAAACTCCTATTATGCTGAGTTGGTGCAAAATGGGACTTGCACTATGACAACTTACTCCTCCCTGTCCTGTTCCAGGCAGGCACTGATGGGATGCACAGTGCTGTACATCCGACAGAGAAAGATGTGGTCCATACACAGAGAATCTCTCAAGTGACGTGAGCTATATGGCTGCGTTGCAGTGGTGGGGAAAGTGGACCGTGAATAGCCCCTCTTTACCCATCTCACCGCAGCGTTCAGCTGAAAATCTGACCTGAAAATGGCTCTAGAAAGCAAAGTATTGTAATTGACACGAACGATTTCCACCGCTGAGAATACTTAGTCTGTGTAACCCCCTGGGTAAGCGTGCTCTGCCTCTGTGTATCCCCTTCTGCGCTGGAACTGCAGAGGGTATGGGCCTCGTGGTAACCCCTCGCTTTGAGCGCTGGAATTGCTCATTGTATCCCCAGCGTCAGCCGAGAGGGCAGTTATCACATGAGGAAACTGTCTTGAACCGTATTAGATTAGAGAGGGCGGCTGTGTGGAAAGGGGGGATGGTCTCAGCCTCAGTTGTCCCTTTGTAAAATGGGGTAACAATGTAACCCAGTGCTGAGTGTGTGTTACAGGTAGGGTGACCAGATGTCCCAATTAAATTGGGACTGTCCAGATATTTAGGTATTTGTCCCGCGTCCCGACCGATGTTTGGTCAGGACACAATTTGTCCCGATATTTCACACTCGGTTTTTTTTCTTTTCTTTTTTTAGCTCTGCTGGTGCCCCTCCCCCACCCCCCATGTGTCTTCCTCTCATCTGGTCACCCTAGTTACCGGTCCCCAAAGCCCAAAGGGCAAGAATCTCTGACAGCACTAACTACAGCTGTAGCAGTTCATGCTTTTAGCTCTGGAGGTCCCCCCTTCCCAGTCCAAGCCCCATGACATCAGCCAAGATGGCAGCCATGACAATGACAATCTTTTTGTCTATGCGTATGTACAGCAGCTAGCACAACAGGGTTCTGGTCTTGGTTAGGGCCTCTAGGGACCCCAGTAATATAAATAACATCTCATAGCTGCTCTCTCAGTCCCTCATGTTAATGTACAGAGGCGCTGCTTAGTTATTCCCCTCTTGCTGTAATGCAGCCCCTGTAAGGCAAACAAGCACAATACAGGCCCCTGAACCTTGGCGCCGCTATCCATAGCTTTAAAAACTCTCCAAAAGCCTTGACGTATTCATTTTCCTTTGCCCCTGGTGGCAGGCCGCCGATCTCCCCGTCGCGCCCCGAAGACTGGGGAAAGATGTCGCGTTTCATTTGCAGCGCAGACCTCAGCAGGAACTGAAGTTTGCCTTTGGTAATGAATAATATATCGGGTAATGGTTGCCTGCTTCTGGGCATGATTTTGCCTTTGATTGCCCCGGCAACAGAGGCTGGTCACTTGGACGATGTTGTTTCCTCCTTTAACGAAAGAGGAAGAATTGCACAAATCCAAACTCCAGGCAGCCCCTTGGGGGAAACCGCAGGAGAGCTTTTTACAAGCTATGGCTCCAAAGCATGCCGAGTTAATGAGGTGTTATGTAAGGGCCAAGGGACAGCAGGCAGCAGGGTGAGACAGGGACACGGGACTGTGTCCTTTGAATGGGTTTGACTCACCAGGTCTGGTTGCTCTGCTGGTCACAGCAGGGCAAAAAGCAGGCATGAGAGCCAAACTGTACGGCCCGGGGCTCAGAGCTCAGTTGCTCTCCCAGCCTGGACTTCAGAGAGACGGAGATGAATAGATGGAATCTTTTAAGCTGATTGCAGTAAAAGAGCCATGAGAGAGTGGAGCTCGCGGGGATTCTGGATACCTCATCAATCCCAGAATGCCATGCGAGACAATGGTGGCCGCTGTGCGAGGAGATGGAGCCTACAAGGAGGCAGCCTCAGGAGCAGAGATCAGGGACAAGCTCCTTTAACTCCAGCAAGGAGCTCTCTGCTAAATCAAAGTGCTCCGTACTCTCGCTGTTAACAATGTACACCTTTTTTCCAGCCTTCAACTTCCAGCCGTTGGATCGTGTTAGACCTTGCTTTGGCAGAGCCCCTGTCATGCTGTTTAAATATGATTATATGGTACCATTGTAAATGAAACAACGAATTCACAGAAGTGTGGCTCTGTTGGGTAACACTGATGGCTAATTTGGCTCCTGAACCACTGAGGTTTGAGTACCACTGGTCTAAACTAAAGAAAGCAAAAAGAGCGTCTACAGGGTGGGTTGAACTGGTTTAATTAAAGCTGGCCATATTTGGGGGTAGATGAGGTCTGTGTCATTGTCACAGCTCCCCCGTGAGGCAGCAAATCACTATCACTCCCACTTGACAGATCGGGGAAACTGAGTCACACACAAAGGGTTAAGTGATGTGCTCAAGGTCACCGAGGGAATCAGTGGCAGAGCTGGGAATGGAAGTCACCAGCACCATACCTGGTCTGCCACACTGTGCCGCATCCAGATAGTTCGGACTGTTTTGATGTCATTTGCCACAGCGCTAGGGGTGGGGGAGGCATTTTAGAAATAAATGAATGATTTATTATCACACTTCCTCTGTCTGGCCCTGCTGATGATACCTCACTCTATTGGGCCACATCTCTCTGGGGTTTGATCTGGACTAGGTGTCACGCAGGATCCTGGACCATCTGGCCTGATCCAAGCCGGCAATTCCCAAGTTCCTAGATCGTGACTTTTTAAACCACATCCTTGTGCAAAGAGCAACACAGAGCTAGAGAGCTCCAGGAGGAGCACTGGAGCCAGTGAGGCTTCAGCCATTAAGATGGTGCTGACTGCTCCCCCCAGGGAGCTCCCCCCTCTGAGCAGCCCTATAACCCTTGATGACTCAGGGGCCACTCACAGTCTGGGTCTGTATAACTGCAAGGTCCTCTCCGAACATATTTGCATATAGTTGAGGAGCGTGTATGTGGCTAGGGGACCTTTCACAGTCATGCCGGGGAACCAATGTCACTTAGCAAGGTAAATTTTTCCCATGTAATTAGGACAAGGCTGCATATCCTTCTCCGGCGGATTCACCTCCATGTCCAAAGCCTCAATGGACAGTTTAAATGCTAACAATACTAAGTCACTGTGACAGTGTATCCCATAAGGCTTTATGGGGTAGGGGCGCTCATAAATGTATGTATGATATAACTGGAATAGGGTTTTGCCACATGTAAAGGTTATGATCTACTGGTTATGTTCATCCTAGTTATATGCAGGCACCATTTGTGTGTTCAGAGTTATGAATGTTGGCTGTATAATTGCTTGATTTCAAGTAGCCCTTTTGGTCACTTCCTGGGAAAGAAATGTGCAAATTAAGTGCTCAGTCCAGAAGCACTTAACAGACAAAAGAACTTGGAAGACTCCAATCCACATAAGAAGTCTACCTGAGGACATTCAAGGTAGCATGTGGGTAATGACTGCTGCCTGCAGGTCCTGAGTCATGCATGGACATGTGACTTGCCCATGTGATTCCAAATCTCCATTTTGTGACTGGATTCTACACAAGGGGGAGGAGGGGTGTCCACCACAAGAGAAAGTCTAGTTAAACCCCGGGAGACCCCTCCATTTGGTCTTCAGCTGGCTAAAGAGGAGCTCTCCCACCACCCCAGGATACTTAAAGGGGTGTGAGTGATTGCTGGACCAGGCTAGCTATAAAAGGGAGCATTCTGGAACTGCTGAGATTATCTGTATTCAGTTTGATTAGACATAGATTTGCACAATATTATTTTGCTTGGTGACTTACTTTGTTCTGTCTGTTACTACTTGGAACCAATTAATCTACTTTCTGTATTTAATAAAATCACTTTTTACTTACTAGTTAACTCAGAGTATGTATTAATATCTGGGGGAGCAAACGGCTGTGCATCTCTCTCTATCAGTGTTTATAGAGGAAAAACAATTATATGAGTTTACCTGCATAAGCTTTATACAGGGTAAAATGGATTTACTTGGGTTAGACCCCATTGGGAGTTGGCATCTGGGCGCTAAAGACAAGCACACTTCTGTGAGCTGTTTTCAGGTAAACCTGCAGCTTTGGGGCAGGTAATTCAGACTCTGGGTCTTTGTTGAAGTAGACAAGAGTATCTGGCTCAGCAAGACAGGGTGCTGAAGTCCTAAGCTGCCAGGGAAAACAGGGATAGAAGTAGTCTTGGCACATCGGTTGGCAGCTCCCAAGGGGGTGTCTGTGATCCAACCCGTCACAGCCGCATTTCCATTCTTATATTTCCATAGAAATTAAATGGGGAGGGGAGGAGTGCTACATTCATGCACCAGTCAGGTGAGGAGTTTCCATACACAAGTCTCAGGAAATCAAAAACTAGTAATCAGAACTGGATGGACAACATATTTTTATTTTCCATGGAAAAAATTGGATTTTTTTCATTTTTGTCAATATTTTGGGCGGAACATGGCGGGGGGGGGTTCTCTTGGGAAAACCAAACTGTTCTCAGTTTTCAACATAAAAACTGAATATTTTTAATGAAAAGAGAAAATTTACTTGGAAAAATGTGCATTTCATCCAAAGGACATTTTTTGCCAAAAATAGTCAACAATTTATTTTTACCAACACTAGTAAGAACCTCAAATAATAATATTTACCTTTCCTACCAAACATGCATTGCATATAACTGATAGAAAGTGAGTTGTCTGACCCACATGCTATACAAACAACCTAATGTAACTACCTCTAACTTAGCTGTCATTTGCTGATATCTATATGATATCTAGATGTTTAAATTATTAGTTAAGATCTGCAAAGCACTTTGAACATATAAAGCACTATGTGCTATTATATATATATATATATATATATATATAAAATATCATTATATATAATAGTCATAATAAATGCATTACCTTAATGCTACATCAGCTTAAATGATGGGGTTTTTAAAACATGAAATTGTATATAAAACCAATGCAGGAATTTGAAAAAGAAAAATGGAAACATAAGATCAGCCATGCTGGGTCAGACCAATGGTCCATCCAGCCCAGTAGATGGCCAGTCTTCTGACAGTGGCCAGTGTCAGATGCTTCAGAGGGAATGAACTGATCTGGGCAATTACCTAGTGACCCATCCTGTGTCCCAGCTTCCAGCAGCCAGAGGTTTAGGGCACCCAGAGAACGGGGCTGTATCCCTGAGCCATTGATGGATCTATCCTCCATAAACTTACCTAGTTCTTTTTTTAACCCCGTTATAGTTTTGGCCTTCACAAAATCCTCTGGCAACAAGTTCCAAGCAAGTATGGAAAATTTCAGATCTTAAGAGCTGGTAGAATTTAAAAAACCAAACCAAACCAGGAAAGAACGAGGACATACACTGCAAAGTGAGAACATTTCACTGTTATCAGACAGATTGTTAAATGACCTTTAAAGTTCCTTTTTTTAAATTCTTTTCTCTTGCAAGAGACATTTAACATTGAATAGTTCTTCTGAACAAAAAAATCTCTCTGATAATTGCATTTACCACAGTCGTGTTCGTCCCTGTGTGACTCCAAAGTCAAGTCTGTAAAGGTTACAGCGTAGCTACACTTTCCTCTCTCACCAGGTGGCTATAACATGGATGTCCTTATTGCCTGCTTTTGGTAGAGTAACACAAGTCTCCGTAGGCCCCTGTTGTTCCCTCTCCAGTGCGAAAGCAGCCTCTGTTGGGCATAGGAGCAGAGGGCATGTCAAGAGACTGTGATATTCCTGAACGAAAGCAGCTGCCATCACTTCCCACAGATCCGCCCAGCCCTAGACTGGAAGGAGATGGTTTCCTAAGCCTGGGAATGAAGGCAGCTCCTCCTCTGCCACTGAGGCCACCGTGCCCACCTCGTGCCATCATTTCTCCTTTTGTCCATGTTGCCACTTTGTCATAGACTAAAGATGCATTGGAGCATGAGCTTGCCAACCTGCCAATCTGAAACATATTCTCACCAGTAACTGCACACCGCACCGTAGTAACTCTAGCTCAGGAACCAATCCATGCAACAAACCTTGATGCCAACTCTGCCCACATATCTACACCAGCCGACACCATCACAGGACCTAACCAGATCAGCCACACCATCACCGGTTCATTCACCTGCACATCCACCAGTGTAATATACGCCATCATATGCCAGCAACGCCTCCTGCTATGTACATCGCCAAACTGGATCGTCTCTACGGAAAAGGATAAATGGACACAAATCAGATATTAGGAATGGCAATATCCAAAAACCTGTAGGAGAGCACTTCAATCTCCCTGGCCACACTATAGTAGACCTTAAAGTGGCCATCCTGCAGCAAAAAAACTTCAGGACCAGACTTCAAAGAGAAACTGCTGAGCTTCAGTTCATATGCAAATTTGACACCATCAGCTCAGAATTAAACAAAGACCGTGAATGGTTTGCCAACTACAAAAGCAGTTTCTCCTTCCTTGGTTTTCACACCTCAACTGCTAGAACAGGGCCTCATCCTCCCTGATTGAACCAACCTCATTATCTCTAGCCTGCTTCTTGCTTGCATATTTATACCTGCCCCTGGAAATTTTCACTACATGCATCTGACGAAGTGGGTATTCACCCACGAAAGCTCATGATCCAATACGTCTGTTAGTCTATAAGGTGCCACAGGACTCTTTGCTGCTTTTACAGATCCAGACTAACATGGCTACCCCTCTGACACTTGACACTTTGTCATAGTCTTTCCTGAAATGTCCTGGGACGCCTCTTATGTCCAGGCATAGGAGGAAAAAAAGACATCTTCCACCATGCTCTCCAAATGTTTGTGCAGGACGTGGTCAGCAGCAATGCATTTTCCATACCCGGCCCCCACTCTGAACAATGGCTGCAGTCAGGGTTGGTCCCCTCACTGATGGCAGGAGTGGGATAACGGTGGCACTGAACATGTGTGGTGACCCACAGTAGGAAGAATGCTACAAGCATGCTAGGGGGAAAAGGCGAAGTCTAAATATGGTCCAGATCTGCTACTGAATTGCAGCCTCCTCTGGAATAGAATGCGGCAGCTGATTAATACTGCACAACAGAAACACACAACAATTTAAGACAAGAAGCATGCTTGGCTGAGTGAAGAATGGGCTTGTGGTTCACACACTGGCCTGGCACTCAGGAGATCTGGGTTTAATTCCAAGCTTTTCCACAAGCTTCCCAGGCAACCTTCAGCAAAGTCATTTAATTCTTTACTTCTCCACCTGTAAAATAGGGCTGAACTTGGCCTGTCCTGCCTAGACAGAGTGTAAGCTCTTAAGGGAAAGGATGACCTTTCACTATGCATGTATATACAGTGCCTCGCACAAGAGGGTCTTGTTTTATGTTGAGGCCTCTGAGTGCTACTGGAATACGAGTTTTTCCACGCTATAGGGATTAGTAAACACGTGTTCTCTTGCTGAAAGGAAGTTCCATGGGATCTTTAATGACAGAGAATCAGAAGCTGAGTTTATCCATCTCCTCGTGAGGACAGCGTCCCTGACGCTAAGCTGGGACAGCGGATGGGTAGAAAAGCCATTTCCTACAGCATGCAGGCTTTCCTTGGAGGTCTCCGCTAGAGGATTCACAATTATTTAAAGGTCTGCTACCCTAGTGCTGTGTACACTATGGTCTCCTACCACATGCCAGCTCAGGCTGATGGAAATCTGACAAGCTAGCAGGCAGTAGAGCTGCAGAAAATGAACAGAAAATGGGCTGCTCAGGCGAGGCACCATGCAGCAGAGGGAGGAGCTGGTGAGCTCAGCAAGTGACTGGTGTCTGCCAGAGCTTCTCCGGCACCTCCCGGGCCCGGCTGAGAGAAATACAACGCGCCTTTGCTGGAGAGCACTGGCTGGAAGACAGGGATGAAAGGGCTCATGTAAATCTCCCCCTGCCGCCAAGTCTCGAGCTTCAGATTGCTGCACCTGCCTCTCAAGAAGTTTTTAAACAGCCCTTCCTCATGAATATGCATTGAGTCCTCAGCAGAGCTAGAGACATCTCTGGCTTTCATCCTGAGCAAGCTGGTTTGCTTTCAGGCTTCCAGAGCAGCCAGAGCAAAGGCAATACAAAGCGGGATTTTCTCTGTGCATTAACCCCTGGAAGATCCCCCTGCCTGAGCACCTCACAACCATGTCTTTATCCTCACAACATCCCAATCAGGTGGGACAAGGCTGTTAGCTCCCTTGTACAGATGGGAATTCTGACCCGGTTTACACTTAAAACTTATAGTGGGGTAGCAATGGTGGTCAGGGGTGTGAAAAAAATTCCACACAGACCCACAGACTAGAGCTTTGCTGGCAAAACCACTCAGGGTAAAGGCAGCTCTGTCGGTGTAAGAGTCCTAATGTCGTCCAGGGAGATGGTGTTCCTACAGGGGCAGAAAATTTCCTTCTGTTAGTGTAGCCTGCATCTATGCTACAGAGCTGTAGCCAGGCATATCCCCAGCTGCATACAGCAGAAGTGACTTGCCCAGGGTAACACAGGAAATCTGTAGCAGAGCAGAAGCTGAACCCAGATGTTCAGTGTCCCAGTCCTGAATCTTATCCATATGGCCACCATCCTTCCTCTCCCTTGGGAGAGACATGACAGAGAAAATTGTATTCACTGTATTAGCTCTAACTACATAGACAGGCCAAATGTTTCAAATGTGGCACCTAAGATTAAGAACCTAAGTAAATGGCTGGCCATGCAGAATGGCTGAGTATCCAGCAGCTCCCGCTGAAGTCAACTGTGAGCTACTAGTGCTCAGCTCCTCTGAAAACCAGCCCACTTTTAATTAGATGCCTAAATATGAAGGTAGGTGCCTAACATTAGACACCTGCATGTGAAATGCTCATAGAATCATAGAAGATTAGGGTTGGACGAGACCACAGGACGTCATCTAGTTCAACCCACTGCTCAAAGCAGGACCAACCCCAACTAAATCATCCCAGCCAGGGCTTAGTCAAGCCTGACCTTAAAAACCTCTAAGGAAGGAGATTCCACCACCTCACTAGGGAACCCATTCCTGTGCTTCACCACTATCCTAGTGAAATAGTTTTTCCAAATATTTTTTCCAACCTACACTTCCCCTACTGCAACTTGAGACCATTGCTCCTTGTTCTGTCATCTGCCACCACTGGGAACAGCCCAGCTCCATTCTCTTTGGAACCCCCCTGCTAATAGTTGAAGGGTGCTAACAAATCCCCCCTCACTCTTCTCTTCTGCAGACTAAAAAAACCCAGTTCCCTCAGCCTCTCTTCTTCATAGATCATGTAGCCTCACCCCCCTAATCATTTTCATTGCCCTCTGCTGGACTCTCTCCAATTTGTCCACATCCCTGCTGTAGTGTGGGACCCACAACTGGACACACTACTCCAGATGTGGCCTCACTGGTGCCGAATAGAGGGGAATGATCACGTCCCTCAATCTGCTGGCAATGTTCCTGCTAATACAACCCAATATGCTATTGGCCTTCTTGGCAACAAAGGCACACTGCTGACTCATATCCAGCTTCTCATCCACTGTAATTCCCAGGTCCTTTTCTGCCGAACTGCTGGTCAGCCAGTTGGTCCCCAGCCTGTAGCGGTGCATGGGATTCTTCCACCCTAAGTGCAGGACTCTGCACAGAACTCAGCCATGCTCTTGATAGCTGTGGATATTGATATATGTTTTTCATATACCTGGGGCTCCATGGTGAGGTGGTGTGAAATAAATGTCTCGGTGGCAGAAGGTGGGGATGGGGATGTTATTGCCCCTGAGTACTGAAGCCTCGAGTGAGTTATGGAGTGATCCTTTTTTTGGCTAGTGGGAAAAAATGGCAGATTCCAAATGGCACATGACTAGCAACCTGACAAGGTAACCGCTATCCCATGTGCACCAGTGCCATGGTGGGGGGGAGTTCAGTCCTACCAGAGGAATAGAAGACACTGAAACAAAACCAAGGAGGACTCTGGCTGTTCCTTGAGGACATTGAGAATGTGACATTCACTGAGCAAACCAGCAAAAGCCCATCCATTCGCTGGCCACGGGAAACATCAGAAGTAGCAAACGGAGGTTTATCGATCAGTCGAGATCGGACTATACAGATAATCAGTCGGTAGAACCTCATCTAGTGTAGCTATTCCTGCAGGAAAACAGTGGATAGTGATTTACCAATCCCTACTCAATACAGCCTTGCCGCTGTCGTTTTCTATCGATGAGGGTCATAGGGTACATCCCTGAATCTCAGTGGATCTGGATACTAACCTGTGCACTTTGCTGGACTGGTACACACACAGGTCTGATTCTGTAAAAGTATGCGTCAAGGGCCATTGCCATGAGGCAGCCGCCATGTTAACTCTTGTCCATTGCTCCTTTTCTGTCTCACCTTGCAAATGGAGACCCCTCATCTCCATGCTCCCCTACCATGATTAATTTGTTCCACCATGGCCCCATGCATCATAGCCATCATCAGTCTCTGGGTTGTATCAAACCCTTCAAGGCAAACCCAATTTTCAGCAAGAAGAAACCAGCCCATGAAAATGTGCCCTCCTAGCCACGGAGATATGTTCTGCCCTAGACTGCAGGTGGATTCCAGCATCCTGGCCAGTGCTGAATTCTTTACATTCCATCAAGAAAAAGGAAAAAAAAAGGAAAAAGGGATTCCAAGATTCAGAGAAAAATACAATAGAGGGAATAAAATGGACAGAAGGTGGTGGAGAGACACAGAAGGAATAAAGTCCACATCCAGTTTACAACACACTAAATGCCCTGCAGCATTATGGGAGCTCCCCTATTTCCCCCTCTGCTCTCCAGCTCCACCCTGCCCTTTATGGGATGATGGGAGCTCACCTGCTCCCCCAGCTCAGCCCTGCTCCAGTGGGTCTCCTGCTCCCCCATGACCCCTGAGCTCTGCATCATCACAGTAGCAACTCTACTTCCTCATTTCCAATGCTGCAGCGTGGCCATTCTCCCTCCCCTTTATTCACCACCCCATCCATAGTGATCAACAGAAATGTCCCATCCGCCGCTGATCAAATCCTTTAGCCTTCAGCCTCAAAAACCAACGCTGATTTCTAAGGTGCAGACCCCCTCTCCTGGCTCCCACGGCTCGAGAGAAGAAACCTACACACCAGTAATCCTTGCGCTTGGTTCAGAAAAGGCAGTTGCCACAGCAGTGATCACAGCAGAGCAGCTCTCATGAATAAGCCATGAGGGACCATCCTGTGCATTCACCAGAGGGACCGGCACAGGAGGCAATTCCTATTCGGAAACACTTTGTGTGCCAAGCGAACCATTTAATTAGAAAAAGGCCTTTTATTTTTAATTTCTTTCCAATATATCTAGTACAGCCTCAAAAACACCCAGAAGAGCCAAGGGCTTTGCAGAGAGGTAGCGGGATCAGAACGTCCTGATCCATCAGTGGAGAGGACAAAAGCTGGAGCAGCAGGAACGTGGAGACAATGAGGAAATAAGGGCTGATTGTTTTCCCATCTAACAGGAAAATGTCAAACAGCTAATGCAGCATTCAGTGTGAAAGTAGCTGCTCCAACAAAACAAACTGCCCTGTGCTGACAGGTTTGAGCAGGGGGAAGAATTATCTCATGCAGCAAACAAGAGAGAAGGCCTCCGCCGCAGTTAGGGAATTCCATTGCCACAAACCATCCACTATTTCACACACACTTCCCAGCGTCACAGTGCTCTGTAGCAGGATGCAATTAATGGCCCTGCAAACTTGCATCACCACTATTCCAACAGTCGACTTTCCCACTCCAAACTGGTTTGCGACCGATCGGTAGCGGTCTGGAGTTGCCAGCTTCCACACAGTGACCACCACACACGTCTCCACCGAGAAGGCACCTCTCATTCTGGTGTCCTTGCACCGCAGGGCAGGGGCGAGCTCTACACACAGTTCCAGGAAGGTGGCCTTGCACATATCTGAGTTTTGCAGCACAACTCGTCATCCCAGATCTGCAGAACGATGCAATCCCTCCACTCAGCGCTTGTTTCCCAACCCCAGTAGCGGCAGTCCACCCTATCCAGCTGCTCCATGAATGCTAAAAGTAATCGGGAATGGTTTCTTTCCATGGCGCACAGCAGGGCAGGCACCCTGGATTCCTGTTCAGATTCACAGCTCATAAAATACTGCATGATCAGCTGAGTTGTGTTCATAACATTTATCACAAGACTAGAGAGCAGTGTTGGATCCATGATTTCAGGCAGAGATGGCAGGCACACAGTTTGCAGGGACTGCTGAAAAATGGCATGAAATGTAGTCGGAAGCCCATGGAATGATGGGACAGAAAAAACTGCATCGTGGGACAATGAACCCGCAACTGTGATGCATTGCAATCTATTTCCCATACCCACAACTCCTAGTGGTAGAAGGTGGCGAGTTGCACAGTGGGACAGCTACCCGTGGTCCACTGCTCCCTCTGTCAATGCTCAAGAACCCACTGTGGATGTGCTCCATCGACACAGGGAGCGTTGTGTGAACGTGCACAAGCCATGTTATTACTGCAGTTTATGATTGCCAGCATAACTTGTGTCGTCTTAACTCTGTAGTGTAGACATAGCCGAAGGCTACCATGAGCTTGGCTTGCTAGAGGTTAGGAGTAGAAAACCCAGATGCCTTCACTGCCCCACCCCCTGTAAAAATGACATACACTGGCACCATAATGCCATCCTCTGATGTCTAAATAAGCCCTTGTGCACAATGCTTCGGGTATCATGTGATAGGTGACAACATGAGAGGGCTGCATTTTTCTAACCAATGCTTTATTAAGAGAACTATTTACAGTGATGCTGCAACTGCAGCTAGCATTCCAGCCATGTGAACCCAGACTGACTTCCTCGTGTCTCCTCAAAACTCTTCCCTCCCACCACCTGTGCTTCTCCCTACAAGTTCCATGCAGCCTGCTACACATACTATCTGAGCAGGTGTGCCAGGCGCGAAAGCAGCTGGCCAACTGCCTATATTGATGCAGTGCTCTGTTCTGTTTACAGGACCTTTTTAAGTGGCTCAGTACCCCACACAGCAGTGCCCTTTCCAGTGGGGCTGGGCCAGGTGTTGGGGTTTCCCAGGCATTCCAAGTGAATCTGGTTTGGGGATTTACCCCCTCCACTGTGGCCTGTGGGCATTTCATAGGGTGTCGGGATAGGCCATGGCAAGGTGGCCGCTGTTACAGCCCTTGTCGCAGCTCAAGCCAGGTCGGGCCGCCATCTTAGGGCTGCAGGGTTTTTCTGAGCTCAAGGGACTCTGTGTCCCCACCGCTGCTCCGGGCACCACTGGGGTCTCAGCAGCCAGGAAGTCCTCCATTAAACTGACCATCACCCTCAGGATGGTGTGTCGAAGTCGGAGGACCCAGGCCCTCCCTTAGGGTGGCAGGAGGTGGATGAATTGCTCAGTGATCACCTGTTCAGCAACTTCAGTGGCAGAGCGTCACTCAGGGCAGCAGGTGTCCTTGAGGTCCTGTGCCACTATCTGGAGTCAGGCCCCCAGAGGGTAGAACTTTTCTGTAACCAGCATCAAAATGATTTGGGGAGCCCGTGGTAAGCAGCCTGGGCTGCCCTAGTTGAGCAGGGAGCCAGGAGAGTAGCACATTGGTTCGGGGACCATCCAGCCACTGAGGCCACCTGTTTGTTATCAAGTTATCAAGAAGGCTTCTGTGTCATCTTCACACTCCATCTTCGTGAGGTGAACCAGCATCACTGGGGCCACCAGAGGCATTACCACCTCGGGAAGTGGAACCAGAGGGGCTGGGCAGCAGGACAGCCAGATGCTGGAACATTGCTGTGGTTGTTCTTTCTGCTGGTCCCAAGGTGCTGCACCAGCTCCTGTTGCTGTTGGAGCTGGGCGGGCTGTTGCTGATACTGGCTCTCCACTCACAGTTTCATGAGCTTGTCAAGCTCTATCATAATCACTCGGGTTGGCCACGAGCTAAGAGCACCTGCAATCCCCTTGCCTCAGGGGTCAAGCCATTAGCCACATTCTCCACCATGTGGAAGAGGTTGTGGCCGTCCCTACCCATCAGTCTCAGAGGGAGGCCATGCTATCAAGGCAATGTTTACTGGGGAATTAGCAGTCTCTGCGGCCCTGGCCCTCTAGGCAGGGCCAAGCAGCAGGTAGGCTGTGGCTCTGGACTCAGGCAGTGCAGAACTAAATGCAGTCTTTCGCCTGATGCCCTGACACCGGCAGATGGTAGACAAATGCAGGCCTCTTGGCCTAAGGTGGGTAAGCGGCCACCCCAGAGGCAGCCAGCCACAGGGGGTAGGGGGACCTGGGTCCACCCTACTCTACTTGGTCCCTGACAGTGGTGGAGGCCTCGACAGGGATCCCACTGAAACAGGCTGACCAGTGCTGTGGCACCACACCCGGACTATTGTCTGGTGTCCCTGGGCTACTTCCTATGACCCCCAGACTGTGTACCTTTATCTTGTGGGTGTCCTCCATCCCACTGGAGCACACCACTAGCGGTAGTCCCAACAGCTCTTCAGCAGTGTCAACGGGCAGCCCCTTCGAGTTCTTGGCACTGCAGAGGTCCTCTTCTGGCTCCAGCTCCAGCAGCAGGTGGGAGGCCTCTGTCCCCTTGGCCAGCTGTGGCTGAACTGAACTGCAGGGCTCACCTTTTAAACATCCTGCCCTGCCCCTCTACTTCCGGCATGGCATGTGTGTTGTGCCTGACTCCTCCCACCAAGGAGTGGGTCGTGGTTCCTCCCCATAAGTCTCGGAGGGAGGCCACACCCCATCACTACAGATACCCCAGGTTGGTGAGACAGAGGACCCAGTGGTCCTACAGTTCCGGTTGCATGCCAGGGACCCACCACAAAGCTATGTTAACAATGTACAGTTATATCAAACGCAGATAGAGAATACTATGAACATGTGTTTTCACTTGCTCTTCCTTTCCTTCAGTTACAGTGGTTGCAAAGTAGTGGCAAAGGGCCTCCTGCATTCTTTCTAGGATTGTACATGATGCCTATCCCCATAACAGAAATAACAGCAGTTCACAGATTGCAAGGCCATTATGATCACTGGGTCTGACCCCCTGCAAAGTACAGGCCAGACAACTCCATCCACTAATTCTTGCAATATAAATTTGTGTCATATTTTAAATTTGTTTTTCTAGCTTCCAATTTCCAGCCATTGGATTCTTTCTTTCTTTCTTTCTTTCCAGCAGGTAGGAATAAGTAACTTGCTTAGATTATTCGGGGTGGGGGGGGGTGTTTTGTTTTATTTTGTTTTTAACTGCTGTGTTTGTTTGAGGAAAGATTTAAAAACAGTGAGGTTTGTGGATAGCCTAATGATTTGGGTGTTATAAATAAATAAAATAAATAAATTAATGTAGATATACCTATCTCCTAGAACTGGAAGTGACCCTGAAGGGTCATCGATAATCGATAATTCCTCCTAGAATTTAGGAGATCTAGGGTCAGTTCCTGTCTCTGACACAGAGTTCCTTTGTGACCTTGGCCAAGTCACTCAACCACTCTTTACAATGGAGATAACAGCACTTCTCCCTACTTTGTAGGGGTTCTGTGATACATTAAAAACTATGAATTGCATTAGAATATAGTGAGGAAATGTGCTATATGAGAGTGAGGTATTATTATGTTTTCCTTAGTCTCAGTCCCAGTCCAAAGAATGGTCTGGTCCATCTGTTTCCAAGTTCCCATGGAATGAAACTGCCAGGGGAGGTCAGAGGTGATGGAGACAGTCATAGGGATCAGCGCAGACCGGGTTGCACCAGTGAAGAAAGTGAAGTGACTAAGCTAACCAGGGAGTGAGCTGACTTGGCATGTCCACTTAGGAGCTCCTACGGATCCCTGGCTTGACTTCAGGTCAGCATCCATTGACACGACCCCCGAGGGAAGGTGACAGTAGCATCACTGCCAGCCCTCTGTTTGGGTGAATGTGCCCCATTGAGGTGACATGCCCAGCCCCAAGTGCACAGCTGGTACAAGCAGGTGTAATTTACTCCTGGCCAATGGCTGTGAATTGTGATGATTGTGATTGCACCAGCGTAGCCGTGTCACAATGGGAGGGTATCAGAGCAGGTAAATCAGGGAGCTAAGTGACTTTACCAAAGCCATGAGAGTCACTGTCCCAGATGGGGTTAGGATTTAGCAGGTTCCTGGCTCCCAGTCCTATGTTTATGCCCCTGGATCACACATTGAATGGAGCACTGAGAACCAATTCACCATGTTCCTGGAATGATGAATTCTATATGCAGTAGAAGTATAGGCAGGGATGGGGTCCCTGGCCTCTGTTTGCCAGAAGCTGGGAATGGGCGACAGGAGATGGATCACGTGATGACTCCTTGCTCTGTTCATTCCCTCTGGGGCACCTGACATTGGCCACTGTCGGCAGACAGGTTTCAGTGGTAGCCGTGTTAGTCTTTATCATCAACAAATATGAGGAGTCCTTGTGCCACCTTAGAGACTAACACATTTATTTGGGCATAAGCTTTCGTGGGCTAGAACCCACTTCATCAGATGTATGAAGTAAAAGATACGGGAGCAGGTATAAAGACATGAAAGGATGTGGGTTGCTTTACCAAGTGTGAGGTCAGTCTAACAAGACAAAACAATTAACAGCAAGATACCAAAGAAGGAGAAATAACTTCTGAAGTGGTAAGAGAGTGGCTCATTACAGACAATTGACAAGAATGGGTGAGCAACAGCAGGGAGAAATTAGTATACTGGGCTAGATGGACCTTGGGTCTGACCCAGTAGGGCCGTTCTTATGTTCTTAAGTACAGGACAACAGCAAGAGGTTTCCAGCTGTGGTTATCACCACCTCAGGAGACTTCTGCCTTGCTCCTGTTTGCTGATGATTTATATGGAGCTATTTATACCTGAGACAATATTTCCTTCTGTTATCCTATCTATTTCCACTGTCCTCTGCATATCTACTACATTGCTTTGATTTATGATTCATGCTATTTTGTTTCGTTCACTGTTCTGGCATATTTGTTTATGTTGCCCCGAGAGCGGATTTGCAAATGCACTGACTGCAACTGAGACTAAGTTGCCAGTACACACACATAAGCATTTCCTGTTTTTGATTAAGTCATTTTTTATAGAGTAATATATTTTCATAAGGATTTTTAATACAAGGAACGACACCGGGGTCATTAGCAACCATCTCTCTCCTTATAATGGGGCTGATTTGAATATCTGTAACATTTCTGATAATGGCAAATGTCTAATTAAGACGTGCATAAAAATAAGCCAGTAGCATTAATTTTGCTGGGGAGAGGGGGAGGAAGGAGAGAAATCCAGTGGCAATTTAGTAGATGAAATTAAATTGGCTGACTTTGACAAATGTCCCAGGCAGTCACTGGGAATATGCCAGTTGAAATCATACCCCTTTGTCTCACTGGGCTCCAGAATGACAGGCGACTAGAAATATGAGATGGAAAGAAATCCAAGGTCACCTAGATTTGTTCGCTGGAGTCAAAGTAGGATTGCTCCCTCCAGTAAATTTAGAACATAAGAACGGCCATACTGAGTCAGACCAATAGTCCCTTTAGCCCAGTGTCCTGTCTTCCAACAGTGGCCAATGCCAGGTGCTCCAAAGGGAATGAACAGAACAGGGAATTGTCAAGTGATCCATCCCCTGTCAGCATCACCCATTCCTAGTTTCTGGCAAACAGAGGCTAGGGACACCACACCTGCCCAGCCTGGCTATAGCCACTGATGGACCTGTTCTTCATGCACATATCTAGTTTTCTAGTGCTTTGTCTACTTCTAAAGGTGCTAAGTATGAGGGCTTCCACCATTCCCTTAGGAAACTATTCTCCAGGGTTGCTCTGGGATCAGCTAGGAAAAGAGGGGCCTCCTAACACCACTGTCAAAATGGGGCCCTTATTATGGTCTAGGCTCCTCGCGAGGATCGGCACCTGTACTGCAACCTACAACTATGCAACTTTGGACTGTGATATCTGGGCCAGTCATATACTGGGAGAGGAGATGGACAAGGAGAGCCAAGGATTCTGGGGGAAGCAGCACTGGGAATTCCGGGGCATGTGTTACTCTGGCTCAGAAATGAGCCAGTGTTTCAGCTTATGCTGGGAGGTACCATTTGTGGAGGTGCCATTTTATGGTTGGCAATGAGAAAAAAAAACCCACCAATATTCCTTATCATTTATGGTCATTGATGTTCCAATTGCTCTCTCTTCCCTAAGATTAGCAAAGTGAACCTCACTCTCAGAGCTCCAGATTCCAAGCCTACCCCCGCGTATTGAGTTCCCTTCTGCAGTGTCAGCTGGATAAAACATTCTTCTTCACTTCCTATCCTAAGCACTATGGGACAGCTGCAGATTTCCATCACAGAGGTGGCTGCATTTCAGTGATGGGTGAAACAAGCCCACTGCGAAAACTAAGAAAGCATGTATGGTCAGTCCCAGTGCTGGAGGGGTGACAGTCAGATCACATCATCTTCTAGAAACTAGTGGGAGCTAATGCCAGGTGCACTGAAGCAACTGGGACTTCTGCCACAGGGTCCCACAGAGGAGCTCCATAAAGTCCTCATAGATAAACCAAAACTCAAAAGCTTCTTGGATCAGCACATCATTGGAACTGAGTGCATTGTCCCTATGCTGCCAGTTTTGTGGCTTTCCCAAACCAGTTCTTTCTAACCCTGCTCAAAGACTTTAAGGCCAGAAGGGACCATCAGGATCATCTAGCCTGACCTCCTGCACATCGCAGGCCACAGAGCCTCACCCACCCACTTCTATGGTGGGCCCATAACCTCTGGCTGAGTTACTGAAGTTCTCACCTCTTGATTTAAAGACCAAGTTACAGAGAATCCGCTCATTTACTCTAGTTCAAACCTGCACGTGACCTGTGATCCATGCTGCAAAGGAAAGCCAGCCCTTTCCTATCCTCCCCCCAGGGGCCCTGCCAATCTGACCTATGGGAAAATTCCCTTCCAACCCCAAATGTCACAATCAGTTAGACCCTGAGCATATGGGTGAGACCCACCAACCAGACACCTGGGAAAAAGTTCTCTGGAGTAACTCAGGGCCTCCCCAGTGTGGTGCAAATGCAGCTACCATGGCTGCATGAGGCCTTCATGGGCTTTTCTTGCAACCACAGTCTCCCCTCTGGAGACACCTGGGGCACAAGGCTGGAGAGTTCCCCACCTTCCTAGAGGCAAGAGTACTCAGACTTCAGCTCTGGTCCTGAGCTTCATAGAATATCAGCGCTAGAAGGGACCTCAGAAGGTTATCTAGGCCAACCCACTGCTCAAAGCAGGGCCAACCCCCAGATTTTTACCCTAGTTCCCCAAATGGCCCCCTCAAGGATTGAACTCACAACCCTGGGTTTAGCAGGCCAATGCTCAAACCACTGAGCTATCCCTCCCCTCCATCTCCTGGCCACAGGGCTTTGGGCTCTGACTGTGGGGCTTCAGGCTCCAGCCCCCTGCATCAGCCCTGGTCCACTGCCTTCCCTGACCCTCTCATCTGGACTTACTTTGTCCCCAGGCTTGCGAGGGCTGAGTAAGTCTGCTGTGAAAAGTGATACTTATTTGTTCGTTAATATCACTTTTCACAACAGACTTACTAGCTAGCAATAAATAAATTACAATGATTTGGATGTGCACATGCGCACATGTATTTGGTTTTCCTGAAGCTAATTAAGTATTTTAGGAAACAGTGTGAGAGTGGTCCCCAGCAAGAGTTGGTGGCTGCACTCAGAGGCCACCCAAAAATTGTCCTGAGAACCCAGATCCTAGTGTCACATTTCCTTCCCAATGTGTGTATTCAAGCTCTGTCCTTCCCCCTCACAACTTCCTTTTTCTATTGACTGTGCCTAATGAGCAGTTTGGCCACACTCCAAGTCTCCAGCCATCTCCCTGATACCGTCATCCATTACCTTTGCCTCTGTGAGGGGCCTGATCTGCCTGACAAAGAGTTTCTAATCTCACTCATTGTTCATCACTTTCTCCCCTTAATCTTGGCAGCTCAATATGTCAACAGCAATTGCATGAAATCACTTATCATGGGCACAAGCCTGTCCTCAGATTTGTTTAGAATTAATCAGAGACAATTTGAGATGTTTGTTAAAGCAGCAACCATCTCAGCTTGACCTTGCCATGGGATTTCTGTCTCGGAGAAACTTTTCTGAGCTGACATGTGGCTGAAATAAACTTTCATGATGGGCCTAACAAAAAGGAAACCAGCTACTGAACTTCAGGGGATTTCCAGGACTGGATGCTGCTTACTGGGCTGACGGCAAAAGTATGTGGCCCTCTCTTTCTCTATTATTTGTTTTACAGAAGCGCGTGCGAGCAACAGCTGAGAACAGGGCTGCACTGAACTGGGCACTGTACAGATACATATTAAGAGACCATCTCTGTGTATAGTCCAGTAGACAGGAGGAAGGATGAGAACCCACAAAGAGAGAGACAGAGATATAAATGACATGGCAAAGGCTGAGGGATCGTCTTTCAGGATAGGTTGTAGATCTTTGATGATGCGCTGGAGAGGTTTTAGTTGGGGGCTGAAGGTGATGGCTAGTGGCATTCTGTTATTTTCTTTGTTGGGCCTGTCCTGTAGTAGGTGACTTCTGGGTACTCTTCTGGCTCTGTCAATCTGTTTTTTCACTTCAGCAGGTGGGTATTGTAGTTTTAAGAACGCTTGATGGAGATCTTGTAGGTGTTTGTCTCTGTCTGAGAGATTGGAGCAAATGTGGTTGTATCTTAGAACTTGGCTGTAGACAATGGATCATCACAAGTAGAGTAGGGATGTTAGGGGACAAGAGCAAAGGAAGCGTTGTTCTAAGTCAGCCATAAAAATGTTGGTATACATGCGGGTACCCATCTTTATAAGCCACCAAGCCACTTAGCTGGGCGCATTAGCTGCAGCAGATGAAACTTCTCTTGGGAATAGCTCCCTGCTGTAACAAGGGCATCACACAGCAACACAGGGAACAGCTGGCTTTCTACATAAAGCAGCATCTTGGTCAGCATCACTGACCTTGTGCATCCAGAACCATCTCCCTCATAATTAAACTTGTCACCAGAGGTCATCCCACCCTAGGAGATTCCTGAACTCAAGTCACTGCACCCGTCTGTATCTGCTGCATGCAGCCTTGCTCTGCTCCTCTCCTAATCAACATTCTGTTCATCAGTCAAGAGGGCTATATGTCTGTGAGCTCCTGATTGCATTGTATGGCTAAATTATCCCGTCCCACCAAAGTACTGCCCCAGAGGACAGCAGCGAATATATCACACGCTAAAGAACCCCTGTCTGCTGAGGCCATCAGGCCCGTTATCAGACTGATCTCAAAGCTCAAGGCCTTCACCCAGAGACTTCAGAGTCCCAGTGATTCCTCAGCCCTTCTTTATAAAGCTTATTTCATCCGAGCAAGGCAGTGAAGCGATATCATGTGACTTAAATGACCAATCACAGAGCACGAATAGCAAAGCACAAACAAGGAAAACTTGCACCAGCCACTTTGCAGAAAGCTACTTGTGCAAAAGTTTGCCACACAGTTGTGAACAGTGGGTTGTAATCCGTTCCACTCACCACCATAGCACCTCCTGCTGTCAGTGTGTGGCATTGCAGGTCTTCATCTCTAGCCCTGTTGCCCACTTTTTGGGCCTTGCAATGGCCTGTTTCTGGTTATGTTCTCCGTGCCTCCACCCTCGATGCCTCTTTCCAGTTCTGTCCCCTTTCAGCTGTAGGGGGGAATTTAGTAGGCCCGAAATTCTGGTCAAATAATTATGTAAATGGTAAAGGGACATGGAAAAATTTTAAGCAGAACTATTTACAATAGCCAGTCTTATGAAATATAGCTGTGACAGCAAATGTTAGGAAAGCCGTTAACCGCAAAAGAACAATCAGCTAATCAACAGGAGAGCTTGTGCTTCTGTATGCCTAAAAAGGAGTTGTGCTTCTGTTTTAAGGGATATTACTAATGAAAAAGTGTGCTTGACTAATTGTGGTTTTAAACTATATAAGTTTTGGTGATTCTGTATTTGAGGGAACTGCCAGCTTGCTGGTATCCCCCTTGCAGCATAACTAGAGTTCAGCTAAAGAATCCACATCAGCATCAAACACGAGATCCCTCTGCCCCACTCCGGCTACATCGAAGTTCCCTGCTATTCATCCTCCCAGAGACTGCAGAGTTCCTTCTTTGCTTCTTTGGCTGAGCACTGCCTCCCTGGGCTTTTTCCCTGGAGGCCCCTCTTCCTAACACTTTTCCCCTACCCATGGACTTTGGCTGCTTCTCACATGTCCTATCTCCACGCCTGCTCCCTGGTTCTTTCCAGACAGAGGAAACTCCCCTCACTCCTGGGTGTCCTCCCTCACTGAGTTCTCTTCCCTCTCTTTGGGGTCCTCCTTGGTCCTTTCACAGCTGGGCTCACTAACCATCATTGAGTCCCCAGCTCAGGATCATTCCAGATGGGTTAACTGCTGGGTCACAGGCAAGACTTGAACCCAATTCTGCTTAAAGGGCCAGCCAGGCTGTGACATGAATTTCGCAGTAGAAGTCACAACCAGTTGGCAGTTTGGTCACACACAGAAAATGGAGTGGAAGTTAGCTACTGGCTTATTCTTTGTCACTTGTTTATCCAGGAAGGTTGTTCTTGTAGCAATTTGGTATTTCTGCTTCCGGTCCCAAAGAAGTGGGTATTTCTGGACAGGGCCACCCAGAGGATTCAGGGGGCCTGGGGCAAAGCGGGGAAGCTGTGGTGCTTGTACTCACCCAGCAGTGGTCTGGGTCTTTGGCAGCATTTCGACGGTGGGGGGCCCTTCAATCGCTCCACATCTTCAGCAGCACTGAAGGGTCCCCCACTGCCGAAATGCCACTGAAGAGCCTGAGCGACTGAAGGCCCCGCCCGCCGTCAAAGACCTGGAGCGACCGAAGGGCCCCCTGCTGCCAAAATGCCGGCTGAAGACCCAGACTGCCACGGACTGGGGCCCCCTGCGGGGCCTGGAACCTGGGGCAAATTGCCCCACTTGCTGCCCCTCCAGGCAGCCCTGTTTCTGAAGATGGGGTTTCTGCTGCTTTTATTGATGGTATGTGATGACCAAGAGCACTAAGAAGATACGACTGAAAATGTTATGAGATCTCATAATTGATGCATCCTAGAAATAAACATGCTTGTATCCATAATTCACATATATCAGGTAAAGACCAGGCAGTAATACTGTAAATTTGTCCCATAAACTATACATACCAGAAACAAGCATCAGTAGTCATCTTTTGGAGTACAAAAGCACTTCCGATTCAAAACACACACACACACACACAGTCAGTTCCTTGCTTGGATCTATCCATCCATCCATTGATCGATCTATAAGGAAACCTGTCTTAAAGTCCATTTCTATTCTGAAAAGCACTTCTAAAAATGTTCCGTGTTGATTGCCCTTTAGTGATGCCCCTTACAAGTAAAAAGATGTGAGCCCGGGATCCGAGGGTCAGTCTGGGTGCTTGCCTTCTTGTCCAGTCTTTTTTTAGTCACTAAGAGCAGCAGATACGACTCTGTAAGCACTTGGAGACTGGAGACAATCTGATGCATCTTGGGAATGCATTAAAGTAGTGTTTTAAGATTGGGATTGATGCACGAATTGCTGAGCAAAATGTTCTGGTATGGGTTAGGAAGAAGGTCAGTGGAATTGATCTTAATGGTTTCTTAAAATATAAAATCTGTGTGCTAAGGCATGTCTACACAGAGAAGTTGCTCTGGTTTAAGCAAAGACATGTTTATATACCAAGTAGCAGAGGGGTAGCTATGTTAGTCTGGATCTGTAAAAAGCGACAAAGAATCCTGTTTCCAACCCATTTAAGCTAACCCCAAATAAGTTTAGTTTAAACTGAAATAAGAGCGTCCACACAGGAGGGTAAGCTGGTTTAAATAACTTGGTATATAAGGCGACAAAGAATCCTGTGGCACCTTATAGACAATAGACATATTGGAGCATGAGCTTTCATGGGTGAATACTCACATACGTCTGATGAAGTGGATATTCACCCACGAAAGCTCATGCTCCAATACGTCTGTTAGTCTATAAGGTGCCACAGGATTCTTTGTCGCCTTATATACCAAGTTATTTAAACCAGCTTACCCTCCTGTGTGGACGCTCTTATTTCAGTTTAAACTAAACTTATTTGGGGTTAGCTTAAATGGGTTGGAAACAGGTTCAAGCTACATCAAAAGAAACTATTCTTACACCAGACTGTGTGTGTGTCCACACAGGGGTTTGCACTGGCTCAACTAAATGACTGATTGAGGGAGATGACACTTGGTATCTGCTTCACGCTCGTTGAGAACTGATTATGCAAATGAGATTTGTAAATTAACCCATAAACAGCTTTTATTTGCACAGTCATATTCCCTTGGACTTGTGCAAATTAAAGTTTAATATATCTGTTGCGTTATCTCCGTCTGAATTATACCCTGACAACCATATTTGCATAAGTCAGAGATTGTAATGACTTACTCAACTAAGCATACCCATTCAGTTAATTACTTTTTTCCAAATGAAATGCCAAAATTATTTCCCAGCAGAGAAAGGCAATTGCTCACCCAAAACAGTGCAGGATGCTGTAGCTTTTAAAACAATTAATATGAAATTAATTTTAACAGACCACTGAGCCATATTGTGTGAGCAATGCAAAGCAAAATGCAACCAGATATGGCAGCTGAACTGACTAACCCATTCCGTCTTTATCTTTCACTAGTGCAGTCAAGAGCCATGAAATACACAAAAAATAACATGCCCCGGGAAACAGCGGTATTCAGCAATTCAGAGATAAGCAGAACCCTGGCTTGTGAGAGAGCAAAAAAGGATATTTGCAAGCCTGCATCACCATGAGCTCAGAAAACAACTGGGAAGGAAAGAGAGCTTAGAAACGAACTCGTCTACACACAGAAGAAGCACCAGTTTCACTTCCGTCAGTGTAGTTACATTACTATTTCTTTTCTGCATTACTGTCACACTAGGGGTGCCAGTCAGGGACAGGACCCCATTGTGCTAGGGCACTGCACAGACACAGAACAAAAAGAGGCTCCCTGCCCCGACTCACCTGCAATCTAAGTATAAGCCAAGAGATGGAAACAGGCAGCTTGGGGAGTGCAATGAGACAATCAGCGCAGCTTTTATGTTGGGACTGTCTTGTATCGCTCTACAACTAGTTACATTGGTTTCAGTAACAGGCCAAGCTAAACCGATACAATCCAGGTTCAAAGTGCTATAAGAATGTCCATACACCAAGCTGCACTGGTTTAACAAAATCAATATAAAATATAGATTCCAAGGCCAGAAATGACCATTGTGATTATTTAGTCCAGAAGTTCTCAAACTGGGGGTCACAAGGTCATTATATGTGGCGGTCATGAGCTGTCAACTGCCACCCCAAGCCCCGCTTCGCCTCCAGCATTTATAATTGTGTTAAGTATATTTAAAAGTGTGTTTAATTTATTAGGGGGGGGTCGCACTTAGAAGCTTGCGATGTGAAAGGGGTCGCCAGTAAAAAGGTTTGAGACCCACTGATCTAGTCTGACCTCCTGTGTAACACAGGCTACAGAACATCACCACAATAATTCCTAGAGCCGCTCATTCAGAAAAATATCCTGTCTTGATTTTCAATTTGCCGGTGATGGAGAATCCATCATCATCCTTGGTAAATTGGTCCAATGGTTAATTATGCTCTCTGTGTTAAAAATGTACAACCTATTTCCACTCTGAATTTGTCTAGCTTCAACTTCCAGCCATTGGATCGTGGTAGACCTGTCTCTGCTAGACTGAAAAGCCCATTCTTAAAATAGTTATATCAAATGAGTCCGGGTGTAGACCATATCTAGGGGACAGATCCTCCACTGATTTTTCACCTTGTGCAGCCATGTACGCCTAGCCAAAATGGGAGTAGAATTATGATTCGTCATTATCTCTATTATAGTAGCACCTAAGAATTGCCATCCAGGATCAAGGGCCCCTGTGCAAACAAGTTATCAGCTGGACCCTCCCTGACCCAGAGAGCACATGATCTAAGTGTCAGACTAGGATCCAACTGATGGAGGCAACGGACAAATGGAGCATGGGGTTGGGAGCATGAGGCATGAACAAAACAAACAAGGCCTGCATCTTTGGCGTAGCTCAACTGAAGTCAACAGAGCTATGCTGATTGACACCAGGTCAGGGTCATGCCAGTGTAACTGGAAAAGACGTCTCAGCTGAGTGCATGCCTGACCAATCCAGCAGTTTTGGGGAGCACTTTGCACAGGCGTGCATGCCGACAGACGCACAGGGCAAGGCGGAATCAGGAGGCAGATGCATTGTAAACAGGTTCTGGCCAGGAAGGAACAGGTGGGGAAGGATGCGATGAGGCTGGGTTGATTGGTGTGGGTAGCGCTGGCTGGCATGCTGGAAGTTGTTGCCAGTATGAACACATGGAGCTTTTTAAAAAGCTTCTGAGTAAAATTTAGCAGGACGACAGGAGCCCGTGCCCGGGCTGAAATCCATTTAATCTGGTCACCGCCTGACCCAGAACATATTCAAATCAAAGGAAATAGCAGCTAAGGCCCTTAAGGTGCTCGGACACCATGGAAATATCAGCCACATAGATGGGGGGAGAAAACACAACATCAGGAGCAGATAATGGATATGGGGCTATGATTAAGTATGTGTATTACCGTACCTCCTAGAGTCTCCAATGGAGATCAGCTCTCCGCTGTGCTAGGTGCTGTACATTTCCATACAGACACTCCCTGCCCTGAACAGCTTACAGTCTCAGTGAACAAAACATTATTATCCTCCTTGTACAGATGTGGAGCTGCAGCACAGACCGATTCAGTGCCTGGCCAAGCTCACTCAGGGAGTCCTAACTTCTTGTAACTTCACCCAGCTGGGGTTTGGGAGGATCAGAGCTGGGATGCAGAGAGGGCTCTTCTTCCCTTAGAAAACAGTTCCTGAGGAACGTGATGTCATCTTTTTCTTTTAATGAATAGATTATCATGTCAATTTGTTGCTGCGAGGATTTCAATTGGCAGGGTTTAATTTTGGAGGGTTTTTCTGCTGTTTGTTGCAGTTCATTTGCCCTCTCTCAGGTTCACTCACCTCCAATGACATTTTATCCAAGCTTCATCGCTCGCCACACTTGTGATATATGGCAAAATGCCAGCTAGGCTCATGCAATGCGATACATGAGATAATCAGCAACAGAACTCAGGTGTCATGATTTATGCCCCTGTGCCTTAACCATCAGACCTTGCTTCCCATCCACCTTAATGCTTCTGCTGACTCATGTAAAAGCTGCTTGTAAAAGGCTGGCAGTGTTTGCCTGACACAACCCACCCTGTTAACCAGTGTTGATGCTCCTGGGAAAGGGTTAGGTTTCTGCTGACTCACTGAGGCAAGAGGCTAGTTACTCCACCTGGACATATGAGACGTGGAAATGGCTATCTGGGGAGTGTGAGGATGTAGGGTGTGGGCTGAGTCACCCTAAGGGAGGAACCTGGGACCCACACCTCCAGGCTCATTTCACCATAAACGGGCAGCCAGATAGTTTATATTTCCAAAGAGCAAAGTGAAATATGATGTGAAGCATCTACAGTCAAGCTAGGCTTCCCTTGATGCATCATTCACCAGGCAAAAGTGGGGGATCTTTCTATTGCAGTCTGAAATACTGCCCTTAAAAATCAACAGTGATCACTTCCCAGATAATTAGAACTCCAAGAGAATGTGGGGTGGGAGTGGAGGGGAAGCCATATGCTCACACCGAGGCCTTGTCCACACTACTAAGTTTTGTCGACAGAACTTATGTCAACACCCAGAAGTCGAGAAAACAAAAATCGCCAAAGGGTGTTCACAGTTTCTCCCTCTGTAGATGGATTATGTCCACATTGGGAGCACCAGCATCGACAGTGTGGGCAATGCACTGTGGGTATGTATCCCACAGTGCAGTGCTGCGGGAAGGTGGAGCTGATCGCTGCACATCTTGGAATTCCCTTGGAGTTCTCCCACAGCCTCCTCTGTTGCCGGGAGCGACATCGTGAGTAGCTCTGTGAGCTCTCCCTGCTGAGGAATGGCAAAGCAGTGCAGCAGTCTTCCCCACGCCCCTATGACAGCAGTCTGCCTGCGGCTGCGTTCCTAGAACCAGGCAGAACAGGAGCATTCCAGCGATTTTCTCTTTGTTCGCCAGAGGGAGCAGCGCACTCAAATGTCAGATACTTCCGGGAGCTTTGGAAAGGGAGGAGTGCATGCCTGCCGGGCAGCAGAGATCAAAAAACTGAGAAAAGTCACTAGGCAGGCATTGTGGGATACTGGCGGAAGCCAATTCTGTCCACAAAACAAACTGTGTCTACACTGGTTCTTTGTCGACAATAAAGGGAGGGGGAAAGAAAAAAAGCCTCTCGTGGGGTGGAAGTTTTTTGTCACCAAAACTGGGCGTTTTTCCCGACAGAAGTCGCTTTGCAGTGTCTACGCTCTTGCTGTTTTGTCGCCAAAAGGCAGTTTTTTGGTGACAAAACTTGGTAGTGTAGACAGGGTCTTAGCAAGCAGCTTAGAAATCCCCAGTAGCAAATCACACAGCCTCAGGAGACACGAAACACTCTTTGATCTACATGCAAACACATTTTTGTTTGTTTAAATCATCACATCCTGAGAGTTATTGGAATTTAAATAAGGTGAAAAACAAGGCCTGAAAAGCATCGTGAATAACAAAACAAAAAGAGTGAAAATGGAAGAAAAGCACCATTCCATTTTGCAAATGACATGCTAATTAATTTCACAATTGATTGCCAAGAAAGCATTAACACTGCTGTATAATAATTAAAGCAAATCATGGCTCTTTTTTACATTCCTCACCACCATCATCTCCTGAAAACCATGGAAGGAAAGAAAAAAATGGAAAGACCAAACTGCTGGAGACAAGAGGCACACACACAAGTAGAAAGTTGTCATGCTGGGTCAATTTAAACCAGTGTCTGAAGGGCACTATTGCATGGGTGTCTGTACTGCTGTGAAGCAGGCTCATTCTCTGGCCAGTTGAACAGTGAAGCATTTAAATCCGATTTACAATCTGAAATTTGTACATTTTATTGTCATATTCCATCAAATCAAAGAGCTAGAGGCACTATCTAACCAATTGTGTGTTCTGTAGATACATACACACGTGTGATAAATATGGAGCACCAGAAGTGGACCTTTTTATATCGGTAGTGGCTACAGACCCCAAATGGGATCAGGGCCTTTTTGTGCCAGGCTCTGTACACACACATACATTGAGCAGACTGACCTGTTTCTCCTGGGAGGCTTATACACCAGCCCTGAGAGTCACCAGACCAACTCCTGGCTTGTGGATTGGCCTAGCATGGGAATGACTCATCACTGCATGTGGCTTAATCAGGCTCTGGTTCAGGGATGACTCATCACCACACCCAGAGGCTAAAATGGGTGAGAAATGGTTCTCCAGTCCTGGGAGAATTTTCAAGATTTCAAAAAAGTGTCCTGCCCCAAATTGAGACAAGTTGAAATCTGGACAATTTTCACAAACCAACAATCCAGAAGAAAAAAAATCATGTCTGATCAGCTGAAACATTTCATTTTGATGATTCTGAAACATGTTTCAATTTTGAGCTGACTTTTTTTTTAACTTTAAATTAACTTAAATTCCTGAACCTAAAAATGTTTTGACCCCAAAATAGAACCTTCTTCATTGAGGAAAAATGTCAGAATGGGGTGTTTGGACAATTTCAAAACATTTTTTTAAAAAATTCAAAATGGGAAATTCACCTAAATAGTTTTGGTTTGACAAATCAGCATTTTAAGGTGGAAAAATGTTTTGTCAAAAGAGTCTCAACCAACTCTAATCCTAGTGCTGCTTACAGCTACTAGATCTTTAACACAAGCAGTAGGTTCATGTGTTGGTAGAACAGAAATTCTGTTCCGTATGCTGCAGCATGTAGTTTAGCAGGCAACTTTTGTATCTGTATGTATGCAGCCAGGAGGTGAAAATTGCTTCATTGCAGGGCATATTGTGATATTCTCCCATTTAAGATGGAGGGAAAGCACTCCTGCAATCGAAGTCTTGCTGCATAAAGCTACACAATTAACTTTATGCCTGGCTAAAGCATCCAGACCCTATGGGAACAAATGAAAGCATTTATCACCTTGAAAGGATGATGCTAGGCAAAGCAAGAACGGTCCTCTTGCATAGAGATGCTTGTGCACATGGTCCGTAAGTCCAATCAATTGATGCTATCGGCCATGAAAGGTAGCAGCTTTCAAAAATTAATCTTTCCCACTTTTTTAATCTCATGCGCAGATGCAAATTTGGCTTTAATTGCTCTCTAGCTGAAATGATCATTGAGGCTCTGTCAAATTGGATGTACCAGAGAGGTGCAAACGACTCGAGAATGGAGCGGCAGCTCATTCATATTAATGGAAGATGCAATATGTTCAAGAATTGCAGGCATTATCTTCTCATCAATCCCCAGACCAGGTCCCACTCATTCAACCCTGGCTGGGCTCTAGCGAATTGGAAGGTTCTTTCATGTCAATAACTGTTGCCCTCGTCAAATGTTTTTTTAGAAGAAAAGTGAGAGAAATGCACAGATGAGCAGGGCAGAGAGACACTGAGAGGGCAGAAGGGAGTAGTATAAACTCAATTATCTGTTTAATAGTTTGCAATTTTGATGCCATAATTATTATAATAAACTAAATTTTTCAAGCACCCCTCTCCAGCTGCCAAGCTACTTGGGAGGGCTGTGGAGCAGAATGAAAATCCAGTGCATCTGAACACTGGCCACGGATTGGTAGCACCAGTCTGCAGACGGGTAGCACCTTCCATCCAAGGCTCTCAAAGCAATTAGCGAAGGTTGACGAGAGACCAGCCAAACTGAGACACAGAGAGGTGAGATAATTTACTTGCTGTCATCTCGAGTCAGCAGCAGAGCTAGGATAGAACTCACGTTTCCTGACTCCTAGCACTGCTTTCTAAGCAATGCTCACATGGCCCTATCCAAGCCAAATGGAAGTGGGGAGGGCATCCAAGCTAATATTAAATAGTCTCTTTGACTGAATTGTGTCCAGTTATTACAAATTATACAGAGGAGGAGCAACATGAGCTGCTCACAGGCTATTCAAACCACCGCAGACACTCCGTGGGCCAAATCTGATGATATGTAAACTAGTGTAAGACTCACTCAGGCCCTTTAGACCTGTGTACACCCGCTCGCTGACATGTAAGGGAGTTTACGCTAGTGTAACACACTTCAAGAACCTAGGAGGTGAAGAATGTGTACGTTAAGCTGAGGGATGCTCCATATTTTATCTTGGACATTCGTAAAGCTTCCTGGTAATTGGTTCTCTTGCTACAGTTTTCTTGTGAGGTCTCATCAGAGGTCCTAAGTGAAACGGGAGGGACAAGGAGGGTTCAAAAACATGTCTACAGCTTGGCAATTAGCTGCTGCTGTTTCCCAGAATGCACTTCTGACCATAGAGTAGAGTTAGACAGAGTGTTCGCCGTGGATGTCAACTTGTGCTCGGGGTGGCAGGAAATCTGCAATGCAGGCACCAGCTGAATTTTAATGTGAAACTGTGTGAGGTGACTGTGGCCAGGACTGGTGATGGAGCTGCACTTCTGGCAGTGGTATGGGTTGGGTATAGCGTGGGTGTAAATAGCACTGTAGGTACTGAGGCACAGCTCAGGAGAGGCGAGACAGACAAGAACTTTAGGCATGTACCCTACATGATTCCCTACATGTCCAAGCAGTGCCTCCCCTGTCTACACCGCTACTTTTACCAGCATAGTGTCCCACCACTTCCCCGCTGCAGAGCTTTTCCCCATGGCAGGGAGCTGCCGGAGCCTTTTCCTGCTGTATCCCCCCCGCCAGAGCCTTTCACTGCGGCATGTAGCTACAGTACCCTGCACACCATCATCAGTCAGTGTGCAAAGGAGACACACCCAAGTGACTGACCAGAGGCACACACCTCGTCACTGGCAGCACTAGGAGTAAACCCCAAATCCCCTGAGACCCACTGATCACTGGGGGGGTTGTAACTAGACTAGACCATGCTCACTCTCAGTTTCCTGAGCGCCAGACAAAATATTCCCATTGCTCCTGTCATAAACAGATAGCTAAGGGTTAATGTTTCTTTTACCTGTAAAGGGTTAACGAAGGGAACCAAACACCTGACCAGAGGACCAATCAGGAAACCGGATTTTTCAAAGCTCAGGGAGGGAATGTTTTCTGGGTAGGCTAAGGAACGAAGGGGAGGGAAATTCTCTTTGTGTTAGATCTACAGAGGGTGAAGCTCTGCAGCACCAGGGAATTGTGGGAGGAGAGAAAAAGGGGAAAGAGAGAGAGATTCTTTCTGTTTCCTGTATTTGGTTGTCTCTTTGTGGAAGAGAGGAGACATGCTTCTTGGTATTGTGATGTAAAGAGGTGCATCAGTAACTCTCAGGTTAGCCCAGAGAGGAAATTCTGGGTGGGAGACAGAGGGGGAAGGGAATGTGGATTATTTCCCTTTGTTGTAAGACTCAGGGCTTCCTGAGTCTTGGGGTTCCCCAGGGAAGGGTTTGGGGAGACCAGGGGGAGCCAAAACCCTGGAATTTTTGGCTGGTGGCAGCGAAATCAAATCTAAGCTGGTAATTAAGCTTAGAGGGGTTCATGCAGGCACCCAGATTTCTGGACGCTAAGGTCCAGATTTGGGAATGCTTATGATAGCTCCATTTCCCAGGACCAAACAGGAATGTGACTGGGGATCTTTAGAGTGCAAACAGTGATATGGACAATCCTGAGCGGTTTTTCTATGACAGCCACATACGCCTCCCCCTGAAAAACAAAATACCAATCCCAAAAATATTTAGAGCCCCCTGTTCAAAATAACTCGGCTGGGTGTGCTTGGGAGGAGGCATCGTCAGCCGTATTTCAGCGCCTGTGGGGCTGCAGGATAATCCAAATAGTAAATAATAATAATTACACAGCGGCATCCAGGGGCCCCTGGCCTTTGCTATCCATCCAGATTAACTCCTGTGCAATACGAATCACTGTTTAGTGCCACAGATGATCTTAGCTAATTGCAAAGCAGGAAGCGGAGCAGTCATTGAGATTTTATGAGCCACAGGCTGCATCCATAATAATAATAATTCTCCCATAAGAACAGGGCCTTGTGCTCTTAAAGGCATAGGGGAAAGAAAGGCTGTGCTACCTTACAGAGCTACAGTCAATGGGGATAGAGGGTGGAACAGGGAGTGACCACTGGAATTACCTCCACCGCAAAGTCTTCCATCACTCTCGTCTGGGCTACCCAGAGTCATTGAGACCCACAACACAACAGGAAGGAAAGACGCAGTGAGATCCAGTGGGTAAGGCATAGTGCTGGGACTCAGGAGATAGGGAGTGGTCCTGGGGTTTCAACAGGCTTGCTGCTTCTCTCTCTCTGTCAGTGACTCAGTGCACCTGAATCTTTTGGGCTCTGCCACTGAGCTGCTGTGTGCTAAGTCATTTCACTTCTCTGGATCTATTTAGACTGGAAGGCCCAGATCCTCAGTCCCTGGGAGTTAGGCACCTAAATATCTTTGAGGGTCTGGGTCTAAAACTACGTCTACACTTGCAGATGTGGCACGTCAGGAGTGAAACCAGCCCTCGGAGACAGCAGCAGGGAAAGCGCTGCCGTGTGTTCACACTGGGCTCCTTGTGACTGTGGAGCATGTCCACATTAGCAGCTCTTGCAACGCCACAGACAGCAGTGCATTGTGGGAGCTCTCCCAGTGTGTAAGTGGCTGCAGTGAGCTTTGGAAAGGGTTTGCAGTGTCTCATGGGGCAGGCGCAGCATCACATGATGCAGGTTTCCCGTTCCCATTGTTCCATGGGTTGGGCATCCTACTAGATTGCCAGATGCTTTTCAGATGAGGGAGAAGGGACGGTGACAGAGAGTGTGTTGTGTGTATGTGGGGGGAGAGATAGTGTGTTTTGGGGGGCAGAGTGTGCCAGCATGCTGTCTTGTAAGTTCAGACAGCAGCAGGGGGAAGGGGGAAACCTCACATCAGCCCCCACCTCCCGCCTCTCTCTCTCTCTCTCTTACACACACACACACACACAAACGTTTGCCTCTGCAGCAGAAGCATTCCACAGTAATGGTTTGCTTTGTGTCCCAGAGTACATAAGCATGCAGGCTGTCAGAAATGGAGCTTTGAAAGGGGATATCCACATGCCTGTAGCCAAGTTCAAAACAATGACCAGAGTGGCCACTTGACTTCAGGGGATTATGGGACATTTCCAGAGGCCAATCACAGTCCACACCTTGTCCACACTGATGCCCAGGCATTTCAGCAGGGGCACAGCAAGCTTTATGCTTCTCATGGAGGTGGATTATCAGGAGTGCTCCAGCTTCAGAGTCCAGGCGCTCTAAGTGCCTCGCCAGTGCGGACGCATTGGGAGTATGGCCTCCAGGGCTGATTTAATACACTCTAACTCGCAAGTGTAGCCAAGGGTCTGAGCTCTTTGGAACAGGTGTAGAACTGATAAATGAAATTTTTTTTAATTATTCACTTTATTAATGTAACTTCTGTTCACCATTCACTACACTTGCCTGCATTGTAACTTTTGTTCACTGTTTGCCATATTGTAATTCAAACCCCATTTTAAAACGCTCACTCCATTTTGTAAAAGCTTCCTCCAACCTTCATTTTTGCAAACCCTGCTGTAATCTTATTAGTTAGTTTAGATGTGTGAATGAGGCATGTATGGATGATAAAATCAACCTCCAGCCCCAGCCTGTCCTGATGAGGTGAAGTTCAACTACCAACGGCTGAAGACCTAGACAACAGTGAAACAAAGTAAAAAGCATCCACCCTAAAAAGAAAAGGACAAAAGAACAACAGAAGGAAGATCAAAGCCAGGTTCAAGGCTGAAAGTCACGCCTGCAATTGACGGGTGATCAATCCAAACCCAAAGGCAGCGTGACACAAAAGAAAAGACAAAAGTACAAGGGTGAGAACAACAGAACATGGAGACCAAAGCAGAATGAAGCTCCCAACATAGGGAAAATCCCTATAGTAAAGCTGGACTCTGAAGACTGAGGACTTTGAGTCTATGGTTCTGCTGCCAGCCTCCAGGAGCATCAGGTGCACCTGACCGGACTCGACTCCACTCTTGTGTACAAGAGTACCTGGCCAGTATTCTGTCACAAGCAACTTTAGGCTGGTAACTATAAATATTCTACACAGAACTTGTATGAATGATTGTGTGAATGGATATATATATATATATATATATACTAGATCATAGGAATAAGTAACCAAACAACATTGTTTGCTGTTATCTTTTATTTATTATGTTATTTACAATAAATGTGACAAATGTCTTGTCCCTTTAAGATCCTGCTAGTTTTTATGGTATAATACAGGGGCGTATCCCTCTACCATGTGTCTGTACAGTACCTTGCACAGGAAGGCCCTGTGCTCAGCTGGTGTCTCCAGATAATGCTGAATCAATTTGTGCTGGGCCTCTCTGGAAAGGCAAGGGTGTGAAGGAAGGAACACAGCTGTGTATATGGGTTCCTCCAATGATTCCTGAGCTGGGTGGTGCTCTGTGGCTGAGAGACCCGTTCTGAGGGAATTCATGTGCCTTCTTTTCAGAATGATATCATCAAGCTATTAAAAGAAGGTGTGGGGAGAACAGAGGCTGACTCTGCACTTACGCCCGTGGAAGTCTCTAAGCGACTCTAGTGAAGCCGATGTTGTTCAGCAGCTGGAAATGAAACCACAAATTGGGCCATCATCCCGTTTCAAAGGGGCTGAGTTTGAAATAAGCCACAGCAGCAGGAGAGTACGGTGTTGGAGTTGGCCAGAAACATTCTGACATCTCCTCAATGACGGTTTCATTGAAGATTTTGGGAAGTTGATTTCAAAAAGCGGACAAAATTTGTGCCAAAATGTTGGAAAACAATTCCCCGCCGTTTACTCACCAGCTGTAGAGATTGGCGCTCTTGTAAATAAAACCCCATGTGCCAGATTTTACTTTTTAATTATTTTTTTGTGGGCATGCACAGGATCGTTTTCTTGTCTGCAATATGCGGCCCGCTATCTTGCCAACGCCGGCCATCTCCCAGGTCCCCACTCCACACAGCGATGGCTTTAGGCTCTGCTCTGTGACAGTTTGGCTAAACAACGGAGTTCCACGCTGCGGAGATAATTAGACCCAGATCCTCCTGATCAGAAGGTCTTCAACGCCACTGCATGTCCTCCTGATGGAAATTCCTGAACGGGAGTGAGATGCCTATAGGTCGATCGCACCAACAGGAGTGGCGCTCAACAGAAAGTGTGAGGGGTGCTACCTACACAGGAGAGCAAGGTCAATGGTGGGCTGGATGAGGCTGTCACGGACTCACAGATGTGCCCACACTTGGCCCTGTGTGGTCGTAGGGGGTGCCCTTTCAGTTGAGACAGCCTTCTTTAGGGGTCACTCTCTCTCGGGGTCAGCCCCTCCACCTGCCTGGGAGCCTGCACTTCTCTGAGCCTTAGCACATCTGTCTCTGCCATGGGCCCCTCCGGGAGTCCACGCCACTCTGACCCCTGGACTCTTCACCCCAAAGCGGGCTGATTGCAGCCCTGTTTCAGACCAGAGTGACTCCTCGCCAGCATAAAACAGGAGGTTTATGAGAGGTTGAACACAGCAACAGGAAAACTCCTCAGGGCTCCGGCCGGGGCCTCTCACAATAACAGCACATCCCAGTCTCCCTGCATCCAGGTGGGCTCTGCCTGCTTCCCCTCGCCGGCCCGAGCCCCCCTGCTTCCCAGCTGGGTCTCTGATATCCCCAGCCTCAAGCCCCACCTCAGTCCATTGTCTTCTTTCCAGGTAAACAGGGTCGTAAACAGGAAGGCCTGAGTCCCCTGTCCTCGCAGCTGTCCTCTGGCTGAAACCGGCTGGTCAGGTTACTGGGGTCCTCTCTCTGCAGCCCATTGTCCTACCACTGGCCAGAACTGGTTGTGTCTCCTGCGCTGGGGTCCCGAGTCCCTCTCCGGTCCTCTGTAACAACAAACTCCCTCTCCCCTCACCTCATTAAACCAGTAACACCCAGGTACATTGAGTCCCACCCCCTGTGCATGTAAACCCTGGAAAAGACAGAAAACCCCAAGAAAACCCCCACTTCGTCACAGAGGCCAATTAGCCCACCTGGTTGTACCTGGAAGGTGGGCCTGGCCTAATTAATGATGAAACCTAACTGGGGAAGAGGTGGGTAGTGCTATAAACAGAGAAAGTTAGAGCCAAAGCAGGCTGCAGGGAGACCACTCTCCTGGTACTAGGGAGTGAGGAGGCATGTAGGGAACAAAAAGACTCTTCCAGGGTGAGGAGAAAGCCCATGGAAAGATTTGATAGGAAGAAGACCAGGGAGGTGGGAACAAGGAGTCTGGTGCAGGGAACCTTGCTGCTTCTGCTAGGTTCCCTGGACTGGAGTCCAGTGTCAAAGTCTGAGCTCTCCAGGGAAGGTGATGTGAAGCTCTAACATAAGGGGTAAGGATGCTTGATAAAAAGTGTGTGGACCGCCAGCCCCAGAAGTGAGGGTGGCAGGCGGGACAGGGGGAATGGGACGTGTTTCTGCTGGACTTTGTGTTACTCTAGTAGGTGGGGACTATAAGTGATCTGGCTGAAGTGCTGAGTCATAAGAAGAGCCAGACCACCAAGGGCCAGGCGGTCGTCAACCAGGGGTGCAAGAAGAGAGTACCAGCCACAAGGGAGCGTGCTTTAGCTGTGAGACCATTGTTCTGCAAAAAGGTCAGGACCTGGCTCTATCCTCACGCTCCCAGTACACTTTTATGCAGCTACCATCCATGGCAACGTGATCAGCGAGCACAGCTGACGCCCTCCAGCTGTGTTGTGGCAGATGCTGCATGGGAGCATATGAGTCACAAGTGGGATGTGGGTGTGAAAAAGGCTAATCTCATTCTGGGGAGTCTTGTAGATAAGACATGGGAGATAACTGTCCCGCTCTCCTCGGCACTGATGAGGTCTCAGACGGAAAGCTGTGTCCAAAGCTGGGTGCCACACTTCAGGAAAGTTGTAGACAAATTGGAGCGAGTCCAGAGAAGAGCCACGAAAATGAAAAAAGGGTTAGAAAACCTGACTTGTGAGGAAAGGCTGAAAGAATTGGATGTGTTTAGCCAAGAGACGAGGCAGCTGCGGGGGAATCTGATAACAGTTGTCAAATATATTAAGGGCTGCAGCAAGGGAGGTTAAGGTTAGATATTAGGAAAAACTTGCTAGCTATAAGGATAGTTAAGCTCTGGAGCAGGCTTCCAAGGGACGCTGTGGAATCCCCATCATCGGAGGTTGGACAAACACCTGTCAGGGATGGTCTTGGTTTACTTGGGGAGTGGGACATGGACTAGATGATTTTTCGAGGTCTCTTCCAGCCCAACATTTCTCTGGTTCTGTGAGGCAGAGAAAGTCCCTTTCTACTGTCCCTCCCCATTTCATACCTGCGCTGGTGCCAGCCACAACCCATTACCATAAGCCAATCGTTTTATTTCCATTCCTGGATCTTTCCTCCAGTGCCCATGAATTCCCTTTCCCCAGCAAGCAATCAGCAGGCCCTGCAACACACAACCCATCCATACCCACAAACATTCGCCTGGGAACAGCCTAGCTGCAAAGCTATACCCTTCTGGCCTCTAGTGCTCCTTCCAGAGAGAATGCTGGCCCTATCAAACAATTCACATTCCCTGGCTGACTTCTGAGGATAAGTAAGAAGGAGGATCATCGTTTCCGTGGCTTAGTTGAAATGCATATAGTAATGGTTTGGAGATAAAACCCATAAAGAGGAGTTAATAGCATTCTTACACAGCTGCAAAGTGAAATCATTAGACAGAAGCTCAGCTCTACGGTACTGAACCCTTTGCCGGCACAGACCTAAGACAGCTGGAACAAGCTAATATTTTTCCTGCCTCCCTGTGGAAATAATGTTAATTTTAAACTCTAAAAAAAAACGAGATGGAGGGGGGGAAATTTCAAGATCTTCAGCGTTTTTGTAAGAAGCAATCAAAGTATCTGTCAACCTTAAAGATTAGCAATAACTCCAACAAGACAAGTGACCAGACCAGCTCCTCGCAGAGAGGTGTACACATTACATCCACCACCATCACAATGGGCATCAGCTCAGATCCTTGTGCAGTCCCAGCAGAGCAGGCAAGGAGAATGAAGGAAGGACGGTCATGGGGTATCAAGTATCAGAGGAGTAGCCATGATAGTCTGGATCTGTAAAAGCAGCAAAGAATCCTGCGGCACCTTATAGACTAACAGACGTTTTGGAGCATGAGCTTTCATGGGTGAATACCCACTTCGTCAGATGCATGTAGTGGAAATTTCCAAGGGCAGGTATATATATGCAAGCAAGCTAGAGATAACGAGCTTAGTTCAATCAGGGAGGATGAGGCCCTGTTCTAGCAGTTGAAGTGTGAAACCAGGGAGGAGAAACTGCTTTTGTAGTTGGCAAGCCCATTCCAGTCTTTGTATAATCCTGAGCTGATGGTGTCAAATTTGCAGATGAACTGAAGCTCAGCAGTTTCTCTTTGAGCTGTCCTGAAGTTTTTTTGCTGCAGGATGGCCACCTTAAGGTCTACTATAGTGTGGCCAGGGAGGTTGAAGTGTTCTCTGCAGTTTTTTGTATATTGGCCATTCCTAATATCTGATTTGTGTCCATTTATCCTTTTCCATAGAGACTGGTCCAGTTTGGCTGATATACATAGCAGAGAGGCATGCTGCATATGATGCGTATATTACATTGGTGGACGTGCAGGTGAATGAACCGGTGATGGTGTGGCTGACCTGGTTAGGTCCTGTTGATGGTGTCGCTGTGTAGATATGTGGGCAGAGTTGGCATCGAGGTTGTTGCATGGGAGTACAAATTCTGGGCCAATACTTGGAACATCTGGGGTCACGGATTTCAAGGCCTGTTTTGGTCGGTAGTCTGGCCTCCTGCTTAGCAACAGGCCACAGAGCCTCATCCAGCAAGTCGGTATCCTGTGATGGAGCAGAGAATTGGCGCCTAGCTACCAGAGAATCCTTCCCTGTTAAATCCCAGCTCTATCAGAGCCTCTTTTGTGACTTTGGGCAGGTCCCTTCCCATCTCTGGGCTCAGTTCTCCAGCTGACAATGGGGATTCTATCCCTGGTCTCAGGGAGTTTGTTAGTAGTTGTAGTTAGTGGTAGCACTGAGAGCTGAAGTCGTGGATCCGGCCTCATTGTGGTGTAGAAGCCGTGCAAACATGGAACAAAGACTCAGTCCCTTTTCAAAGGCCAAGTGGAAGGCTCTGTCTGCCTGGCAGGGGAGGTTAATTCACATGTTTTTGTTACACTTTAGATAGTCTGCAATCATTGCATACACACATCAGCTGTCTCCTGTTTTAATATGAATCCCTGTGCGTACAAAGCAGGGACACTGTATGGGTAAGTGCGTGGCTTTGTGGGAAGGTATCCCATGGTGCCTTGCCTCTGCTGGGCTCCATGCATTCTGAGACGTTTCTCACTGTTCAATGTGGGTATATAGCTGAAGTCAGCCAGAAGCAACTGGAATTCTGCGATTTGGAGGCAAACAAAACTCCCATGTTTCCTCTCCCACTATCCCAGGATTTATAAGATCACAAAAACATACAAGGCCATATGGTGTCAAAGCAATCGGCCAGTGTCCTGTCTTCCAAATGAGGTTGGTGCCAGATGCTTCAGAGGAGTAACAGAACAGGGCAATTTATCAAGTGATCCATCCTCTGTCATCCAGTCCCAGTGTCTAGCAGTCAGAGTCTTAGGGACAACCAGAGCATGGATTGTGTCCCTGAACATCTTGGCTAATAGCCATGGATGGACCTATCTTCCGTGAACCTACCTAATCCTTTTTGAACCCAGTTATACTTACGGCCCACAATATCCATTGAGCATTGAGTCCACAGGCTGACTGTGCATTGTGTGAAGAAATACTCTGTTTGTTCTAAACCTGCTGCTGTTCATTTCATTGAGTGACCCTGGTTCATGTTTTATGAGAAGGAGTAAATAACACTTCTTTATTCACTTCTCCACACCAGTCATGATTCTATAGACCTCTGTCATATCCCCCCTCAGTCATCTCTTCCAAGCTGAACATGTCTCCTCACGTGAAAGCTGTTCCATACCCCTATCATTTTGTTGCTCTTGTCTGTACTTTTCCAATCTATCTTTTTGGGATGCGGCGACCACAGTATTCACAGGTATGGGCGTACCATGGATTTATATAGTGGTATTATGAAATTTTCTGTCTTATTATCTATCCTCTCCTAACAGCTCCTAATATTGACTACTGCTGCACATTGAGCAGATGTTTTCAGAGAACTGCCACAATGACTCCAAGATCTCTTTCTGGAGTGGTAAACAGCTAATTTAGACTCCATCATTTATAGTGGGGTTATGTTTCCAATGTGTATTTCTTCGCATTTATCAACACTGAATTTCATCTGCCATTTTAAGCCCAGTCACCAAGTTTTGTGAGATCCCTTCCCCTGCACGTGGGGCAGGGGTCACTTGCTGGTGGATCTCTGCAGCTTGAGGTTCTCAAACACAATTTGAAGACTTCAATAACTCGGACATAGGTTAGGGGTTTTTATAGAAGTGGATGGGTAGGGTTCTGTGGCCTGCTTTGTGCAGGAGGTCAGACTAGATGATCATATTGGTCCCTTCTGACCTATGAGTCTATGAGTAACATTCTCAGTCTGCTTTTGACTTAACTATCCTGAGTAATTCTCTATAGTCTCATGATTTACCCATTTTTCCAGATCATCAGTGAATATGCTGAACAGCACTGGTCCCAGAACAGAACTATTTATCTCTCTCCACTGTAAAAAGTGTTGGTTTATTCCTACCCTTTGTTTCCTATCTTATAAGCCCTTCCCTCTTATCCCATGGCTCCTTACTTTGCTTATGAGCCTTTGGTGAGGTACCTCGTCAAAGGTTTTCTGTAAACTTTCATCGTGGAATGACTCATAAGACAAAAGATAGCAGATAAGAAACTGGGAGACTATACAGGTCAGCATCATAAGCAGCAGTCAGAGCAGGCCAGCTGTCACACTGTTGTGAGGATACATTTATTAATGTTTGTGAGGTGTTGCAATAACTGGGACCGGGTGGGCCTACCCCAATTGTGAGCTCAACTCTGGGAACGTGGATAAAAGTTTACAAAAAGTTCCCAATATCGATACAAACAAATGTTGGTGGGAAAGATGCAAAAAAAGAGACAAAAAGAGTGAATTAGCCTAGCCAAAAAAACCTCCTGATATAATTTAAGGCCTGTTACGAACTCTTCTGGTAAATAGAAAGAGTATGAGACTGGAAATCAATGGACCAAAACTGGTATGTCAGAAATTAAGCCTAACTGATGGACAATATAATGAGGGGGTGAGCTGTTCTGCCCATCAGTCAGCTTGGGGGGGTTCTTAAAATTACTAAACTGGTGGGTGGAAAAACAGGAGAACCAGAAGGGGAGATCTTCACCATTGTGCTTCCACCCACAGGGGGGAGGGATAGCTCAGTGGTTTGAGCATTGGCCTGCTAAACCCAGAGTTGTGAGCTCAATCTTTGAGGGGGCCACTTAGGGATCTGGGCAAAAATCAGTAGCTGGTCCTGCTAGTGAGGTTAGGGGACTGGACTCAATGACCTTTCAAGATCCCTTCCAGTTCTAGGAGATAGGTATATCTCCATATTTATTTATTTTTATTTTTTTCACCCCTACTTTCTCCTGGGACCCAGCTGGTCCTTCATTGTCCTGATCCTTAGAGATGTCTTGACCACACCGGGTCAAAGAAAGGGACCCAGGTTTCATCCACTGGCTTCTGTTGAATCCCAAATACCACCTGGAATGTGAGGCATGGATCCTGCTGTCACCTCTTCCCTCATGTATCCTTATCCTTCCCCACCTTACTTCTTCTCTTTTCTATCTTGCTCCTTTTGCTTTCTGTGTAACAACATAAGAACATAATGGCCATACTGGGTCAGACCAAAGGTCCATCTAGTCCAGTATCCTGTCTACTGACAGTGGCCAATGCCAGATGGTTCAGAGTGAATAAACAGACCAGGCAGTCATTGAGTGATCCATCCCTTGTCATCCACTCCTAGCTTCTGGCAAAAAGAGGCTAGAGACAATCAGATCATGCAGTTGCATCCCTGATCATCTTGGCTAATAGCCATTGATGGCTCTATCCTCCCCAAACTTATCTAGTCCTTTTTTATATAGTTTTGGCCTTCACAGCATCCCCTGGCAAAGAGTTGACTGTGTTGTGTGAAGAAATATTTGCTTATGTTTGTTTTAAACCTGCTGCCTATTATTTTCATTGGGAGACCCCTGGTTCTTGTGTTATGTGATAGGATGAATAACACTTCCTTATTCTCTTTCTCCACACAAGTCAAGTTTGTATAGACCTCTATCATATTCCCCCTTAGTCGTATCTTTTCCGAGCTGAAAATCCCCTGTCTTTTTATGTGGAGGTAGGGGCAGCACATTCTGCAGAATCACCTGCTCTGTGCGATGGGATGGCGAGCAGGAGCGGCACCAGGGTTTTTGGCGCCCTAAGAAAGGGTCCTTCCACGCTCCCGGTCGGCGGCAATTCGACGACGGGAGAGTCCTTCTCCACTCCTGGTCTTTGGGGCGCTTCAGTGGCGGGTCCCGGAGTGAGTGAAGGACCCGCCGCAGAATTGCCGCCGATGACCTGGAGCGTGGAAGGACCTCCCGCCGCTGAATTGCCGCCAAGGGCCGCAAAATGCCACCCTCCCAAATCCTGGTGCCCTAGAAGATCACCTAGGTTGCCTAAATGGAAGCGCCAGCCCTGATGGCGAGGTCACACCGGTGGGGGTCGGTCCATGCCATTGCTGAAGTCCTGTATCCTATGGATGCTCATCCTACTAGCTGGGCCTATAACCGCCCTGTATCCTGCGGGCATCGGCACAGAGGGGGACCTATAGTATATGCTCATGACTGGGTTACACCTGCATGAGTGGAATTTTCCCCAGCCAGATGAAGGACTTGTTGGGCACCTTTATGCTGCTCTAGCCCCTTTATTCAGTGTCAAGTGGCCGGCGGTGAGGTGTATCCATCTCCTTTCTCCTATATAGTCGTGTCTCCTGATGTCCATACCAAACAGCCCTGTGGTGCTTTGGCACCAGAATTTCCATACAGCATCCCTTTCTGTTCCTTTGTGATGTCTCCCAAGTTTTCTGTTCCTGCTCTTCCTTTTCTTAGGTCACTCCACATTCACCTTCCCTTCTGTCTGCCTGCAGCCTTTTCTCCCTTCTTCCATCTGATCACCCTCTCCTCTTCCATTGCTCCCCAAGGCCCTCCTCCATTCCCCTCCACTTGCCCACCCACCCCCGCTAAATTCACTCCTCACCCTGGAGGGGAGCAGTTGCTGATGGGAGAACTCCTGGGATCTTACTTCCTGCAGTTGCCAAGGGATGCTACACGGACTCAGGTCTCCTCTTAGAATCATAGAATATCAGGGTTGGAAGAGGCCTCGGGAGCTCATCTAGTCCAACCCCCTTTTCAAAGCAGGACCAACCCCAACTAAATCATCCCAGCCAAGGCTTTGTCAACCCGGGCCTTAAAAACCTCTAAGGATGGAGATTCCACCACCTCCCTAGGGAACCCATTCCAGTGCTTCACCACCCTCCTAGTGAAATAGCGTTTCCTAATATCCAACCTAGACCTTCCCCACTGCAACTTTAGACCATTGCTCTGTCATCTGCCACCACTGAGAACAGCTGATCTTCATTCTCTTTGGAGCCCCCATTCAGTTGAAGGCTGCTATCAAATCACACCCCCTCCTGTTCTCTTCTGCAGACTAAAGAAGCCCAGTTCCCTCTTGAACCTTCTGGTGGTGAAAGTTCTCCACTGTTCCCTGGAGGGAAGAGGCAGCAAGGACAGATGTGGAAGGGGCACCTCTCCTCCTCCCATTAGGTGCTGCTGCTGCTACACGTACTGGTAAGAAAGCTGAGAGCCCAAGAAATTCTCCAGTCAGGCTCCATCCCTACCTGCCTCTCTCACTATCTTGTGAGCATGTGCAAGAGCTCTCCCTCTCCTCTTACCCATGCCCCTCTACACTTTAACCCTGGGACAGAGCCATGAACAGAGCCCTGGAGCCTCCATCTAGTGCTTAGTGCTGTCAGTCCCTCTTTCCTACCTGGCAGTGGGGTTAATGACCACCAGTCACACCGACACAGCACAGAATGGATCCCCAACTGCCACTAAGGGCACATCGGCAGCGCTGCATCTATGTTGCTGTAACACCATAGCGTTGATGAAAAGGATCTTTTTTTGATGTAGGAAATCCACCTCCCTGAGCAATGGTAGTTAGGCTGAGAGAAGAATCCTTCTGTTGACCTAACCATGTCTACACTGGGGCTTAGGTTGACTTAACTACAGTGCTCAGGGGTGTGAATATAGCCTGAACCAGTAGCCTCTCCTGGCAAAGAAAAAAAAAAAGTAACACAGCTCATCTTCAGCTATAGATCCCTTCTCCACTGCCTTGTGACCCCTCCTCTCCATTGCGCCCTACCCTAGCCCCCTACAGGAGCAATACAAACATTAAGTTATGAGGCTGAGATTTGTATGAATCGGGATCACCCGTGACTTGAGACTCCAGCCAGTGACCAAAATTGATTTTCTGTCCCCTACTTTCTTTTTGGCCCAGACCTTTTGATTTATAATGTTATTATTTAAAAAAACAACTAAGATCCTATGATTACTATTTCAGTAGCCTATTGATCTCCCCCACCTTGCTTCCTTGCGCCGGTCTCTTGACATTACCCAGCTTATGGTTTATTTTGATGTATATATTCTTAAACTGATGCTTTACTCGTCTATGAATCATCCCAGCTGACAACAATGTTATTAAACTGTAAAGCATGGGGAGGAGGGGGCATAGGGGATAGACTGATGTAGCAATCAATTACAAGTTGGTTACAAAGCTGCTGTCGCCTTGTGATTGACTGATATTTGTACCACATTGCCTGGTCGTACATGGAAAGCCCTTATGAGGGGTCAAGCCAGGACCCCCACATTGAGAAGGACGTACCATGACTCCATGCTGAGCTCTCAGGGTATGTCTACACTACCCGCCGGATCGGCAGGCAGCGATCGATCCAGCAGGGATCCATTTATCACGTCTAGTTGAGTGCTCTCCCATTGACTCCTTTACTCCACCGCTGCAAGAGGCGCAGGAAGAGTCGATGAGAGAGGGGCAGCAGTCAACTCACCACAGTGAAGACACCGCGGTGAGTCGACCTAAGTACGTCGACTTCAGCTACATGAATAGCGTAGCTGAAGTTGTGTAACTTAGGTTGATCCCACCCCCCAGTGTACACCAGGGCAAAGTTAAAGGCTGGTGGATTTTTGCCATGCTGCTGGGTTAGTATCTTTCCAGGAGATCTAGTGGTCTCCAGAGCTCTGAATTTCCTTCTTGAGGAAGATAAGAGTCTCACATAGGAATAGAACTGCATTTTGTAGACAGGACATAGTCAGTCAGACTCAGGACCAGCGCTAGGGTTTCTCGCGCCCTAGGCACACAGCCATTTCGCCGCCCCCCATGCTGATCCCGCGGCTCTGGTGGAGATGCCGCAGTCATTCCTGCAGAGGGTCCGTTGGTTCGTGGCTCCGGTGGAGCTACCGCAGGTATGCCTGCAGGCGGTCCACCGGAGCCGCGCGAGCAGCCGAGCGTCCGCAGGCATGACTGCGGCAGCTCCACCGGAGCCGCGGACCAACGGACCCTCCACAGGCATGCCTGTGGCAGGTCAACCGGAGCTGCCTGCTACCCCTCGGCAAAATGCTGCCCCCCGAATGATCCTGGCGCCCTAGGCGATTGCCTAGGCTCCTTAAATGATAGTGCTGGCCCTGGTCAGACTTAGTGCTTAGAGTGGGAAGAGGATTCCTGGTCCTGCTTGCAGGCCAGGGAGCTCTGTAAGGAATTGTACAATCACAATCAGTCTGGAAAGAACCAGATTAAAACAAGACTGGGTGGGATGTACCACACTGCCTTCAAAAGCAGCCTTATTTGTCTCTCTCTGTTTTCGGTTACTATGTGTTATCCTCTGGATTCTAAGGATAAAAGTAGTTGCAAGAGTATTTGATATTTTTATTTAATTTCTCTGTTCTCATGAAAATAACACTAGGAAAATGATCTTTGCAGCCACATTCTGAATAGATGTGAGTGCAGCAAGATTGCGTCTGTCAAGGCCGGAGAGAAGGATGTCAAGACACTGAAAGCCTGCATGAGAGTTTTAGCTGTGTGGGTGGATAGGAAATGCCAGATATCAAAGATGTTATGCAGAACAAATTGTAAGGATTTAGACATGGCCCTGATGTGAGGAGCTATGGAGAGAAGCAAATGTTATTTCTGTTTATATATTTAGTTTGTAAGTGGAGCCCTGTGTGGATACAAAATTCATATCTGCATCGGATCCACCATCTGCAAAAATGATCCTCAGATATCCACATCCGTGGATGCAGACAGATGCAGCTATAAAGCAGATATCCAAAGATTTGCAGGGCTCTAGATATAAAATTTGGATCTGCATCCATCCGCAATCTGAAAAAATGGCCCATGGACACAAAGCAGATATCCCTGGATTTGCAGGGTTCTATTTGTTGGGGCAGAGACTGTGATATGCATATACAAGCACAATGGGGCTCTGATTCCTTTTTGGGGCTTCTAAGCATGACCCCAATATAAAATAATCATTGTCATAAAAAACAGATTATTTTCCAAATATATTCTAGGATAGATATTCTCCCAGTTCTGGCAAAGGCATTGTGGGGGAAATTTTCATTCTCTTTGTACTTAGTTTGCAGAGAGGATTTCAGTCTCTACTACTCAATCCATTTTGAATTAAGAAAGAAAATCCTGGTGGAATCATTCTGAAAGTAGATCCACACTACTGCAGTTTACTGTGCTTTGCATGCACAATGGAACATAAGCCAGAAGTGTTTTTATAACATGACAAATAATTCTGGTATCATGTATCTATCATACTAACCCCCCCTTTTTTACTGCAATGTAAGAGAAAGTGTTATTGACAAATTTCTCTGAAACTATGTCAGTCTTTCATGAAACACTCATGGAAATTTCTGACCACGCTTCTGAATGAAGACATACCGTATGTGCACAAGGAAAAATGGCCAAAGCAAGCAACATTCAAGATCTGTGATTCACCATGTTCTGCTTCCACTGAGCCGACTCATAAATCCTGGGCTAGGGTTCCAATATTTCAGTGTCAGGAAGAGACTAGTTATGCAATATTTATGGCAATAAATCACGGCGTTAATGAGTGAAGCACAGAGAATCCAGAATATTTTCAGGAAACCGGTTTTATTTTTAAGCTGCTACATACTCTGCCCAGAAGCAAGTCACATTTTGATTATCACCAATCATGGCAACTCCTCAGTCATCAGGGTCTGATTCAAAGTTCATTGAAATCGAGGGCAGTCTTTTCATCGACTTCAGTATACTTTGGATCGGGCCCTATATCAGCCCTTATAATCTTCAAAATGCTTTATGCACGTGCATATATTCAGCCTACTTGTATGAATGTATCATTTTTATATTTAAAGTTATGAATATTGGCTATGTACTTGTGTCTCAGTGTGTTTGATTCTAAGTAGCACCAGTGAATCATTTGGCCAGTTTATTGTGAAGGGACTCTTCAGATTAAGTGCCCAGTCAAGAAACACTTAACTTGGGAGACTCCAATCCACATATGAGGAGCCTTCCTGGGGATGTTCAAGGTAACATGTAAACAATGGCATCGCCCTGCAAAAATCTGAATCATTCATGGACATGTGACTTGCCCGGGTGGCTACAAGCTCCATCTTGTTGCTGTGATTTTGCACAGAAGAACGAAGGGGTTTCCGCCCACAAGAGAGAATATAAAAGACCCTAGAAGCCTCTCCATTTTGTCTTCAGCTAGCTCAAGAGATGGCCTCTCCACCCTAAAGAGATGCCTGAAAGAAACTGGAACAAAGGACAGTAACTACAGAGTGTGAGTGATTGCTGGACCCAGACTAGGACGGAGTCCAGTCTGTGACACAAGCTTATTGGAACATCTCTGAGGGTGAGATTTCATTTGTAATCACTTATCTAATGTATTAGGCTTAGACTTTTTCTTTTATTTAGTTTTCTTGGTAACTTACTTTGTTCTGTCTTTTATTACTTGAAACCAATCAGATCCTACTTTTTATACTTAATAAAATCACTGTTGTTTATTTATTAACCCAGAGTAACTATTTAATACCTGTGGGAGCAAACAGCTGTGCAGATCTCTCTATCAGTGTTATAGAGGGCGGGCAATGTATGAGTTTACTCTGTACAAGCTTTATACAGCATAAAATAGATTTATTCAGGGGTTAGGCTCCCAGAAAGACTGAATAATGGGTTCTGGGAAAGTCCCTGTTAACTGAGAAGCCCCTGGGTTAAGTGAATCTTGGTTGCTGTGAACTGCAGGGGGGCGTGGCCCAACCTCTTGGTCTGTGCTGGAGCAGATTGGTGTGTCTAGATCAGCAAGATGGGAGTGGAGGGAAGCCTTTTCTGGCAGGGGGGGTTGTTCTCAGTGGTATTCCAGCATATCTAGTGACAGTCTTGAGGGAGTTTCGCGAGAGGCAGTGCCAATGCCATTACAGGCCCTTACAAACTGGCCACCTTTCTAAGCTATGGTCATTTCTGGTTGGAAACCTCTGTGGGTGGGGAGAAATTCCCCCTCTGACCCCTGAAGGCCACCTGGTCACAGGGCCCCTTACTGTGATCCCATCACTCCTTGCCACGGAGCCGTATGAATGACCTGAATGTTTCCAGCAGAGTGGGGCTTGCAGTGAGTTTCAGACTCACAGATGCCAGTGATCAGAGTGCTGCATCCCCTTGCAAACCCCACAGCCTCCCTCGATCTCTTTTGCTGGCTTACCCAAGAATTCACCTACAGCTCTTCTGCCAGGGGCTGATTTCCCCAGTGGCTGAGCTGCATGCCTTTGCAGTGAGCAAATGCAAATAGGCAAACACAGCCACCTGATGCCCAGCTTGAGCAAGCAAGCCATCAGTCACTTTCACTTGAAGGATACATCCTTGAAGGGCTGTGGGCTAGAATTCTGGAGCAGACATGAGCCAACGAGCATGTCAGATGCACCAGTGGCTTTAGGTGCATCCCTGGCTAAACAACACGCTGGCTGGTGGCCAGTCTGGATAGTCATGTAGGTTTAAAGACCTTTTATATTTGCAAATGGCCAAAATCGAGGCTTGCTGTCGCTCAGCCCCTTGTGCAGGAGGTGTTGGCCATATTGATTGGCAGCCTCCCAGGTCGCCAGCCCATGGGAGGCAGGGAAACTCCAGGCTCTTGTTTCTAGATAAACAGAGAGTGTGCAAATGAACCATCACTTGTGACCTCTTCTGCCACGTGTCTCCTTCAGCAGCCTGACACCTCCAGTCAAATCCTTAGCTTCACAAAAATGATGCTTTCGCCTGGCCAGATAGCCGCATGACTCATCCCAGCCATATTCTCTGGATGCTTCCCATGGCCTCAGGATGGCATGCCCGGAGCAAAGGGACCTGGTCGCGGCTTGGCCAAGGCCCTTCTTGCCGCTCCCACCCATAAGTTCCCACACACAGACCCACGCAGGGGAGCGTCCGCAACTGCCTCCTGACCGGAGAAGGGTCCCTCATCCCACTCCTGCTGGGCGAGAAGGCAGGAGTCCCCCTTCTGTTTCCAGCCATTGCATCCTGCCAAGGGAGGGAGCTTCAGGGTTCCTCACTTCCACCTGCTGCTGCCTCTGGCCAGAGACAGGGGGTTCCCCCTTCTCCCAAAGAGAAGCAACTCTTATGCTCCTCCTACGGCTTCCTCCAGTCGGGGGAAAGGGAATCCAGACCTTCCCTTTTCTGCTGATTCCTCTAACCAGGGCGGCTTGGAGGCGCTACCTCTTCCTAAGATTGCTGCTGATGCAGAAGGGGCAGTGAAGGTCCTAGCTTAGCTGCCCCACCTTATGCCTGCAAGATCCCAGTGGCAATGGGAGCTCCGGGTGCTCATCGTCTTTTCAATCCAGCCCACTTCTGCGCAGATACCTAAATACAAATTTAGATGCCTGACTTAGAGCACCGACGCTGGAAAGCTTTGGGCCAAATATTTAGCTCTTTCCCCCTTTTCTAGTTGTCCCTCCTGCCCCACCCTTTGGAAATGGGCTGGAGCTGGACCACAAGCAACAACAACCGCTTTGGGTCTTAGTTTCCCCATCTGTAAAATGGAGCTAATGATATCAACCTCCTTTGTAAAGTGCTTTGAGATCCACTGACGAAAAGTGCTAGATAAGAGCTAGGCATTTATTGTTTGATTGTCTTTCTTAACAAATAACATGGTTAATATTTTTGGAAATATCATCAAGAGAGAATACTCACATCCTATGCTGGGGAACTGTACCAGTTCCATGGGAATGTGAACCATAACCCACTGAATAGAAGCCCCCTCGACAAGCACCTACCATTCACAAGCACATACTATTCTGAAAGGGGTCCAGAGATTTCAAGGCCAGAAAGGACCATTCTGGTCATCTAGTCTGACCCCCTTTATAACAAAGGCCAGAGAACTGCTCAAAAATAACTCCTAGAGCAGATCTGTTAGAATAACTTCCAATCTTGATTTAAAACTTGTCATTGATAGAGACTCCACCATGACCCTTGGTAAATTGTTCCAATGGCTAATTACTCTCATGGTTTAAAAATGTTACACCTGATTTCTAGTCTGACTTTCTCTGGCTTCAGCTTCAGCCATTGGATTGTGTTAGACCTCTCTCTCCTAGACTGAGGAGCCCATTATTAAATATTTGTTCCCCATGTCGATACCTATAGACGGCAATAAGTCACCCCTTAACCTTCTCTTTGGTAAGCTAAATAGATTGAGCTCCTTGGGTCTATCATTATCAGGTGGGTTTTCTAATCCTTTAATCACTCTCTTGGCTTTTCTCTGAACCCTGTCCAGTTTGTCAACATCCTTCTTGAATTGTGGGCACCAGAACTGGACACAGGATTCCAGCAGCACTCACACCAGTGAAAAATATAGAGGTAAAATCACATCTCCTTCCATCCTTGAGATTCCCCTATTTATGCATCCTAGGATCACATTAGTTCTTTTGGCCATAGCGTCGCACTGTGGCTCATGCTCCGCTGATTATACACCCCGACCTCCAAATCTTTTCCAGAGCCACTGCTTCCCAGAGTAGAGTCCCCTATCCTGTATGTATGGCCGACATTCTTTGTTAAAACCATTGCTTGTTATTATGACAAGTAGTGTTGCTTAATAGTATGCTGATAAGCATAAAGTGTCTTGTTATGTCTTTCCAACACCACAGAAACCTGTGTGTCATAAGCACAGGCACAGACTTTCCAAAATGCTAGGGGAGCTCAAGTCCCCTGCTCTGCCCCAAGGCCTCACCCCCACTCCACCCCTTCTCCAAAGCCCCATCCCTGCCCCACCTCTTCCTGCCCCTGCTCCACCCCTGCCCCGCCTCTTCCTACCCAGTTCTGCCCCCTCCCCTGAGCATGCCGCATCCTCGCTCCTCCCTCATCCCCTCTCCAGCCTCCTGCATGCCGTGAAACAGCTGATTGCACAGGGTGGAAGGTGTGGGGAGGGAGAGGGAGGTGCTGATAGGGGGGCAGCCGGTCGGTGCTCAGCACCCACAATTTTTTCCCCATGGAGCACCCATGGAGTCGGCGCCTATGTTCATAAGTATCTGATATTTCTCACCTTGCAGTCTATACTTATTTGCAGCTAAACCAGGCATCAATGCTGCTAATTTGCTCTAATGAGCACAAGTCCTTTTGATCTTTTGTAGGTAATGGTGACCAGATAGCAAGTTGGGGCCGGGGGTAGTTGCCTATAAAAGACAAAGCCCCTAATATTGGGATAGTTCCGATAAAATCAGGATGCCTGGTCAACCTACGTGTAGACCAGTGGACAACCCAAACTGGTTTTATTGAAACCAATGGAATTTGTTTGGATTTACAGTGGTTTAACTGATCACAGGCTGGTCCAGCTGCTGAAAGGGGACTGTTAAAATATTTGTGTCTGCTCCAGTTCAAGAAAGTGCATTTTCTCTCCATCGCACACCCATGGAGCTACAGTGGAATGAATTCTGTACCAAAAAGCCATTCAATCAATAACCTAGTTAGTTAAAGTTTATCTCGTAACCCCATACAATTATATTTTCCTACAGGGTCCCATTATCTCCAGAGCCGGAACAGGTTGGACGAACACCTCTCAGGGTTAGTTTAGGTCCACTTGGTCCTGCCTTGGCACAGGGGGCTAGACTTGCTGACCTCTCAAGGTCCCGTCCATTTCTATGATTCTATGATCTTATTAAAGTTTAGTTGCAGTTAATGCCAAAGCTGAAAACCGCTCAGAGAGGAAGATGGGTCTGAGGATGTGGCTACTATTTCTTTAAACCTGAAGCCAAGCCAGAGGGAGACGGGGGCAGGAGCACTGCAATGAAGCCAAAGCAGAGAGCTTTAAGGATAAAAGTGTTTCCCTTATTCTAATAAAGATCCTTGTTGTGCATTAGAGGAATTGACTTGTTCTGTGATTCTGTGTCGTTGTCACAGCAGTGTTGTCAGCTCTCATGATCAGATCACAAATCTTGTGATATTTATTCTCTGTCTTAAAGCTCCAGCTGCAGAACTCAGCTTACATTTAAAAAGAAAGTCAGATTTTAGACCTCTTGGTTGTAGGGGAAAACTTAAAAACATGTCCCCTAAAGGCTCAAAACACAGAAGGGAACTAAAAAGAATTCAGATGTATTAGTATTTAAATCTCATGATTTTTTTCAGCCAGTCTCGTATTTCCAGGGGGCCCGACTCACGGGTTTTGAATGTCTGCAGCTGGCGGTATGACGTATGAGATGACAAAGGGATGCATTCAAACGTCAAGGGTGGTGATTTGGAATAAGGCTCAAGCTTTTGGGCTGTAAATGTAGCTGAGTCAAGTTTACAGACTCCCTAAGTGGTCTCCTGGAAAACAGGCTCACTGCATGAGAGTGAAAACATGACACCGATTGGAGCCGGCTGTGTTATCTGATAGGACAGGGGTAGGCAACCTATGGCACACGTGCCGAAGGTGGCAAATGAGCTGATTTTCAGAGGCACTCACACTGCCCGGGTCCTGGCCTCACAGTCCAGGGGCTCTGCATTTTAATTTAATTTTAAAAGAAGTTTCTTAAACATTTTCAAAACCTTATTTACTTTACATACAACAAAAGTTTAGTTATATGTTATAGACTGATAGAAAGAGACCTTCTAAAAACGTTAACATGTATGACTGGCACGCGAAACCTTAAATGAGAGTGAAAAATGAAGACTCAGTGCAGCACTTCTGAAAGGTTGCCAACCTCTGTGATAGGGAATAAAGAAAGACAGGAATTAGGGGTGAGTGAAATGCCCCTAACTATATCTCTCTAAAACGAAGACTCTACAAAAGCCAAGACAATCCTGTTCCAGGGAGCTGCTTTTTCCTTCCCAGACCTGGCTGTTCCAAATCCTTTTGGAGGTCTCAAAAGAACATATTATCCTGCTAAATGGTGAGTTCCCAAACACATGCATATACACTTTTGTGCGTGACAGTCAGAGGCGTGCAAATATGCTGGGGTAGGTGTGTGAGTCAGAGTATTTACATGCCTAAGCTAGACACACTTAAAGAGCTGTGCACACATTCAGGTTGCTGAAAATTCAGCCCTCGATATGCAGCAAATCCTAAAAGCAACAGTGGCTTAACAATGGAATGGCCGTGCAGCTATGAAATTCCTTATTCTTCTAGGGGTAGATCCTGTTCCAACTGAAGTCAATGGGAAAACTCCCAGTGGGAGGGCTAGAAATTCAATCTTGGTGTTTAATCAGACGACTAACAGCATTTTAATGCAGTGGTGGTACTTTAGTGTACTCTGTGTGTGTGTGTGTGTAATGTTAAAGATGCATAGGGAGAAATGACAGAGAATACTGACCTCCTTTTTTAAAGTGCTTTGAAATCTGCTGATGAAAAGCATTACATACAAGCCAGATGTTGTTTATTTATTATAGCTATTAGCATCCAGTCATGGCCCAGGACCCCACAGTGCCAGCTACTGTACAAACACAGTCCTGTAATAACTATGGAGCCCTGGCATGGGGTGCTACCTTTAAATGCCCAGTCCTGCCACCTATTGAAGACAGAGACAATACTCTCATTGAGTTCAATGGGAGCAGGATTTGGCTTTAGGGACCTCCACCTGCTATGCTTACTATGTGCAGCTCATGCATAAGCGATGCATAGGGGGGCATATAGGGTCAAGTCCCCCATTTCCCCCCTCCGATTTCTGCTTGGTCTGCCAGGAGGCAGGGAGAGGGATTCCATTCTTCTCCCGCTCCACCTGCCCCCCGGCATGCTCGACCCCTGGCAGTGGGGCAGGGACGGAGTGGGCAGGATCACCTGCTTCTCATGCCAACCGCTCTGGGTCACTGCTCCGTGCAGCGCAGCGGCTGCCTGAGAGAACCTGACTGGGGAGGTGGTGGTGGAGGGCTGCCTCCTGCCCGGGCCCAGATGCCGGGGACATGGGCCAAGCGAGTCAGAGTCCCCCCTGTCGCCCCGGGATGTTTCCGGCTCTCTTAGCCTCTGTCCCCAGAAGCTGGGCCTGGGTCACCTCCCCGGCCAGGCTCTTTCAGGCAGCTGCTGCTCTGCACAGAGCAACCATGACCAGAGTTACCAGCTTCAGTCAGCGTGAGAAGTGTCTCCTTCCCTCCTCGCCTGCCAGGGAGAGCAGCCAAACGTGCCAGAGCAGAGGTGCAGCGGCAGAAGTTCAGAGCCCTCCCTCCCCACAGGTAACTCTGGTAGGGTGACCAGACAGCAAGTATGAAAAATCCAGACAGGAGGTGGGGGGGTAATAGGAGCCTTTATAAGAAAAAGCCCCAAATATCAGGACTGTCCCTATAAAATTGGAACATCCAGTCACCCTAAACTCTGGGGAGGTGGGGAGAGCTCAGTGGCTCTGGGCTGGCTGCTGGGGGGGTCTCTGGGCAGAGGAGACACATGGGGCAGTCAAATATCCTCCCAGTAGCGGGAGACCCGACTCCTCTGTCAGCTCAAATCTAGGACTACATTCCGCCTCAGCGCCGATAACGGGGTCACATTTCTACAAAGGCCAGGCTAAGGTGGTTGTGATTATTAGCAACCGCGACTGCTGAAGAGGAAGGGAGCGTTCCCCTGTATCAGGGCTGCCCTTCTCCCATTGAATCAAGAGTTTAAAGAATGCCAGAGCACTTCGTGTTTCATAGTTGTGCTAACAGGAGATAATGCAATTCCAGCTAATGATTTCATCCACCTGAGGCCAAACAATCTACTGTGAGGTGTGGAACTAAAATCAGGAGCTGCAAGATATTTTCCAGTATTAGTATTGATGACGCTTTCCAGGGTAATAGAATAAAAGGGATGTTAATAACAATAATGACACTCGACGTAGGTGTTTTCACTTAAACTCCCATTAACTCTCCTTTTTGCTCCATCAATATTTCCATCCTGGCATGGAAAGCAGGAAGAGAGTGACTGGAATAATGCAGTCCACAAAAATCAAAATAATTTGCTGCACAGCCCCACTCCGGTGGTGGAGCTCTGCTAGCTACGAGTGACATCCAACTCCCCGTGTAGAAGGCTAACACAGTCTAGGCACCGTTTATGCCAGTGGTTCCCAAACTTTAACAACCTGTGAACCCCTTTCACTAAATGTCAAGTCTCGTGAACCCCCTTCTGAAAATGAATATTTCCAGGAGATTTGCTCCTTTACCTGAGTATAAATGATAAAAGCAGTGATCTTGGAAATATAAAATGTGTTTTTATGACATGCTTATTACACTTTATTTATTATTAATTATTATTTTTCATTACAGTATTTTTATTACATTATGAAAACGGCAACACTCTTCCAAGATCTCGCTTTCATAGCCTGTATCGCTTTGAATAAGCCTGTTACAAGACAAGGCTCCTATGTTTCATCAAGGAGTGTCAGATGTGAAACAGCAGAAAGGTATTTAAGAAGCCAACTCAAAGCATTCCTCCTACACAAGCATTCAGGGCTTGAGCAGTTCAGGCAAACAATGTATGTTAAAACAAAACTTAAACTTGCTCTGCATCATAATTTTAAAACAATACTAGCTGCCTATTTAATTTTTAAATCAGCAAAAAATATCCACCTCCCTTTCCATTTCTTATAAGGAGTCTTGAAGTTTAAATCTCTTCAGTGTGATAGAGATGCTTGCTTTGATCTGCTTAGCTCTTGGAAGTCCAGGGGCTCCGGGCTGCTGGCACTATGCCGCCCGGAGTCCTAGGGACAGCTCTGTCCGCCATTAGGGAATTTTTTCCCAAGAAACCTCTGTAACGTTTCACAACCCTCCAGGGGTTCCCGAACCCCAGTTTGGGAACCACTGGTTTATGCCCATAACTGCGCTGAAGGTCCTACATCCCTTTACCTTCCCATAAGCCAGGCAGTTCCCTATTATTAGCCTTAAGGTTCCATTGTACGTGTATCCTTTGGCATGGGAACACGAAGGGAACATCTACACAGCAGAAGCCATGCATGGTTAGGTTGCTCATGTGCTGAGACGATTGCCTATCATGCTGATCAATGTTGTCTCAGTGTTTCCTTGTACTGCTCCATCTGTTCTTTCTTGACTTGTGCTCCTACGCCCTAGGATAACACAAAAAATAAATAATATTCGCCTCCCCAAGATAGCTTCAATCCAGCTGGCATGGGTAACAATACCAGTGAAGACAGCACAGCACGTGTAGGACAAGCCTGAAATAGACCCTGGGTATGGCCTCTGCTTGCTAGCCCGTGCCAGGTTGTCTTCACTGTTATAGTTACCCATGCTGATGGGATTCAAACTAACTCGGTAGGCTACCCCGTGCTCAGATTCTACTGTGAAGACACATCCAAAGAGAAGTGATTTGCCCAAGATCAACCGGCATGTTAATGGCCAAACTGGGTCCCCAAACTTCCACTCCAGGGCCCTACCCACTACACCATTGTTGCCCCACATATCTGATACCCCAACTCCTTTCATGCTCACATGGCTATTAGCTGTATCTCCATCCCTCCCTTATAGATTTTTCCAAGCGATCACTGATTGCGATTCCAAGCCACTTCCTCCTCTGCTCATTCCACATTCTCTTGGAGTCGGCGCCTTTCAAAACTCATTAGTGGCATTTATCCTCATTTAAATGAGAGGAAGCAAAGGAGGTAAAGTATACAGATGGCATATTGTCTGCAGAGAATCATTAAAACTTGCAGAAGATATTTTAAAAAGCATGGTGTGCCGGGAAGAGAAAAACTCCTGCAGCAAATAATTGGAGGATAAACAAAAGCAGGAGTCGGGGGCAGTTGAAGGGTAGGATTGACTCCTGAGCTGGACTCCCGAGATCTCTGTGACAATCAAGGGGAATCCACAAGGGGCATTTTAACTCTCAAAGAAAAAAAATCTGTGTGATCAAACAAGCTAAGCAGGGTTTGGCTGGGTCAAAATGTGAATAGGAGACCTGTGAAAAACAGCTAAGACCCCCTAATGCTGTAGGAAGTTATGCTGATGGTTCAATACCTGGAGCTTGTGTTGTTCTTCTCAGCAAGGCCCAGAGAGCTTGTGTATCCGCAACCAGAGCTGTGCAAATACTTGATTTTTTGATCTGGTGGCCAAATTGAGGGGAAAAAATGGGTTGAATTGAAATGAAAATCTTCAGTTTTTTCAGTGTAAAGAAAAAGTTGAGGGGGTGGGGAATCATTTTGGATTGAAGAAAATATCTTGTTTTTAATGGCTTTTTTATTTAGAATTGAGTGGCATTCCAAAATGAAGCATCTTTCCACCCGCTCAAGCTGTAACAGCTGCTTTTAGCTCTGGGGCCCCTGGTTCGGTTCCCAGGCATGCCGGCCAGGATGGCAGCTGTCATATTTCACAAACTATTTTTATTTAAACATCATAGAATACAATAACTGGAGCCCGCTGCCTCCAGCTCTCCACCCTTCTGAGAGAATAATACCTTACCCTTATATAGCGCTTTTCCTCAGTTGTTCTCAAAGCACTTCACAATCATCGATGAATTTATTCTCACAATACCCTTCTGAGGGCAGAGCTATTATATCCATTGTGCAGATAGGAAACTGAGAAACAGAGCGGCTAAGTGACTTCCTAAGGTCAAACAGGAAGCCTGTGGTGAAGCAGAGAATTATACCCAGATCTTTCACATCAGCTGCTGATCACAGGACCCTTCCCCTCTAGAGAAGGGCACTAGCACGCTGTTAGCAAGTGTTGCACAGCTGGAATTGTAAAACCCCAGATCCCACTGCACCTTTATTATCCCCCCTATTGCGCTAGGTGCTGTACAAACACTGAACAGAAAGACAAGATAATGCTGGAGAACTGGGATGACCAGCAGCAGCAGCAGAAATTCAGGATTCAGGAGGCTATTTTCCTGGAGATCTATGCAGATCTCACCCTGGATCTGCTGCACACCGCCCTGAAAGCATGGAGAAACATGTGGTCACTGGCACCTGGAATCTCTCCCTGCTGCCCCTCCTGATTGCTAACCTGTTTGGTTTAGTTTGATCAGTTGCTAATCTGTTTGGGGTTGGTAGAGCCGCTGTCCTGGAGGTGTGCACCGCTTGGCAATGCACAGGGAGTTAGTGTAGGGTGACCAGATGTCCTGATTTTATAGGGACAATCCCAATTTTGGGGTCTTTTTCTTATATAGGGTCCTATTACCCCTCCACCCCCTGTCCTGATTTTTCACACTTCACACTAAGTTAGAGATGGATCTGCATGCTTTGAGTTCCCAGATTGTATTGGAGGCCCTTGATGGGACCCACCTGCCTACTGTTTCCACCATATGCACTGTTAGGGGGCTTATTCCTTCACCCTCTCACTTCCCTGGTCCTTCTCACATGAACAGAAAGCAGCAATACTCGAAGTCTGAAGGTGCAAACAATTCGATGTTTATTGGGGTGAACTTCCAGCAAGCATGATTCCAGTTTCCTTCCTTAGTGTCCTCCTTCCCAGCTCTGACACCACAGAGCCTTGCCTGTGTCCCTGTTCCTGTTCCCATCCCCTGTTCCCATTTCCCCCTTTAGCAAAACATGATTCCAATTCCCCCATCCGCAGTCCCTGTTCCCATTCCCCCCCTCCACTTCCTGATTGACTTCAGACTATATAGCAAAACCTTAGCTATTCCTCAACCAATCATTTTACTGAAATTTAACTAACCAATCCTAACATATTGTAACATGGTTATTTAACCAATTATACCCACCACCTTAATTGGTTTACACCCAAAAAAATGAATTATACAGCAGACAGAAAATTACAGAACCAGACAGAGACCATGCAAATAAACATACAAAACAATACAGAAGTGAGGATTTCACAACTACATCTATACAGACATAAGGGTTCTCCAGCTGTGTCTATTGATAAATGAGTTCTCGCCAGACAGGATGGGATCAAACTAAGTTTCCTTTTACATCTTCTAGGATCTTCCCTTTCTCTGGAGGTGATAGAGTGGATCACCTTCCTAACAGCCCCAGATCGCCTTATTTCAATATGACTAAACAGGGCCTCAGACTGTCACAGTAAGAGAAGGCCACTACACAGACAGTGATTTTTGATTCGTTCTTTTATATTTCTATAACTAGCTAAGTGATAAGAATATACCTAAATTCTTAAAGTGTAGGCCTTTGCAGACAGGCCTGAATATCTATATCCTAACACGCACCAGGTCCCGGGGTCAGCAACAGAAAGGGACATTGCTCCATGGTGCTCAAAGCCTGGCTGATCACCAGGGATGTGCCACAATTATTAATGAGGGGCAGTGTGGGTGACAGCAGGATCCTTAGAAACTCACCCCTGCTTTAGGCAATGAAAAATGGAACTTTTGCTCCCAAGATCACTGTGGCTATTCATGGCAGTGCGATTCTTCCTGTCCTTGCAGGAGACCCCACTCACTCGAAGAGGAGGATGATGCTGTGTCACTCTACCCCAAGGAGTTGCAGAATGAGAGGGGAGGGGGGATCCGGAAGATTGAGGGGGGAGGGGGAAGCATCTTGTGACGAGGCTGCATGCCTCTGAGCAAGCATCTGAGAGCTGGTTGCTATGTTTTGCACATGGGTGGCAGGTACAATAGGCCAGGGAGGCTAAGCCTCCCCAAACCCAGGCCGCGGTCCTGCCTACATTCCACCCTGAGGTCCTGTCTTCTCTCCACCTCTCCCCCGAAGCTGGTGGGGGCTTGGGCCAGCTGGAGGCTCAGGGCCGAGGGGGGCTCGGGCCACGGTAGGGAGCTTGGGGCTACTGTGGCTCCGGCGGGCGAGGGGTGATAGGTATAATGGGGTGGGACCTCAAGCTGGGGGGGCAGGGTTTAATTATAGGTATAATGGGGCGGGGGGCTAGCCTCTCCAAATTGGGTGGGGGGAGGGTTCACCCGCTACTGGGGAAGGCAGCTGCCCAGCAGATTTCCTAAGCAAATGGGAAGAGTTTGCTTATGGTGCTTCAGACTTGTTTTGGGATTTGAGTGCCCCGGAAGGGGTATGGCTACAAACGACATAGCCAGAGTGCTAAGCCTCTGCAGCCCAGATGGCGCTGGAAGCTGGGCAGGGCAGAGCAGGGCAGGAGTAAAGAGTTGGGCTACTGAAGCGGAGTGGTTGCAGCACTGTGCAATGCCAGAAGGGGGTGCTGTGGTAAGCACATAGTATAAGAGAGCAGAGAACCAGGGAGAGGGAGGTGTGGTGCTCCCACTTCGAGACCAGAATGTGGTGGAGGAAAGGAACGTTCTGCAACTGAAGAAAAGACTCCACTTTGTGTAGCCATTGTATTAGGAATGGCTGTTAAGACGGGGAGCGGCACCTCCGTTAAATGTTTCAGGCTGAGTTGGCTTGATTGGTTTAACAGCTAACACAGTATAAAGCTACAAAGCAATGGAAACGGGGCTGAGTGCACACATCTTTGTGCAGAGAAGGGGGACAGACACGTCCAGGTGGGCTCATTGCTGTCCTTGTGTGGGTGGGGATGCGGAAGGGGGTGGAACGGTGTAGGAAGAGCTCCCAGGATCTTATGTCCTTTGTGGTCTTTGGGGTGCTGTGCTCCAGAAACCTTCCCACCACATTTCTAGCTTTATGGCTCTCTTCCAGGACAGCTCATCAGGTCATCAAACATATCCTCCCTCGTCCTCTTTCTGCTCCCTCAGAAGTTTGCCAGGCATTGAGCGACTGATCACGCCTCTTCCATGAGGACCGAGTCATTCCAGGTGCTAGGACAGGGAAACAGCACAAGTAGCTTTTGTCCCCTCATGATCCTGGTCTCCGTGCCAGCAATGATCAGATGCTGCTTTTTGTTCTAGTTTTGGACTTTCTTTCCCTTCTGCCCTTCCAAGGCTGAGGTGCGCGAGGAGATGGTAAGATGTTTTTCACTTTAGTTCCCTGTACTAACGCTGAGGGAGAGGCCTGGGGGTAGCGCTTGGGAAGGGGGGACCCTCAAGGGACAGGTTAGTAATTATATGGACACCTCTGCAGGCTGTCCTAATGCTGGAGGATGTTCCCTGAGGCGAGTCCCCAGGAAGCGGAGCAGGGCTCTCTTCCAAAAGCCAATAGGCAAACCAGGAAGATACATACTGCTGTTTACCAGAATGGGGTCGCCCAGCTAGTGCAGAAATAGACACAAAACACTACCTCTATGTGCGGCCCCGAGATGGAGTCATTCTCCTGTGGTGTGCATGCCGAAATAAAGCCCCAGCTTTGCCTTGGTCATCCACACAATCCTTGCTGGGGTGCAGGTCAGTCCAGAAGAGAGTCGTGCCGCTTTCAATGCAGATTAATTCAAGCGAGCTAAAAGGCCCGGATTGCTCCAGAGAAGAACTTTTGTGCTTCGAAGCAAGGCAGTGCACACTATAAAAACTAAACGGAGACCCAAACCACTTTCCCATCTAGTTCAGTGAGTAAAAGACAATGCCAAGCTGGGCAGATTGTTCTGGACAGAGAAGCGGGGATTTCAGCCGTTGCTGCAGTTCCACAGGATGGTGGGGAAAGCAAGAGAAGAGGTCAAAGAAATGATGGAAAGGGGATTATGGGGCTCACTACGCATCTTAAAATCCATGAGATCAGTCCAGTGGGGGCAGGTCATCGCCCCTGAGAGCAGAGTGGAGTGAAATCAGGAATGCCAACTAGTAGCCAGATCCTGCTAGCAAACCTGGTCACTTAGAGGAGTCGCTCAGGGTTTAAGCCAACCTCTAACTGTTGCAGGTTAGGAGGAAACATTCCCTAGGGACAGATTAACCCATCACTGCCCACTTTGCTTGCACCTTCCTCTGAAGCAGCTGGTAGTGACCACCATCAGACAGGGTACGACCTAAATGGAGTCATAGTTTGATCCATTCTTACCTTTTTCTGTCCATCCCCAAACCTGGGGAGATCCCAATCTGTCACCTCCATTCCCCTAGGATCTTGGGGGAAGCCCTTTGTCCCCTTCAACTGGCGTTGAGCTTTTCACAGCTGGATGTGTCACCAAGCCAGGCTAGCAACAAGTTAATCCTGATATAGCAAACCCCAGTCTACACTACAAAATGACTTTGGTAGAACTACGTCGCTCAGGGATGTGAATAAGCCACACCCCTTGTCCTGAGCTAAGTGCTGGTATAGACAGTGAGAGCTTCTCCCACTGATATAGCTACTGCCTCTCGCAGAGGTGGATCGACTAAGTGGATGGGAGAAGCTCTCTCCTGTTGGCTTAGAGAGCATCTTCATTAAAGCACAACAGATGACTCACTGCTCTGTGCACTTTGTATGCATCCTACCTGGGCCAAACTGAGGAGCTAATTGATTAAGCACCAGGTGATTAATTAATTAACAAAATGATTCAGCTCCCAAGCTGAGCACAGTTCCAAGAGAGGTGGGAAAGGAAGGCTGGAGTGAAGGGCCAGAGGAGTCCAGGTTCCCAAGGAGGTGAGATCTCTTCCCCCCTCTCACACTGCATCTGGGGAGAACAAGTGGGGAACAAGCATTTGGACAGTGGTAAAAATACAGCACATGGTGGTGCACACACCCCCCCTCAGCCCCCATCACAGTCTCCCAATACCTCATCAGAATTTCCAGTGAGAGCCAAGAGAGAATTTACAAGGAAGTATCTTTCCAGGTATGCAGATCTCTTCTCATGGAGCAGCTCAGAAAGGCCAAGGTGAAAGAACCTTCCCCTTTCCCCTGGGAGTTTATGAGTTAATGGTGTAGCTTCCCATCCACACAATGACACCAGTCAGAAAGCCACCACACTCTAGATGGCAAGTTCTCTGAGGCAGGGCCATTCTCTCAGTGGGGCTGTCTGCTCAGCAGATGGAAGGTGGGATTCCCAGCACAGGTAGACAGAGATGCTAGCTCAGCATGAGCTACTGCCCAGAAATAGCAGCATGGCCACTTCAGCCCTGGCAGCGGCATGAGCTATCCACCTGAGTCCGTAGCCGGTGGGCTGGATGGGATTAGCCCAGGCCACCGCAACCATGCTGCTATTTTTAGCGTGCTAGCTCAAGCCAGGATAGCACGTCTGTTTACCTGCAACTGCGAATCACACTCCTCATTGGCTGTGTGGACATACTTGTTATATTAGAGAGACAAGGCGGGTGAGGTCATCTCTGTTATTGGACCAACTCCTGTTGGTGAGAGACACCCGCTTACAAGCTTACACAGAGCTCTTCTCCAGCCCCGAAGCCAGTCTCTCTCGCCAACAGAAGTTGAGATATTCCTCATCTGCCCCTTGTCTCTCTAATATCCTGGGACTGACACAGCTCCAACATGCCCACTAGATGTCTGTACAACACCCAGCACAACAAGGCCCTGATTTCAGATGGTGCCTCTCCGTGCTACTGTAACAATATAACACACGGGCAGATCTACGTTTATTAGACAAGGCTTTTTATGAAGAGATGGCTGAAGCAGAACCCTGGCTTTGAACCCTCCTGACCTTTGAAGGTGTTTGAAACCTGGACCCAAACTGAAGTTTGTCACCTTGAAGCTACCTCTGATATATATCATTTCGCTCACCTCACCTCAGTCATAATCTAGCAGGCCAGGGCACAACAAGAAGCGAAGGTTGAAGCTGAAGCTAGGCAAATACACACTAAAAATGAGGTGCAAACTTTTAACAGTGAGGGTGATTAAACATTGGAACAACTTACCAATGGGGGTGGTGGATTCTTTATAACTCAGGGTATGTCTACATTGCAATCAAAACCCCCCGGCTGGCCCGGGCCATCTGACTTGGACTAAGGGGCTGTTTAATTGCTGTGTAGACATCTGGGTTTGGGCTGGAACCCCGGCTCTAGGACTCTGAAACAGCCCTGCAGCCCAAGCCCCATGAGCCCAAGACAGCTGGCATGGGCCAGCCTTGGTTGGCTAATTGCAGTGTAGACACACCCTTGGGGTCTTTAAATCAAGCTGGGATGTCTTTCTAGACATGCTGTAGCCCAAACAGAAGTTATGGGATTGATGCAGGAATTTCTGGGGCAGGTTCTCTGGCCTGTGCTATGCAAGAGGTCAGACTAGAAAATCTTTATGGTTCCTTCTGGCCTGAAAGCTCTGACTCTATGAATGATGCAGCCGGGAATATTCAGCCAATTGCATCGCTCAGTTCCAATGACAAAATAGTTGACGCTATTCTGACTCATTTTCCAAACCAGGTGAGGTCACCTGTGCAAGGTGCTCTCGTGCAGGGAGTAACTCCTGCACTGCGCTCTTGTGCAAGGCATGATCCATGCAATGCACTCTCCTGCAGGAAATCTTCCACGCAAAGGGTCGCCTGTGCAATGTGCTCCTGTGTACTCAGGTGCCCATGCAAGGGTTTTTCATGCAAGACATCAATTGTGCAAGGCATTCTCAAGCCCAAGGAGAGTCATGCAATGAGCTCCTGTGCAAGCATCTGTACCTAATGAAATGGTCCATTGATCGGCAGGTGGCGAGGATGGAAGTTGCTTCACTTAGGATGCGGTTTCTTCTAGGTGCAGCCATCAAGAAGATAAGCGTGTTTGGTATGTTATAAAGCAGCAGCAATTTTGCTTGTGCTTTAAACTAGATTTATTACCAGGGGCTTGTCTGCCTGTCTGTTTTGAGTTTATAGATTACTCTTGTTCTGTATTGTTCCCTGCAGTTTATCCTGTATTGCTTTTGTCCTCAAATTGCTCCCTGCAGTTAGCTCCATCTCAAAAACAGCTTGCTGGAGTACTTTATAATAATACTCCAAAGAAACAAGCAGGGAAGGGACCATCTTCCACTGGAGAAAAGAGACCAAGAGACCATCTTTAGTGAGAGCATTGCAGCAGGAACACGAGTCTTCTCCCTGCTCAGCATTCAGCAGTGTTCTGAGACCTGCCTGAGATGAGTCGTTTGAACAAAACATGTTCCTTGGGTACCCCTGGACGCTGCTTTCCTGATGACGGCTGAGCGATGGTTTAGAATCACCCAGGCAGCCCAGTCTACCTGGCAAATCGAAGCTGATTAGTTACCTGCTGGATAATGCTTGGCATTCCTCAGGCACTTGCCATGACTCATCAGAATCCCCACTACGGGGATGTAGATAAATGATCTCTCTTTTGCGAATGAGAGAACCCAGGCACACAGAGGGAAGATGACTTGTCTAAGGTGACGCTGGAGTTCCATGAAGGAGGCAGGACCAGTGGAGGAAGGATGGTTCCGTGGCTAGGTTATTAACTGACAACTTGGGAGATAGCGTTCAATTCTTTGCAGGTTTCAGGTTTGCTGTGTTATGAACTTTGTACGAGACCCCCCCTTGGGAGAGACAGTTCGTCTCTCTGTGACTCAGTTCCCGATTTGTAAATATGGGGATAATAGCACCTTCCTATTTCCCAGGAGTGTTGTGAAGCTCAGCACATTAAAAGAGCATGAAGCTGGGGAAGCATCCTGTATAAGACCTAGAGATCGATATACAACTCAGAACCCACCTCTACTGTTATAACTACAAAATCCTATTTCCTTTCTATTTGCCCAGAAGGTCTGCAATCTCTCCGCTCGTCCTGTTCTGATACTAGCTGCCTTGCAGGCGTTCAAACCTCATGGGTCAGCCCCCTGCAAAATAACAAGATTTTCTTTAAATCCTGAGATTTAGTTTAAAAAATAATACATTTGGGGTTCTTTTTATAGGCTTTCTGGTTTCACTCACTTCATACTTTTAAGCTTTTCTGTGCAACCATGCGTGCTAGAAAATGACTTTCAAAAAAAACCCACTGAGATTATCCTGTGTTAACATGACTCCAGGAGCTGGGACTTTAAGAAGAAAAGAAGACTTGTGATAAAATGATGTGAGTTAATTGTGCAAACTGGCAGTGCTGCACTGATGATCCTCCAAACTTCATTTGGAACTGGCTATTAAGTTACTTTGCAAATAAAATATGGCATTGAAAAAGAGTTAAGATTGGAAGGATGTTTCAGAGGAGCCTAGCTAACATGGCAAGAGAACGTTGTGCTTTCCTTACAAAAACTCTTCAAAACAACCAAATGCTATAGCATTTGGAAATGATCGGTCAAAAGTTATAGCTCATTCCCCACTGCCGAGTCATCCTTCAGCGCTCGCTCTGCCCAGACCCAATTTACGCCACTACCCTGGATGTTTGCAGAAATATTCACGAAAGTCAAATCACTCCAAGATGATTGGAGATGGATCCTGGGTGCACCTCTGCCTACGTTTCATGCAGCAGATCCATCCCTTGGCACGGGGTCAAACATGACCAGCTTTGATGGAAACTACTCAAAACCAGAAGCAGAGAATCTATGGCTCTAGCCCTGGGAAATGTAAACACGCAGAACAAGGGTAATTTGATGGCAGTGAAAATCTAATTTATTTTGCTCTGTAGTGAAAAGATTCAGGACTGATCCATGAAGATACTCAGACACCTAAGTCCTGTTTTTAGGTGCCACTGTGGTCCATAAAACACCTGCTTGGCTGCCGCCTAATCCTAGAGGCACCTAAATTTATTCAGCACCTGAGATTTTGTAGTAGAAGTTCTGTAGACACCGAAGTTCCTGCCTTAGGCCATGCACACTGCTGCTTTTCTGTAACCATCTGGGCACCTCCTCAGAGTGATCCACAAACCTGGGAGAGACAGATATTCCTCCACCTCGCTTGCATGCAGGATCCATTCTGGTAGCTGCGTTCAGAAGCCACCTGGATCTACACGCGGCGACAGGAAGAGGCCCTCATTTCTAACCGTTAGCCCAGTGGTTAAAGGATTCACTTGGGATGCAGGAGACCAGGAGTTCCAGGCATCCGTGTGCCTGATGAGGAGAAGGGATCCAAAGAGAGGTCTGCCATCCCTCAGGGGAGTGCGCAGACCAGAGGGTATGGAATGGTCTGACTGTCCCTCTATCTCCTGTATCGAAGTTGTCCACTTAAATTGAATAATTAAATATTAATTGGGCCAGCAAGAGAGTGAGAATGACTCTCTAGCCCAGGGGTTAGGGCTTTCCCCTCCTAGGTGGTAGATCCCTTCTCCTCATTGAGTAGAAGGGGGACTTGAATGGGTGTAGAAGAGGGTCTCCCACATCCCAGGTGAATGCCATACAACACTAGGCTAAGCGTTAGAAGTGAGACTGCCTTTGTGTTAATGTAGGCAACCTTTGAGCATGCCTCCAGGATCAGGCCCTGCATGTGATTTAGGCACAGGAGTGCCTATTTTCTCCCAGTTCGTGGATTGCACCCTGCAGCCCAGGCTTAGGTACCAAGCTCTCTGAGAAAGGGCGGGCTTTTCGCAACACCCCTCTTGAAGGCATCTCCTATTGGCTAGTTTAGGCAGCTCCCTGCCTACTGTGCTGGCTTTGTGGATCTAATTTTAAGGTGCCCATCTCCCCCCATTCATTGTACAGGGAGCCTAGGCACATAATTCAGGCTTCATGGATCACAGCCTTCTTCAGATAATTTTTCTAGGCGCCTGAAAGCCAGGCATGGTGACACTGAGCGTCACAGGGCTTAAGTCCCTTTGTGGATCCAGGTCTCACCCACCTGCATTGTCAGGCCAGCTGATCGCAGTATTGCCAAGGCCAAATGTTCCAAAACCATAAGACAGGCTGCAAGTGCATATGGTTGTCTTAAAAACCACGAGTGTTTTGTATTTTAATAATACATGTTGAGTTCTTTCTGTTTGCTGTGGGGTTTCTGAGTCTGTCAGATACACCAGAGTCATGCTTTCAAGCTTTTCTCTGCAACCACGAGGGCTAGAAATGTACTTGTTATTTTGAATGAAAGCTGAGAGCCACAGAAAATAACATGACTCTAGGAGCTAAGGCCTTAAGCAAAATACCAAATGGCACCTCCTGGTGTAATCTGTCACAGCTTCAGATGAGGATCTGCCTCCGGATATCATGACTCATAATAAAATCATGATTTGGCAACTCTAGTTAGGCTGAAGTCTGGCCCTGTACAGAAGACATCATGTGGGCCCTATTTTAATCTGTAAGAGACAGATTTTCAAGCATTCAGCATCCGCAAGAGGGTCAGATTTCCCAAAGATCTTGGCCCTCAATGTGACTTTGTGCAGGTACTCTGGACTAAGGTGAAGATCACCTGCAGCAATCAGAGGTTGCCACTGTTCTTAGGGGATAGTTTTGTAAGAGATCTCATGCTTTGTCCTTAAGCGATTCAAAAGCCATCAGACAGGGCTGTCACTGCAGCACCTGCCTTGGAACAACACAGAAGTAAGAAAGTTTCATCAGAGATTGCAGCTACTTTAAGAGGAAATTAATATTAGCAGTTTCCACTTTTTTTCCATCTGTAATTAGCAAGATAAGGGAGCTGGGATTTGGCAAGGAGACCAGGTAGTCTCAATCCAATAACTCTGCAATCTAGGATAAAGAAGCAGTGTTACTCATTTGACTAACAAGAGGCTCTCACGGTGAGCATTTTTTAGCACTCTAAATTAAGTGTCATTGAACTGATTCTGAGACCCAGTTATTTGCATCCAACTACTGAAAATGTCCCTTGTGCATAACAGAGTCAAGGCATTAACATACCCTCGCCCAAGTCGTCCACAACCAAGACATAGGTTGGGTCTTAAACAGAGATAGAGAAAATTGATTCAGATTAATAAAATAGACGTATTTTGCCCTATCATGCCCTTTTCATTCAGGGATCTCAACATGAGTTACAGACAGTATCTATCTATCTCCATATACCCCCTCTTCTATCTATCTATCCCCATACTGCCCCTCATCCATCTATCTATCTATCTCCATACACCCCCTCTTCTATCTATCTATCCCCATACTGACCCTCATCTATCTATCTATCTATCTATCTATCTCCATACACCCTCTCTTCTGTCTATCCCCATACTGCCCTTCATCTATCTATCTACCTATCTATCTTCATACACCCCCTCTTCTATCTATCTATCCCCATACTGCCCCTCATCTATCTATCTATCTCCATACACCCCCTCTTCTATCTATCTATCCCTATACTGACCCTCATCTATCTATCTATCTCCATACACCCCCTCTTCTATCTATCTATCCCCATACTGCCCCTCATCTATCTCCATATACCCCCTCTTTTATCTATCTATCCCCATACACCCCCTCTTTTATCAATCTATCTATCTATCTTTTACGCTTCTCCCATCCATCTAATATCTGGGCATTTTCTATAAGAACCATTATTACGCTGGGCAGGAAGTGGTTTTCCTATCCCTCAATTATTTTTGAGGGTTCTAAAATTTTTCCCATCTAAAACTGGGATGTAAAGTTGAAATCTTGAAAATATTCACTCACCAGAACAACAATTTTTGTTTGAGTTCGAAAGATCTTGTTTCAATTATTTCAAAAATTTCCATTTTGATGTTGACCTTTCCCCTTTTTGGTTAATGCTTTTTCAGTCCAATTAGCTTAGACTTTGAAAAAAAACATCAGAGAGTCGGAATTTTTCATTTAGAAAACATCTAAACAAAATGTTCTGACAGTTTTGAAATTCAGGCGGGAAATTCATGGAACCTGATCCTGTATCATGAACCATTTCAGGTTCAATTAACCTGCATTTCTGATGACAAAAAAAAATTGAAAAATTGCTAACTAGCTTTGATTAGTAGCCCCGTGTTTGTAGAAGGTTCAACTCAGGAACACAAAGAGTTAAGCAGATTGTTAAGTATCGGAAGAGTAGCCGTGTTAGTCTGGATCTGTAAAAGCAGCAAAGAGTCCTGTGGCACCTTATAGACTAAGAAACATATTGGAGCATGAGTTTTCGTGGGTCAATACCCACTTCATTGGATGCATCCGATGAAGTGGGTATTCACCCATGAAAGCAAATTGTTCTCAGTCAAGTTCCAAGTCACTGGATACCACTTACAGTGTCCATCCATTCATGTATAGTATCCATCCATCCATTCATTATCTATATCTCATAAATGGATGACTGTCTCATCCATCTATCACTCTACTTATGCACCTTCATCACCACATTATCTGAGCACCCTTCACAATCCCTCCACACCCTTCCATCCCTCCCCTGCAGTCCCACCCTGCAGAGTATCTGACCTGTTTCTGCAGAGGAGCTACAGACAAAAGTCACAGTTGGTAAGAAGGCAGCTGCAATGCAATATCTTTTCTTGTTGTTATTGCTTTACTGGGGTCTTTTGAGTGCAGCCAGTTGAGCCTTGAGGTTTATGGAAAGCGGCTGATGTTTTAGAGTTTTTCCCCACTTATCTATCTACATTATGGGGCACTGGGTGTTTCAGGCGTATATTCTTGAGATTATAAGGGAGCTGACATGTAATCAGCTAGTCTAAATATTTCAGAAATAATAACCTTCCTTTTTTTCCTTCAGTAACTAGCTTATTATTCTATTCCACTCAGTTCCTTAGGGGGCTTAGAGACCTTGTTAGAGCTAGGTAATTCCTTTATCACTTACAGGCTGTCTGTTAGATCCCAACCTCTCTAAATCTTTCCCCTTAATTATTTTTGCACTCACTCTCTCTTTTCTTATTATTAGTTTTGAGCTGGAGGTTTATTCAGTAGGTCTTGGCAGTTCCCAGCGCAAGCACACTTCAGCCACTATCAATCACTCCCCAGCACAGAGCTACAGACGGAGCTCTGCTCCATATTCCCACTTCTCTCAGTTCCCCAGGAGGCTTGAGTCGGATCTCAGTTACCCCAGTGTGAATCAGGAATAGCTCAGCAGAAAACAGCAGTGTGACAACAGGATAAACTTAATCCTCCTCTAGCCTTGCCCCAGGCTACATCAGAGGGCTACCATTTACCTTTGTTCAGAGCCTGGATTGGATGCACAGATGGACATAGAGACAGATAGATAGATAGATTAGATGATGATTAGATAGATATTGTGTCCAATTCTGGGTACAACACTTTGGGAAAGATGTGGACAAGTTGGAGAGAGTCCAGAGGACAGCAACAGAAATGATTAAAGGTCTAGAAAACCTGATCTACGAGAAAAAAAAATGGGTTTGTTTAATCTGGAGAAGACTGAGCGGGGATGTGATAATAATCTTTAAGCACATCACAGGTTGTTATAAAGAGGAGGGTGATAAATTGTTTTTAACCACTGAAGACAGGACAAGGAGCTATGGGCTTAAACTGCAGCAAGGGTGGCTTAGGTTGGACATTAGAAAAAACTTCTTAACTGTCAGGGTGGTTAAGCTGTGGAATAAATTGCCTAGGGAGGTTGTGGAATCTCCATCATTGGAAGTCTGTAAGAGCAGGTTGGACAAACACCGGTCAGGTATGGTCTAGATAATACTTAGCCCTCCCTCAGTGCAGGGGACTGGACTAGATGGGACCTGTCATGGTCCCTTCCAGTGCTACATGTCTATGATTCGGTGATAACCCTTAGATAGCCATTGCATGGTTCCGGATGGGTGGGTGGGCAGGTAGAGCTGCTGTTTTAATCTCACTGTTTGGACTACAGGGAAAGAATACAAGGTGAGGGACAAAGTCAGGTAATCACCCCATAAGCCCCCGACTCTCCTTAGGTCTGCTTCAATGGCCACTGACGTTATAGGGACCCTGTTAAGTAAACGATTCCATCCCCTTCTGCAAGGTTTCAGGGTATGGGGACCCAGCGAGGCTCTGTTCCAGCAGAGCACATGCTGAGCGCACAGCGAGGGAGTCAGGAACGCAAAGGTGCACGTCCAGGAATTTCGGGTGATTTCCTGGAAGTGCAGCTCACCAGCCTAGGACAGAGAGCAGTCGTTTCTGTATAGTTTTTGCATGCAGCCTTTGGCACAGTGGCTAACTCACCCAGTGCATTCTCCAGTCTTTGGGGAGCCTCTCCAGCTGGGCTAGGGCCTCTCTGAATGTAAGTTGCTATTTTACTGTATTCCATTCCAGTCCAGTTCTAACCCTGCCCATCACCCTGGTATCTGAGTTCCTTCCTGAAAGACGTTAAGGGACATGACTAGCATCTGTCAAACATGGCTCTTTCCTTCTTTCTCTCTTCTTCGCCCTAGTCATCCCATGACTAGATTCAGGCACTTTGTTAAGTATAATTTATTGATTCCTTGCAGTGCAATAGCATCTAGAGGACCCTGTGAGGGTTGGGAGCCCTATTGTGCTTGGTGCTGTACAAACATACAGGCAGAAAGTGCCCCTGCCCTGTGGAGCTGATGTTCTTATTCCAGACAATCTGTAACTAATAGGGGGATAACATGCAAACGGAGGGGGCAAAGGGGAGAGGACACAGATAACAGTGCGAGCACCATGTGGTTACAAAACCCAGATGTGCAGAGTTTGCTGCTGCGGGGCCACTCAAAGACTTTAATCCCCTTATAGTTTTATGACCCAGATAAGCCAGAAATATTGTTGAGATGTACAGCGAATGGGGCAGTTCAGCATAGCTGCACTGCACTGAAAACAGGGGAAGGATTGTCTAGTGGTTAGCGCTCTGACCTAGGAAGTGGGAGTCCCAGGTTTAAATTCCTTCTCTGCCACTGACTTTCTGTGGGACCTTGGACAAAGCACTTAGCCTCTCTGTGCCTCAATTTCCTATCTCTACAATGGGGATAAAGCTATGGACAGGATTATATGGCGGGGTTGCCTGCTGTGATAGGAGGGGACCAGACTCGATAATCCAGGAGGTCCTTTGCTTTCCTATGTTCTGACTATAGGTGCGCAGAGACTTAGTCAGAGATCAGACACCAGCATCACATCTGACATGTGTGGGCCTCTGTCCTCAAGGCCTGAGCCAAACCCCTCAGACATCAACAGAAAGACTCCCACTGATCTGAAGACCCTTTATGCTCCCTCCACCGACTCACGCAGTGTTTCTGTGCACAGTACAAGCTATTTGAAGTGCTAGCCCTGTCTCTGGGTCAGGCAGACACTGTCAGGTGATCCCCTTTCCTTGCACGTCCAGTGAGGTAACAGTTCCAGAGACACGGAGAGGAGTTTCACATCCTCACTCTTAAAGGGGCATGCAACCTCATGATGGTTGTGCTGCACTTGTGAGATCAAGCCATGGTTTTCACTCGTGATTACCAGTTCTGGATGCCTTAATTTGGGGGTGAAACACCTTTGAGGGGCTTGATTTTCAGAGGAGAGATGTACCAAACTTATTGGAAATCTATCCAGCTATCTGAGGGTTTTATCAAACCACTCATCATCATAGTATCTGAGTGGCTTCCACCTAAAATCGACAGGAATAGCAAAGCTCCAAGACCAAACCAGGCTATTCTTTTTCCAGTTTAACTTCTGTTCCCTATTACTTTGCCCAGGTTTTTCCAAATGTCCAGCGTTTTGATCACCTGACGCAGGTGAAATTCCTGTCGCCACCTTCCCCTGCCCTGTCCCCCAGCTCGGCACAGTGGTTCCTGGTGGAAACGAAACACCTTTTGCCACTTGGTTTAATTTCTCTTTCTCTGGTTTTACGATCCACATGCTTTGGGGGTTTTGTGCTTGGGTGCAGGTGTGCTGGTGTGTGTATGTAGCCCCACTGAGAAAAGTTGGAGGGCCCAGTATATCCCACCTTCTTCAACGTCATCCCAGTTCCAGATATTTGGGCAGGGGGTCTCTGAGCTCAGGACCCTAAGCGAGTTGTCTCCCTTTTCCCTCCATCTCGTCAGCCTTGTGTGTGTCTATGTGCATGAAACGTGTGAACAGTTCAGTGGGCAAGAATTAAAACCCAATTGCATTTTCTGACCGTGGGTTTCCGGGTGGGTCACACAGCGATTTCTGACAGCATGACATTTTCATTCCAACTGCCAACCCATTCTCCCGAAATCGCTGTTTGGCAACCAAACTTGTTCTCCTGCTGGAGGAAGTTACACAAGTAATTCATTGCTTGCCCAAGTCAGTCGTGCCAGTTGGTTCATAATATTGATTTTGTCTTTTGGCTCCTCGGAAACACTGCTGAAAGCATTACACGCCGAAGCCAGAGCCAGACAACAGCCAGCATAATCAGCATAGCTTCACCAAGGTCAATGGAGTTACGCTGATTTCCACCAGCTAAGGGGGGTCTGTCTCATTGTGCTCCCATAATATTTCGAGTCAAGCCATGGAAGAGAGGGTACATTTCCAGATATGCAGATGCTGTAACAGGATGCGAGGTGGGGTTGTATCTTGAAACTCAGAGCTGGTTTAAAAGCAGTAATCCAGTTCTGTACCTCTAGACTCAGATATACAAATTGCATCACTAAATGAAGCGTGCCACAGCCACCTTTTAAGAACATAAGAATGGCCTACTGGGTCAGACCAAAGGTCCATCTAGCCCAGTATCCTGTCTCCTGACAGTGGCCAATGCCAGGTACCCCTGAGGGAATGAATAGAACAGAGAATCAAGTGATCCATCCCCTGTTGCCCATTCCCAGGTTCTGGCAAACAGAGGCTGGGGACACAATCCCTGCCCAACCTGGCTAATAGCCATTGATGGACCTGGCCTCCATGAATTTATCTAGTTCTTTTTTAACCCTATTAGTGTCTTGGCCTTCACAACATCCCCTGGCAAGGAGTTTCACCGGTTGACTGTGCGTTGTGTGAAGAAATACTTCCTTTTGTTTGTTTTAAACCTGCTGCCTATTCATTTCATTTGCTGACTCTTGTATTATGGGAAGTAAATAACAGTTCCTTATTTACTTTCTCCACATCAGTCATGATTTTATAGAGCTCTATCATATCCCCCTTTAGTCATCTCTTTTCCTGGCTGAAAAGTCCCAATCTTATTAATCTCTCCTCATACAGAAGCTGTTCCATATCCCTGACAGGCAGCTCAAGCTGTTGTGCAGCTCAGGCCCCTGATCCAAAGGCCAGTATTTCTGAAAAATCGTGTTGATTGGGGGAAGTCCCAGAGGATTGGAAAAAGGCAAATATTATGGCCATCTTTAATAAAGGGAAGAAAGAGGACCCGGGGAACTACTCACTTGAATCCCTGGAAAAATCATGGAGCACGTCCTCAAGGAAACCATTTTGAAGCACTTGAAGGAGAGTAAGGTGATGAGAAACAGTCAACATGGATTCACCAAAGCCAAGTCATGCCTGACCAAACTGATTGCTTTCTATGATGAGATAAATGGCTCTGTGGATATGAGGAAAGTGGTGGATGTGATATATCTTGATTTTAGCAAAGCTTTTGATACAGTCTCCCACAGTATTCTTGCCAGCAAGTTAAAAAGTATGGATTGGATGAATGGACTATAACATGGATAGAAAGCTAGCTAGATTGTCAGGCTCAATAGGTAGTGATCGGCGGCTCGATTCTAGTTGGCAGCTGGTATCAAGTGGAGTATCCCAGGGATCGATCCTGGTTTTGTCCAACATCTTCATTTATGATCTTGAGGATGGGATGAATTGCACCCTCAGCAAGTTCATGGATGATACTAACCTGCAGGGAGAGGTAGATATGCTGGAGGGTAGGGATAGGGTCCAGAGTCATCTAGACAAATTGGAGGATTGGGCCAAAAGAAATCTGATGAGGTTCAACAAGGACAAGTGCAGAGTCCTGTACTTAGGATGGAGGAATCCCATGCACTGCTACAGGCTGGGGACTGACTGGCTAAGCGACAGCTCTGCAGAAAACGACCTGGGGATTATAGTGGATGAGAAGCTGGATATGAGTCAGCAGTGTGCCCTTGTGGCCAAGAAGGCTAGTGGCTTATTGGGCTGCATTAGTAGGAGCACTGCCAGCAAATCAAGGGAAGTGATTATTCCCCTCTATTTGGCACTGGTGAGGCCACATCTGGAGTATTGTGTCCAGTTTTGGACCCCTCACTACAGAAAGGATGTGGACAAATTGGAGAGAGTCCAGTGGAGAGCAACAAAAATAATCAGGGAGCTGGGGCATATGACTTACAAGGAGACGCTGATGGAACTGGGTTTGTTTAGTCTGCAGAAAAGAAGAGTGAGGGGGATTTGATAGCAGCCTTCAACTACCTGAAGTGGGTTCCAAAGAGGATGGAGCTCGGCTGTTCTCAGTGGCGACAGATGACAGAACAAGGAGCAAAGGTCTCAAGTTGCAGTGGGGGACGTCTAGGTTGGATATCAGGAAAAACTTTTTCATGAGGAGGGTGGTGAAGCACTGGAATGGGTTCCCTAGGGAGGTGGTGGAATCTCCATCCTTAGAGATTTTTAAGGCCCACCTTGACAAAGCCCTGGCTGGGACGATTTAGTTGGAGTTGGTCCTGCTTTCAGCCGGGGGTTGGAGTAGATGACCTCCCGAGGTATCTTCCAATCCTGATATTCTATGATTCTTCTACAGCAGTGGAAAGACTCCCACTGACCTCAAGGAGCTTTGGCTCATGCCCTGGATGATCAGAAACAGGCAAAAGGCTTCCCTTGGAACTTCAGTCTGTGAGTTGGGTGATTTCTTACACCCTCCTGATCAGTCAAGCCCTGGCTCCTGCATAGTTTTGCTGGAGGGAGGGGGAATCACTGATGCATAATTTCACCCCTTGCACTTGTGCAAAATAACATTATACAACAAGAGTTTTATGAGTGAGACATTTCTCAAAGCAGAGACACTGCCTTTCTCACCATGATTCTCCCCCGCCCAACCCCAGGGCAGGGTTTAGAGCCCCAGGCTGCAAGCACATCTGTCTCAGAACCTCCCTTGACTTTGATTGGAGCTTCGAGCAAAGAAAGCTCACAGAATCAGAGCCTGTGATTTGCAGATCTCCAGGCACTCAAGTCTATTGAGAGTATGTTTTTTCAATAAAACCCTCGGCACGGCGGCTGCTACGCTTTTCTGAAATTCTAGCCCTAAGAACCACAATGGGAGCTGGTGGGCACTGAGACACTGGAAAAGCTGACCTCATGTGTGAGTGCTGAGTATTTACTTACCTGGCCTTGTGACCAATCAGAAAACAGTGTTGCCCCCTTTCCACTGGGGTAGAAACGGGGTTACAGAGAGGTTCAGGCCAATGGCTAACATTTTAAAACGTGTGTCCTTAAAGTTAGGAATCTAAATCCATATTTACACATTAATAAATGGCCTGATTTTCAGACCTACAAGTAATACACCTTCAAAATAGAACGTGTGCCATAGTTTCCCATGCAATGTTAGTAATATTCCCTGCATCCCATAATACACTTCTCTATCCTCTCAGCCCTTAACTTTCCTTGGGCTTCAGTCTGAGCTAGTGCATTTTCCTGCTGAAAATCGTGGAGGGGCTCCATCATGCCACTGAAGCGCTGACGACAGATACGTTATTGAGTGATGGCCCTCCAAGTCACGTCGCTCCAAACTCTATTTTCCTTGTGTGCTTCTGTGGACACCATAGCATCCCTCAAATCTCAAACAATTAGGCTTTCCCACAGCATACGCTTCGTACATCGAAACCAGGGATACTCAGACCTCAGTGGTTCCGGAGCCAAATTAGCAATTAACATTCCCCAAAACAGCCACAGTTGTGTGAACTCATTGTTTCACTTACTATGGTACTATTCATATTTAAACACTATGATGGGGTAATATTTAGTTGTATATCTATATAATTATCACAGCAAATAAGTTCATAACTTAGTGCAAGTTGATAACTTAATGGGTTAATAACACGGTAAAGGCATCCTGATTGGTTAATAACTTAGATTGGTTAATAATTAAATCACGCAGTGTTTTAATATTGTGTGCTGCAAAGAGCTGCAGGAAACACGGTAATGAGCCACTGGCAGCTCACAATATCCTTGCTAGAGCCCCCAGGATCTGTAGGCACACTGCCTACAGACTGAGCCGTTACGGTGAGTGATGGAGGTTCTCTCACACCCAGAGAGCGAGTTGCACTCATGTAAAACTGGTGTGAGTGAGAGGAGAATTGAGTCCCAAGAACACAGGAATGGCCAGGTCAGCTGTGGCCCAAGATCCAGCTGGTGCCGCATCCTGTCTATGAGTGTGGAAGGTGGGCAGTTATGGACTAATTCTCCCATAGGGGAAGTTTCTTCTCAGCTCCCTTGGTTTTCTCTGAGTATAATGCTGGCAGTAGATACCCCGTACATACTGAGATATTACTGCTACCTTAGCATGGGTTTCTGAGGCTCTGAACATCAATCCTCCACACTCCCTATGCTGCGTGGTCTGTCAGATCCTGGGCTCAGCACACACGCTGCAGTCACAAATTTGGGCCCTCCTAGGACTTCTCAGGGGTTGCTCCGCCACACATCGTAGTTGCCTGAAAACTCTCGGTCACAGCAGACAAGAAACCCAGATCTTCCTGTTTCACTAGACAAGCATGTCTGGTGCAGTGGCTAGAGCAGTGGTCAGGAACGTGGAGGTGTAGTCCCTTTTCTGACTGCAACTCACTTTCTCTCTCTGTACTTCTGTTTCTCCTTCGTCCTTTGTCTAGTTTCACTATGGAGACCAGTGGGTCTCAAACTAGGGCCATCGCTTGCGCAGGGAAAGCCCCTGGCGCGCCAGGCCAGTTTGTTTACTGCTGAGTCTGCAGGTTCAGCCAATCATGGCTCCCACTGGCTGCCGTTCACTGCTCCAGGCCAATGGGGGCTGCAGGAAGCGGCGCAGGCCGAGAGATGTACTGATCGCCCCTCCTGCAGCCCCCGTTGGCCTGGAGCTGTGAACTGCGGCCAGTGGGAACCGCGTTCGGCCGAACCTGTGGAGGTGGTAGGTAAATAAACCGTCCTGGCCCGCCAAGGGCTTTCCCTGAACAAGTAGCAGCCCTAGTTTGAGAATCACTGATTTAGACCATAAGCTCTTCTGGACAGGGACGGGTTCTTGCTCTGTGTTTGTACAGCATCTAGCACTCTGGTGCCTCATTCCTGATTTAACACTATGCAGTAATAGAAATAATTAGCAAGAACATTTTTTTTAAGTTAAAGAGAATCTCCATTAACCATTAGCTGTGCGGGGCATATGGTAACAGCGGAGCAGTTTTGATTTTGTCCATCAGAGGGCAAGTGGCAGTCACTGCATAAAAAGGCTGTATACTGCTTGCAGCTCATTTTCGGCTCATCAGTGCACTCGTGCCTGTAGTTTCAGGGTTGAAGATGGCTTATAAAGTGTTCTCATAAGCACTGTATAAAGACATGTACAGTGTAATGTAGTGATTTTTCTGTGGTTTTTCTAGGGTGACCAGACTTATTAGGGGCTTTGTCTTATGTATGCAGTGATGCCAATTTCCCGCTCCCTGGAAAAAAAAAAGTGTCCCGATTTTTCACACTTGCTCTCTGGTCACCCTAGGGATTTCTAAGGGTCATTATTCTTTCTGTACCACTAAGATGCTTCATCAAGACCATCATCCTTCCTAGAATTCCTTCCCTGGCCAGAACATCACCCTTTCCCCCTCTCCTTCCCGCAGCTTGATTATAATCCTTTCAGTGGCTCTGCAAATGCTACTGTGAAGAGAGAGATTAATTGAATAATAATGAAATGATTAAAATTTAAAGTCTAATTTTCTCCTTCCCATCCATCTCTGCCAGCGCGGTCCATCGTCAGGGAATCTCTAATGAGAGCCACCACAGCCCAGAGAGAGTGGCACATTTGTCTACAGTGCCTGCGGCCATGCTGAGGGTCGTGCACTGGAGCAAGGCATGATTTTTTCCTTTTGTGGCTATCAGGCCCAGAAGGATGTGTTGCCTTCACAGGGTAGGGATTGAGCTCCTGAGCTGCCTGAGGAAACCGCTGAGATCACCTTTTCTGCCCTCCTTTACAAATTGGTTACAGTGCAGGTAGCATGTAGGAGTAACAGGGGGAAACTCACATTGAGTTTCCTAAGCCATCGTATGAAACCCAGGCCAGTTTGGTCCCTTTCCCTTAGGGTAGATCATTGGATCATGCAGGTTGGAACAGGATGACAGATCTCAACCTGCCAGCCAAGGAGGATGGGACTGCTGCTTACCCAAGACAAGGACGGGACAGGAAGCTCCCTTATTTGAACCCCTGAATAAGAAGATGGGATGGGATTTATACTCCCTCCTGGCTCTGAGAGAATTAAATGGAGTGGGTCTAATGCCACTTACACTACCTGGATGCACCTGGAGGCTGGGCCAGGCTTAAGTCAAGATGAAGCCCAGCTGAGGAAGGAGCCGAGGGGTGACTACAAAGAAAGGAAGCACAGATTAGAAGGAGGCTGCAGGGAGACGGGAGAGCTCTGCCATCCCTCTCATATCCCTAGAGTGTGGTGAGCCTGGCAGGGTCAAAGAGGAGGCCCAGGGGAAGAGTTGGCCCTGGGAACCGCTTCCGAGTAGAGAAATCCGGCAGGAGGCCCAGAGAGACACAGAGCAGTTGCTGAGGGTGAGCCGAGATAAAAGAGTAGGATCTGGAGAGAGAGGCACTCAGTGGAGGAACAGAGCGAGGGAACTTCACAGGGAAGAGAGATCAAGCCTGAGGAGGGCGGGAGTTGGTACTTTTAGTGTGGGATATGTTGGGGTGTGTGTGCCAGGGGAGAGCCCTGGATGTCCTGGGCAAGAGAGAAGGGGGAGCTTAGAGAGGCTGTGTGAGAGGCTTGATGACCCCCACAGTAGGCAGAAGCCCAGGGAGGCAGCAGCAAGGAGTCTGACGGGTCCCTGGTCTGCAATCCAGGTAACAGCAGGGCCTGGGTTGCCCCATCCAGCTACCAAGGAAGGTGGCATGAAGCACCTGACATAAGGGTATGAGAACTTCTGAAAGCCCTGAGACAAGAGTGTAAGTACCGCTGGGCTCAGAGCCAGAGGCTGGAGACCCAGAGGAAGGTTGTTGGCCTGGTTGTTGGTTCTGCTGGACTCTCTGTTACCCCGGAAGGACAGGAGCTCAAATGTACAGTCGCGAGAAGGGTCAGGGGCTGGAACGACCATCCATGGGGGATGCTGGAGCTGCTCTGCCATGCCCAGCCATGAGAGGGTGTGCCTGGGACGTGAAAACCCTTCCACAGAAGGCAAAGTCCCGCCACTACCTTGCTGTGCTGCTCAGGTTGTGACAACTGATTGAAAGAGCAGGAGCAGCAAAATCCTGGGTGGGACACAGGCAGAAATGGGTGAGGAGTGAGAGGATCCTTGGTTCCACCTCCCACAATTCACCCGCCAACAATGCTGGAGACAGGCAGCTTTGATGCTGGGATGGCAGATATTCCCACAGGGTCTCCAGGCCATCTGAACACAAGGGGGAGGCCGTGTCAGGAGAAAACTCTGTCCCCAGAGGGTCCAGCCCCGACATTTATTGATTGAAGATGTGAGGAGTTCAGAGACGATTTGAGTAAGCATCAAAGGGGAGAGTTTCATGGGTGCCTAAGAGAAATAGGCACTCAACTCCCATTGAAATTCATTAGGAATTGGGGTGCATAAATCCCATAGGCACTTCTGAGAATCTCACCTGGAAACTTTTGAGATTGGGAAATGGGAGTTTGTCCTCATGCTTGTGCCTGGGGCATCTCAGTTTGGGTCAACTAAGGCACAGAAAAATTATTACATTGAGTGTAAGCTCTTTGAGGCAGGGATCATCTTTTTGTTTGTGTTTGTCCAGCCCCTAGCACAAGGGGGGGCTCCTAGGTGCTGCAGTGATAAATAACAACATGATTTTCCTAAGGTTACTCTGCAAACCACTGGTAGAGTCAGGAACAGAACCCAGAAGTCCTGACTCTCCGCTTCCTGCTTTAACCACCTGCCTCCTGGCAGTCAAGTCAGGAAATATGGGGCCAAAGCAAGGGGGAAGTTAAACTCTTCCCTGTGCTGCTGCCATCCCAGAGAGACAGCCTTTCTGCTTCCCAGCAAACACCGACTGCAGACGCGGCTTGCAAGCTGACTCCAGCATCCATTTGTTATCAGCCGCTCCAGATCCGAGCCTTCTCATGTCTCTTCCCTATTAGCTGAGAACAGTTTAGTGTTTTGCCGCCTTCAGTGCGGAATGGATTTTCCCAGGGGAGGAGGGAAGCGGCGATGAGGTAACCCCTGTGTGGCTATAATTGAAAATAAAATCTGTGTCATGGTCAGGGAGCATTCTGCACCAGCCATGTGGGGAGGAGACATCAGGCAGCAGCGTCTAACTCATAATGCAGGATGCAATTAAAATCTTCAGTGGCATTGGCCCTCCATAGTGCAAGGTAAATTCACTGCCAGGGAAGCGTTGCCAGTGGGGCTGGAGCGCCGACGTGAGTGGGTTCCAATCACAGAGTCACCAGTTAACAAGCCTGCAGGCAGGGTAATTCTTCCTAATTTGTTTCAGTGCCAGCGGCCACTCTTTATAAACCCATTTTGCAGCCTCTGTCAGCCAGAGAACAGCTCGGCTGCAAGCCTGTGGGATATTGCCTGAGACCCAGAAAAGCACACACAGGCTACCGAGAAGGTGTGCGAGGGGTTGTAGCTGATTTCCCTTGGGATCCCAGCGTGGTTCTCTGCATGATCAGGTGGAGCACTGCAGGTTCGAAGGCACGGGGCCTGGTCCTGAGTTACTCCATCGCTGTGCTGGCAGAGGAGTGCTGTCAAGCCACCGGCCGTTGCACCCGCTATGTTCTCGGGCTGTGTGATGGCTTCCCTGGCCCCTGGGGTGAGTTACAGCAGGCTCAGGGCTATTTTACTTTACTCACAACGTCCTTTGGCTGCTGATGGGCCCTGGGAATCAGAGATGAGCTGCAGCACAATGCGCTATGTCTTCACCCCCCAGCTCTGGGCAACCCTGACTTTGTCCCTATGACGGAGTCTAGGAGCAGGTCTTTGGCATGAATTGTTTGGTCTTACCTAGTACAAGTACCTAGACCTAGAAAAGATAAAATCCTCACTGATAACGTTTGCAGATGACCCAAAAATTGGGGGGAGTAGTAAATAACGAAGAGGACAGGTCACTGATCTCCAGCAATCAGGAGTACTTGGAAAGCTGGGCACAAGCAGCCAATATGTTTTAAGACAGCAAAATGTAAATGTGTACATCTAGGAATAAAGAGCGTCAGCCATACTTACAGGATGGGGGATTCTAGCCTGGGAAGCAGCGACTTTGAAAAAGGCTTGGGGGTCGTGGTCAGTGGTAGCTAATCAGCTGCACAGGAGCTCCCAGTGTGACATTGTGGCCAAAAGGGTTGATATGATCCTGGGATGCATCAACACGGGAATCTCGGGAAGGAGTAGAGAGGTTATTACCTCTATTGGCCATTCGTCCAATCGCTGCTGGAATCCTGTGTCCAGTTCTGGTGTCGACAATTCAAGGAGGATGTTGATAAATTGGACAGGGTTCAGAAAAGAGCAAGGCGAATGATTACAGAATTAGAAAACCTGCTTTATCGTGATAGACCCAAGGAGCTCAATCTATGTAGATGGTTAATGGGTGATTTGGTTAGTCTATAGGTATTGTGACAAAGTTCCTCTTCTACCTTGGTGGGTCCTGTGCTTATTGGCGGATTTGTTCACCTCAGTGATCTTCCCCTCTTGTGGAACCCACAGTCTGGGTCAGCTCCTCCTGTGTCTGATCAGGAGTTGGGAGGTTTGGGGGGAACCCAGGCCCGCCCTCTACTCCGGGTTCCAGCCCAGGGCCCTGTGGATCACAGCTGTCTATAGTGCCTCCTGTAACAGCTGCATGACAGCTACAACTCCCTGGGCTACTTCCCCATGGCCTCCTCCAAACACCTTCTTTATCCTCCCCACAGGACCTTCCTCCTGGTGTCTGATAACGCTTGTCCTCCTCAATCCTCCAGCAGTACACTCTCTCACTCTTAGCTCCTTGGCTTCTTGCTCCCAGCTCCTCACACACGCTCCTTCTCCTCTGGCTCCTCCCTGCCTGACTGGAGTGAGCTCCTTTTTAAACCCAGGTGCCCTGATTAGCCTGCCTTGATTGGCTGCAGGTGTTCTAATTAAAGTAGCTATCTCTACTGCCTTCTAGAAAGATCTTAATTGGCTCCAGGTGCCTTGATTAACCTGGAGCAACTGCCATTTGGTTACCAGGGTACTATGGATTTGTTTAGCCTGGGGCTAACATACCTGTTTCTCAGTACTTTACTGTAGCCATCGGGCCTTGCCCCATCACAGTATCTACAGGGGGAACAAATATTTACTAATGGGCTCTTCGATCTACCAGAGAAAGATGCAACATGATCCAATGGCTGGAAGTCAAGCTAGACAAAGTCAGCCTAGAAAGAAGGTGTAACATTTTTAACAGCGAGGGTAATTAACCATTGGACCAATTTACCAAGGGATGTGGTGGATCCTCCATCACTGTCAATTTTTAAATTAAGATTCAATATATTTTTTCTAAAAGACCTGCTCTAGGAATTATTTTAGGGATGTTCTCTGGCCTCTGTTGCATAGGAGGTCAGACAAGATGTGCACAATGTTCCCTTCTGGCCTTAGAACCTATGAATCTCCGCGTGCAAGAATCGGTCATTGAACAGGTCCGTTAGAAACACTGCAAAGCAGCATTCCCTACAGGGTGTGGCTGGGAAAGGCAGAGCATAAGTGTGTCTGCAGAGACAGTCAGGGCTGCCCAGAGGCGGGGGCAAGTGGGTCAATTTGCCCTGGGCCCCACAGGGGCCCCGCGAGCCCTGGCCTGGCGGTGGTCTGGGTCTTTGGTGGCATTTCGGCGGTGTGGGGGGCCTTCAGTGCTGCCGAAGACGCAGAGCACCTGAAGGGCTCCACGCCGCTGAAATGCCATCAAAGAACCAGACCGTCGTCGGGTGAGTACAAGCTCTGCAGCTCCCCGGCTTTGCCCCAGGTCCCCTGAATCCTCTGGGTGGCCCTGGAGACAGTACATCCCTGCATGCTGAAAAAAGCCATAAGGGCTGTAAATACTTCTTTCCAGTGGGCAAAATTCCCTGGGGACCAGCATGAGGCCTACAGGCTTTTGTTGTGTTATAATTAGCCATATTTTGAGGACATAAGTGGGACCCAGGTGGCGTATTGCCTTACATTGGCCTCCTGCCCAAAGGTGAATTCATCCTAGCTGCACAGCCAGATCTGGTGCTGGAAGATGAGGTTGGCTCAGTATTCTTTTCTTTAGGCTCTGGTGAATTAAATTGGACCGTGAAGGCCATGTTTGCCCTTGGCTGGATTAAACAGAAAGTGATAAAAGTCTGGGGAGATGCATTACAGGCATGCCAAATTCTCTCTGGCTTAGACATGTGCAGCTATGCTGACTTCCAGTGATACGTTCCCCTTTATTTATACCACTGGTGATCTTTCCATAGATATGTTACTCTCCAATCCACTAAAGGGCATAACAGCATTTTTATGGCTGGCCTGTCAGATTATACACTACATTTTATAGCCCAGTAAATTATGTTAATAGCACGTTATACATTTAATTACCTCCGGTTCTTCGCAAAAGGCTACACAGACGATTGTTGTTGAGTGTGGGATTGATGAAACACACAACAGCTAGAGGTGGATGCTCTACTTAATAGAGGTGAATATAATTGAAATCATAGGGAAATTAATTTACGTACATATAAGAGTAAAATAAGAACTGTCAAGTGGTTTCTTGCATTGTTTATACTCACAATGTTACATTGTGCATACAGAAAACCTCGTGGAGATCGTTAGAAACAACGATGTAAGTCAGTGGAGCACATCACAGCACTAGTCCTGATTCAGTTTACATCATCTCGGGGCCCCGATGAACCCAAAATTTTGGGCAGAAATCCAAACCTTTTTTTTACCCATCTCTTATGTACTCCATATGGATACATGACTATAGTTGCCCCTTTCCTGCAACCATAATAGACCCTCTACCAGTCCATTATCCATATGTGGGATTCCCAGTGACCACACTCATACTTCCAGTTGATGACATAAAGCAATTTGCATCAATCACTTCCTTAATACATCATATTTGTCAATGGTGTTTATCTCTTTAGCTACTATATTGCAAAAGTTGTCCCGCAATACCGTTTCCAGATTACTTATGCAATTATGCTGTGCACCTGATTTTCTAAAGCACACAGCAAAAGAGTGTGCAATTTATGGCCTGAGGTTAACCCCTCAGGCCTACTTTGGCTAATCCCATTAATTAGGCCTGTTACATTAGGCCTCGCAATAAGCTACTATTAACTTATACAATAGCAAGCCTAACATTTTTGTTTGTGAATTAAGTTCTCCTGCTTGCATTTAGCACTAGTTCACCCTAATAACCATTAGTATCATACCCCTTAGCAGCATTACAACATCATTTGTCAATAACAAGTCTTAGAACCTAACAGCAAATTCCTTTTCGATAAAGTTGAGACAGGGCCATAGGTCAATGATTTGGATGTTAATGACATCTGGTCTGTAGCTGGTATGTTTCACTGTTTGGCATTTATTGTCCGTTGTCTGCGAAGAGGATATTGGTCGGCCTGGTGAGTAGGCAGATTTCTGAAAGCTTAAGTAATAACCCCATCACAGATGCTGGATCCAAGACCTTCAGCACCACAGTACAGGCCTCTCCCACTTGAGCAGAAGTAGGAATTTCATTAGCCAGCCGCAATAGGAAACCATTTTCCTCTATGTAGAGCAACCGCTAGATGCGGAGACACAGCACACAATTTGCAGCCTGAATCCCTGCGTGTTTAAATATAGAGCCAGTAGAAAGAACAGGAGTACTTGTGGCACCTTACAGACTAACAAATTTATTTGAGCATAAGCTTTTGTGGGCTACAGCCCACTTCATTGGATGCATGCAGTGGAAAATACAGTAGGAAGATATATATATACACAGAGAACATGAAACAATGGGTGTTACCATACACACTATAAGGAGAGCGATCAGTTAAGGTGAGCTGTTACCAGCAGGAGAGAAAAAAACTGTTTGTAGTGGTAATCAAAATGGTCCATTTGCAGTAGTTGACAAGAAGATGTGAGGAACAGTAGGGGGTGGAGAATAAACATGGGGAAATAGTTTTACTTTGTGTAATGACCCACCCACTCCCAGTCTTTATTCAAATCTAATTTAATGATGTCCATTTTGCAAAATAATTCCAATTCAGCAGTCTCTCATTGGAGTCTGTTCTTGATGTTTTTTTGTTGTAATATTGCGACTTTTAGGTCTGTCAATGAGTGACCAGGGAGATTGACATGTTCTCCGACTGGTTTTTGAATGTTAGCAACCAGGAGAATAACTCAGCCCCTAACTCTCTAGGTAGGTCATTCCATCCCTCTCTGTCACCAATTCCCCATCTGTAAAAATGAGGTAACAAGTACAGACCTGGATCAATGGGGTGCTGGGACATTTCATTCCCTCACGACGGTGAAGAGTTGTGTGACCTGTGGCTGAAGCTGCAGCACAAGTGTGAATCTATTATTGTTTTCCTGCACAGAGTGGTTTCAACTGTTATTGAACCCAGAGGTAGAGTCATTGGGTTAGAAGGGACTGCAAGGGTCATCTAGTGTAACCCCTTGCCAAGTTGCAGGTAGTCTGTCTGTTCTGTTTTCAGGGGGCTGAATTCAGGTGAGAAGAGGTTATAGTTTGGGGCCGTTCATAATAAAAACAAGCTAATGTGTCCAGCTTTGCATCAGTGGCTAGGGCATCAGACTAGCAGCCAGGACTCCTGGGGTCTATTCCTGTCTCTGGCACTGTCTTACCTTAGGCCTAAATTTCCTAAAAGGAGCCTGTAAAATTGGGTGTCTAACTACAGGCTCTGATTCTCAGAAGGGCTGAGCACCTGGAACTCTAGCTGAAGTGAATGAAAGCTGTACCTGCTCAGCACTGAGAAATCAGTGTCTTTGGTTGGGGACCCCAACACTGAAATGCTCCTTTTGAAAAGGGGGACCCTGGTCTCTCTGGGATTCAATTTGCTCACCTGTAAAATGGGAAGAGAGATATTTTCCCACATTTGGAAAGCACCTTCAGACCTACAGCTTGGGAGCTGTGCATCATGGCTCATTTTGATCATGATTGATTTAGGTTTCTGATTCTATGCTGTTATTATTAGTAATTAGCATGACTGCAGTAGCAGTGAGGTGCTCCAGTCATAGGCCAGGACCCCCCTGTGCAAGGTGCTGTACATATACAGAACAAAGAGATGGTCCTTGCCCTACAGAGTTTACAACCTAAGGTATGTCTACATTGCAGCTGGAGGTATAATTTCCAGCTCAAATAAACATGCCCACGCTAGCTCTGATCGAGCCAGTGTGCTAAAAATAGCAGTGAAGCTTTAGCGACTCAAATGGCTAGACGCTTGGAGTGTGATCCCAGCCATGATTCTGAATTCATACTCGGGACAGCTAGCCTGTTCAACTGCTTTTGCTCCCATGCTACACTCCAGAGCCTGCTAGCATGATCATAAGTTATGCCTCCATCTCCAGTGTAGACATACCCCAAGTCATCCACACGTACTGCTTTAATTAGGGAAGCAGCATCCTTCTACATCCAGTGTTCTGCCACATTAAGAGTGACCTTCACTTCACAGCTGGGTCACATCTGGTTTTCCCCCTTTGATCTGTGCTGTTGCTTTGCCTGTTAAGTATAAACAAACCCCACTTAGCAAAGACCTAACTGGTAAGAATTTGAATTTGGATTTCACGTGGAACATACATCCTGCCTTGATTTTTAATACACCTTTTTTATTTAATTTAATTTTCAGTTTTCTATGAATGATCTATCTATAAATTGGCTCAATATATCAGCAGCTATTATGTTAGAAGTATGTTGATGGATCATTCAACCCCTTAAAGGAAGCACTTACAAGGCTCTTGGAGGCACTTCAGTATTTCACATCGCTTTCCAGGATACTACACTGCTTTAAAACGATCAAAGTGATTATTTTTTTTTCTTTATAAGCAGCCAAATGCGGAGGAGTGATGGGTACAAGGCCTGCAGAATGATTTCAAATTATTATCTTCACTTCAGGACTTCTCACCTTTCCTATGCCCGTTCGTTTGATGTTCAGCAGTTTTGGGAGTTGGGGCATTTAAAATGATCTGGTGTACTTCAAAATAAATAAATAAATACACAACAGTTCAATGCTTGAACGTTTGAAAATACTCTGATAATTTTTAACCTACAATTGAGAAAAAGAAAAATTGAAGCGTGACTATCAAGAACCCTTATTTTAATTAGAGATTCAAAAAAGGATTTGGACAGTTAAATGGAAAATAAGAACATCCAGAGTTGTGTTAGCAAGAATTAAAAATAAAAGAAATGTGGACTCTCAGACTTCTGGGAGTTCACTAATCTTTAACTGATTGGAGTAAGAACAAAGTTCCCCTTAGGTGGGTTATTCTGGAATAGCCCACTAGGGGGTTCTGTAGCGAGGTGATGACCCACCTGGTGGCGCCTCCTCCTGGTCGTCCAGGGGATTAGCTCGCCAGCCTCCAGAGCGCCCTCTGCAGGCCGGCGTCTCGCCTTGCCGCTGGCCCCGTGTCCATCCTGGACCCCCAGTGCCCCTTCTCTCGGGTTCTGCCCCCTGCAGTATCCTGTAGTCTCGTTGGGTTTCCCCTCCCCAGGGAACCTCCTCTCCCTACCTTCTCTCCCTACCTCGCCTCAGTCTTGGGCTACTGCCAGTCACCATCTAGCCCCCGCTCACTAGGGCAGACTGCAGTATAAATGCCACTCATCATCGGCAAGGAAGGTTTGGAACTGCTGCCTCTGCGTACCCTTGGGCTGCCCTCTGCAACCCCAGTGCCTTTTCCGGCCCTTAGCAAGGCCTGCAGCCTGGGGGTTTTCCAGGCTGGGGCTCCCCAGCTTCTCTGGCCTTTCCCCAGCCCTGCTCCACTTTAGGTACCCAGCTCAGCTCCCAGCAGCCAGGCCCATCCCTCTCAACATCTAGAGAGAGACTGACTTGGCAGCACCTTTATAGGGCCAGCTATGGCCTGATTGGGGTACAGCCCAGCTATGGTTGCTTCCCCAATCAGCCCAGGCTTACTGGTTCCCTGCCCCAGCCCTCTCACAGGGCTGTTTTAAGGGCTGTACTGTCCCGCTACAGGTTTCTTTCTGTAAGGGCATGGCCTCTGCCTCTCATGAGCACCCCTTCATGTCAGATACACCTGCAGTCTTTAAACAGGCCTGGCCCTAGTATTAAGCTGTACACCCAGGGCTTCCTCCCTGGAGGCAATGGTTTCTGCCCTCTATGGGCCCTTCTGGCCCCAGCTGGGCAACTAAGTAGTTCAGATCCCCTTCTGTGGGTTTATCACTGTCCAGGGCCTAGTCCACTCCCATTACTCTTACACTGTCTGCATCTGGTCCCCACTGCTGTTGGAGATGCTGATCTAGATGGACCCTGGGTATGATCCAGTAGCAAGATCCAGTGGCTGGAAGTAAACGTCAGTGAAGCAAACTGGAAAAAAGAGACAACATTTTGGGTAAGCAAGTATGCGCACAGCTTGCTGAGGGACATGGTAAATTGTCAATCACTTGGAATCTTTCTGAGAAATATGGTCCAGTTCAACCACCAGTTTTTGACCTCTATACAGGAATGCCTGAATGAGGTTTTCTGACCTGTGCTCCACAGGAGGTCAGACTAGATGATCATATTGGTCCCTCCTGGCCTCAGAAATCTATGAGGGATGATAATTCTCCTGTTCATAGACCATGGAAGAGTCTCCCCAAGGGAAGTGGTGAAAGTCCATTTGCTTAGGATCCTTAAGGCTGGATTGACAGGGCAATGGGGATTACGCTATAAAGAAGAATCCTGCACTGTTCTAGCTGGGTGGTGGGGCTGAAGTGGATGTCCTAGCATGCGTTTTCCCTCTCCAATACTGGATATCCTTTCCCACACTGAGACACTGCTGACGGCCATTCCCAGTCATCTCACAGACAGGAGAGGAACAGGTCAGGGGAGACTGTATTTTCTCTTCAAATCCAGAGAGATACAAGCCTGTTAAATACAGCTGTCAGCCAAGCAGAGAACTGGAAATACACCAAGACGTCAGTCTCCCAAGAGGAGGCCTGATGGATTTAGAGACCAAGATGGAGATGGCAACCCACTGAGTGTCAGTGGCAAGGATAAGATCTCACTAGCTAGTGGGTGCAGTTAAGTGGGATTTCTGTTAACCTGGCCTCCTCTCTAGTTAGATTAACCTTCTCCTTCTGCCCCATTCATCCTTTGCCACTTACTCTGCCCTCTCAGAGTTGGCAGGGTGCAAAGGAACCTTGCACTCCAAGGCCGTGTGAATGAATCGGAAGGGTGAATGAAGTCTCCAGTCTCCAATACTGTCAAGCTGGTGTAACTCACTTGCCCGTGTGTTCCCTGTCCCACTCTGTATCTGACCCACAGACAATGTGGCTCTGTTACTGGTCCTTTAGCTCCAGATGGAGAGGCTTGTGCTGTTAGCTCACAGACTCAAGTCTGCCCTGCTGTGTACACAGGCTCTGGAATTTTGCCCAGGAGCTGGATTAAATCATGCCTTTCAGAAAGATATTTAATCGTGCCTTAAAGCCCCCAAGGAGTGGTGAGTCCACCACCTCCCTAGGTGAACTGTTCCCATATTGAGTTACCCACACCGCTAGAAAAATTGTGACTCATGTCAAGGTTGAATTTGCCTAACTTCAGCTTCCAGCCTGTGGATCTTGTTATGCTTCTGTCAGCAAGGCTGAAAACGCCTCCACTACCAGCTCTCGTTTCCATGGGTAAGTACCTTTATGTGGTGGAAAAGTCACCTCTCAACCTTGTCTTTGATATGCTGAAGGCCTGCAGCTCCTTGGTTCAAGCTCTAGTTCCTAGCCAATCTGATAGCCACGACACTAGCAGGTTTCAGAACCAACATATTCTCATGGTTGTAACGCATTGATTGGGATTTTTTGTTTCCTTTTCTCCTGAGTAGCTGGAGGAGGAACCTGGGCACAGTGACCTGCATGACTGCACTGGGCAAAAGTCTCCTCTCAGCTAGTCCCTGTGCCATCTGGGCTTGTTTCCAGGACAACCATGGACACTGCAGAACCATGCTTGGCTCAGTTTGTTGTGATCTGGACATCTAGCCATGATACTGTGGCTCCTTGAAGTAATGGTAAGAGCACAACTCCGCCTCCCTCCTTAATTTGGGTATGCAATGCTCCCCCTACAGCTCCCCCTCCTGTTTCAAGCTGCTTTAACCACTGGAGATAACCTAATGTGCCGAGAGAGTTGAAACAATATTAGCTGCCGGTTCACTGCCTATTAACTATGTGGTGTGTATGAACACTCCATGTTTAATGATAACGCTTAATCCTTGTATAGCATTTTTCATCAGTAGACATCAAAGCACTTTGCAAAGGAGGTCAGTATCATTATCCCCATTGTACAGATGGGGAAACTGAGGCACAGGGCGGTGACGAGATGTGCCCAAGAAGGTCAGTGGTGGAGGTAGAAATAAACCCCAGATCTGCTGACTTCCAGCCCAGAGCCCCTTCCATTGGACCTCACTGCCTCACATTTGGAGCCAGCCGTGCCGCTAATAATAAATAACATTATTGATTGCAGTAGCCAGCCATGAATCAGGGCGTATTGTGCTTTGCTGTACACAGAGCAAAAAAATGGTGCCTGCCCAAGAGTGTTTACTGTCTAAGACCTGGTTTACACCCAGATTTTGTGCCAAAAGAACTGTCAGTTAGGGGTGTGATTTGTTGTTGTCGTTGAACTGAAATAGTTATATTGGTATAACCTCTATTATGGATGCAATTACACCAGTATGGCAGTGGTTTATCCCGATATATTTTATTCCCCTTCCCTTACAGGAATAAGCTATTCTGGGATAAACTCCTTTATACTGACATAACTATGTCCATACTGAGGAGTGGGGAGTTACCCTGCTTGAAATATACCAGCAGAATACCTAATACCAGTATAATTAAAGCAATACATTACCAGTATTATACTGGGATAGTTAAAGTGATGCAACTTTGTGTACAGATCAGCCCCACATAACTCTTTGTAAGTCAGTAGAAAGTTACCCTGAAGTTTGCATAGGGCATATGTTTTGATGGTGGTCCTGCATGTAAATCATCTGATACTTTGTACTTGGTCTGTGTGGGGGTTTTTTAAGTTTTTTTTTAATTCTCCTTACCAAACTGGAAATAATTGCCTGTGATATGCAAGTTAGTCTGCGCAATTTTTATCAAGAACATTTGTAATTTAAATTAGATCTGCATAAGGAAGGGGATAAAACAAAACAAAAAAACTCTGTTCATTTCAAGCTTGTTATGCATCTCAGTGAGACTGATGACATTTTAATATTAACATTGTTACGGGGCCTGTGTAAAAAATTAAGGCTACTTAGTATTCCAGACTCTCTGCTGAGTGGAACCTAGTTATTCTTGACAATGGAAAATCAATTGGTATTCTGATTAAAAGAATAGCTGAGGAATAAACAAAGCAATAGAAATCCACTTCACATACGGCATACAAGCCTATTCTGTCTCATTCTCCCTTTTTCTGACGTTTAAGAATATCTTAAAAACTGTGTGACTGATTCTCATCTCAATCCAGCGGCATAAAGGAGTTTCAAAGGCCCCCACAAAGTACAAGGGCAACATAAGACTCACGTAAACATCCCCTATATGACCTGTAGAGTAAACTCTAGCATAGAGGGCGGGGCAAGGCACAGGAAGGGGCGTGGCTACAGCACTCAGTGCAACACCAATTCTGAAGTGTGGCCACCATCAGAAGAGGTGATCTAAAAATGCCACTAATTGTTAGTGGCCAATTTCAACAACGTTTTGTTTTTTTCAAGATCTCCCCCCAAAAGAAAATTTCAACACAACCGAAAACTCTTTTTTGTTTGTTTGTTTTTGAAAAAGTGTTACTTTGTGGGAAGTGAAATGTTCTATTTTCTCACCCTTTTTTCTCCCTTTTCCAGGGATGAAATGGAAAAATGATTAAAGGACGGGAAATGGCAGGAAAAAGGGGGGGAGGGCATGGAAATTTTTGGAGTTTTCAATTTTATTTTTGTTTGTTTTATCATCAAAAAGGACAAATTTTCAAAAGAAACAAAAAATTTCCACAAAATCAGTTCACAGATGCTGTTTGTGATGGAAAGTTTTCAACTATGAGCTAGAGCAGCACTCCCTGTCCTGTACATCTTGCACACGGTAGGTTGTGGAGCAGTTACTAGCATGCCACACTCCTGTGTCATATATGGACTGGCTACAGAACCCCTTTCCCAGAGGGAGAGACGAGATGTCTTCACTATAAGATCCTTTAATGTAGTGCCAGGAATGGATGAGGTTCCAAAGCCCATTCATTGGACTCAACACAAAGGCTTCTCCCACTGACTCCACTGGACTCTGCATCAGGCTCACAGGGGTGGGTGGGCAGGAGGAGAGAGGAAGATGATGCAGGTCTCGTATATGGTTCATATGGTCACATTTACACCACTGTAAGAAGAATAGCTAAGCAATACGGATACTTCAGGAGGTACATACAGCTTTTCATCCTGAGGATGGATAGGCCATGTTCAAGGCAGGTGTCAGACACAGGTCTCCATTAAAGTAATGACATCCATCCTGCATGGCCAATGCTCAGAGGAGATACATAGATTCCAAGGCCAGGAGGATCTACTGTGAAGGAGAATACGATGAACTACAGACCGGTCTGACTCACCTCAGTCTCTGGAAAAATCATGGATCAGGTCCTCAAGGGATCCATTTTGAAGCACTTGGAGGAGAGAAAGGTGATCAGAAACAGTCAACATGGATTCATCAAGGGCAAGTCATGCCTGACCAACCTGATTGCCTTTTATGATGAGATAACTGGCTCTGTGGATATGGGGAAAGTGGTGGATGGGATACATCTTGACTTAAGCAAAGATTTTCATACCGTCTCGCACAGTATTCTTTCCAGCAAATTAAAGAGTATGGTTTGGATGAATGGACTATAGGTGGATAGAAGCTGGCTAGATCATTAGGCCCCACTGTTGTGATCAATGGCTCAATGTCTAGTTGGCAGCCGGTAGCAAGTGGAGTGCCTCAGGGGTCAGATTTTGTTCAACATTTTCATTAATGATCTGGATAATGGGATGGATTGCACCCTCAGCAAATTCACTGATGACACTAAGCTGGGTGGAGAGGTAGATACGCTGGAGGATAGGGATAGGGTCCAGAGTGACCTAGACAAATTGGAAGATTGGGCCAAAATAAATCTGATGAGGTTCAACAAGGACAAGTGCAGAGTCCTGCACTTAGGATGGAAGAATCCCGTGCACTGCTACAGGCTGGGGACCGAATGGCTAAGCAGCAGTTCTGCAGAAAAGTACCTGAGGCTTACAGTGGATAAGAAGCTGGATATGATCAGCAGTGTGCCCTTGTTGCCAAGAAGTCTAACGGCATATTGGGCTGCATTAGTAACAGCATTGCCAACAGATCGAGGGAAGTGATTATTCCCCTCTATTTGGCACTGGTGAGGCCACATCTGGAGTATTGCATCCAGTTTTGAGACCCCCTCACTACAGAAAGGATGTGGACAAATTGGAGAGACTCCAGCGAAGGGCAACGAAAATAATTAGGAGGATGGGGCCACATGATTTATGGAGAGAGGCTGAGGGAACTGGGATTGTTTAGCCTGCAGAAAAGAAGAGTGAGAGAGGATTTGATATCAGCATTCAACTACCAGAAGGGGAGTTCCAAAGAGGATGGAGCTCGGCTGTTCTCAGTGGCGGCAGATGACAGAACAAGAACCAATGGTCTCAAGTTGCAATGGGGGAGGTCTAGGTTGGAAAAAAATGTTTGGAAAAACTATTTCACTAGGAGGGTGGTGAAGCACTGGAATGGGTTACCTAGGGAGGTAGTGGAATCTCCATCCATAGAGGTTTTTAAAGCCCAGCTTAACAAAGCCTTGGCTGGGATGATTTAGTTGGGGGTTGGTCCTGCTTTGAGCAAGGAGTTGGAGTAGATGACCTCCTGAGGTCTCTTCCAACCCTAGTCTTCTTTGATTCTATGATCGTCATGTCTGGCCTCCTGTATAACAAAAGCCAGAGAAATCTACCAGTGGATGTTCACTTCTACCTGCAGGACGTCCCTGGAATGATCAGGAAGAGACTAAAGAAGGAGGAAGAAGGAAGAAAGGAATTTAAATACAAAAGTCTGGGATCATGAATAAGAAAAGAGCAGAATTAGCTTTTGAATGTTATTTAGCACTACCTGAGGCTCAGGCACCATAGTGGGAGGACCTTAGAGATGTTCCTTGATGGCCCATCTGATTTTCATAGTCCTTCTAGAAGGGTGGAAGGGACGATTCCTGTGCCTGGGTTCACAAGTTCTGAGCAAACATTTTCAAAGTTTTAAAGCAAATCTTACATATTTCCTTACAGCATGGGATACCCACATTACAAGTGAGATTAATTCATGCAGCAACTTACAAGCATTTCATGGAGTCTAAATACTAAATATATTCTTGTAAGACTAATACCTATTTTGAGCAAAACTAACATGCAGATGAACTGGTCTGGTGTCCAGCTATGAGTTTGTCAGTTCTTAGCTGATGCCTGCATTCTTGTCAAGAGCTGGTGCCTGGTTTACCAGCATCACAGAAACCAAGAGGATAAATCGGAATAAAGGACTGGAGCCAGCGTTCCTTTCCTTTTCAGATGGAAGCCGACAGTGTTGGGAATTAATGAGCTCTCTCTAGGAAAACTCAGTATAAGTGGCTCTTCGGCTGTTCTATTGATTTTCCAGCTCACACGTCTTGTATTAAATAAGATCAGGTCACAACCCAGGCAGGGCAAACAAACAAAAATTAATAATAACAGTCACCCTTGGAGAACAGACTTTTTTTTGTACATTTAGACCTGAGATCCAAAGCCAAGGTCTGGAATTCTTTTCAGAGCAGCTGGAAGGGTTATACATGCTCATATCTCAAGGGAGAGAGTTGTAAAGAAATCCATTTTCTCCTCCGCTCGTTTGTATTTTTTCAGCGGCCAGTATAACTAAGAGATGGGAGGCTTCTTTCCAACCACAAGGAGATGCCACAACCTCTCCTGGTTTTGGATCCTGCTAACGCCTTACTGGGCATTCTCTGCAGTGATTACAGCACGAGTCAGAAGCAAATCTCTTTGAGATGACTGATGCAGATGGACCGTCTGTCAGTCCAAGCTGGGATCCATCTAAACACCTTCTTTCCTTTAGAAATTACTCCACCAGGAGTCAATTCCACAAGCCAAGGGAAGTGGGTTGGTCTCATTCTTCTGTTTGACATTTTTTCCATGTGAATTTAGTGCTGACGAAAGGCATCGGATTCATAAACCTGGTGTACAGAGCAGGTACAGGACAAAGGATAACAGTGCAACTGCTCCCCATGCTGCCGCTACAAAATCCCACTCAGCACTGACCTGGAGAGACCACCTCAAGGATAAAGAAGGTATTTTCTTCTCCATGCTCCATCCCTTCCTTGGCCTCTCTGTTGAGAGTTGTTAGTGTCAATGTTGTCTCCCTGATCAGCTCCTCCTACCTCCCCCAACTCTCAGACATATTCCTAGGTTTTGAAATTCAGTGGGAGTCAGATGTAGTTTCACACTGATTTCTTGCTACCTCAGTCCCCTCCTTGGACACAAGACCCGGGTCCTTAGGGCCCTGTGACGGACCCCCTAGGGTACAACCTGGAATTGGAGTACCGCTGTCCCCCTTAACTCTCCAGCCTGGGCTATCTCTCCCAATGCTTTGTTAGTGACAAGCAGCAAACCCCTTCAGGTGCTGCTATCACTCAGCACAACAGCATGTGCAGCCCCACACCCAGCTAGATTGCAAGAATACCCCTAAAGCCACTCACACATCACACAGAGAAAGGCACCAGCCAATCTTCCAACCCTCCACTCTTGCAGTCCTGGAATATACTGTCTTGCCCTGGTCAGAAGCCTGACCAATCCGCCCCTCCCTCGATGTGGAGAGGATACACACCAGCCTTTGTAAACTGAGCTGAGACGTCCCAAACACGCTGTTTTCGGTAAAATTTAAAACAGGTTTATTAATGGCGGAAAAATCGATCTTAAGGGATGCTAAGTGGTAGGCACAATAGGTCAGAGGTAGTTACCAAAGAAAATAAAAGGAAAGCTCACAGTCTAAATCTTATACCTTATTAGACTAAGCACAGTACCGGGTTTACAATGGCACCCTGGAGCCAAGCCCACGTTTGGGAAGGGGCCTATAATCCCTCCCCTTACTACTGGTGGCTCTCCCTGGGATTGGGAGGTAGAAGAGGAAGATCGGGTCAGGTGTGTGATAAGGGCAGCAGGGAAGAGGCTGGGGGGTGACGGGGGAGCTAGGGATGGCTGTCCCCAGCCCCGGGCTTTGGGTAGCACTGGCAGGAGGGCACTGTGCATGTGGCTTCCCCTCCCTATGCACCCACCCAACCCCACTGTTATTCGAATACGCCTGCCAAGCCAGGTGGTGGGGAGTGCGGGGGTCCTGGACCATGCTGGGCAGAAGGCAGCACCTGGCTGATGTGCACCCCGACCAGTGGGTGCTCATTGCACCAGGTGATCCCTCTTGGCCTGGACCCCATGGAGCAGCTGGAGCCCCAGCACCCCACCAGCACCCCCAGTGGAGACTGGACCTCTCCCAGCTCCCCTGTCCCATCCCCCCACCAGATGCCTTATGGGAGACTTGAGTCCTCTGCCCCCTAGAGCTCTCCTGGCTAACCTGTGCTCTAGGCCTGGCAGAGAGCTGAACCTGGCCAAGCTGCAGTCAGGTGAGATCCGGCCCAGTTTGGAGGAGAATAGGGCAGATCAACAGCAGGGGTGGCTCCCGAGTGGGGTGCCCAATTGCCATCTGGCTAGGGATTGGGGGGACGGTCTGGTTCGGGACTAGAGGTTAGGAAGTCACCCTCTTCTGGTAGGCAGTGAGGAGATTCATGTCGAGAGGGATCAGTTCATAGAGGGGTCTAATCCAGTTTGGGCTGGAAGAGGGTCTGGTTCAGTTTCGGGGGTTGGGTCTGGGGAAGGATGTGGGTCTGGTCCAGTTTGGTCTGGGGAGGGATGTGGGTTTGATCCAGTTGTGGGGGAAGGGGAGGGTCATTCTGGGGAGGGATGTGGGTCTGGTCTGATTTAAAGGGTTGGGTCAGACCTGTGGGGGCACAGCTGGTCCCGATCCTAGTCTCTGCCTCTCTGCCTGCAGGGAAGGACAAGCAAGACTAGTAGGAATAATAAACCCCTACTGTGTTGCAGCCAGAAAAATTGAGCTTAGTCTTCCTGAAAAGATCATTTCCAAATGCAAATTAGGCCTCATCAATCCCCCAATCAATGACAGCGAGGGACTCCAAAGACCTAAGAACTCCATTTCAGGCCATGCCACTGATGTATTGTTAATATCATTCCTCGAGGAGTTAGCGGTGCTTTTCAGCTACTTCAGCTAGCGGAGAGTCACGCCGAGTTCTTTATTTGGGAGGGGTAATTATGGTCCATCTTGTCTCTGGATTGTCTCTTTCCCACAACTGAGTCACAGGAAGACTTTTGTTTGGTGGGATTGTCTAATGGTTAGCCACTGGACTGGGACTCAGGAGATCTCCCCTGTGTGATCTTGGGCAAGTCACTTAGTCTAGCTCTCTGTGCCTCAGTTCCCCCTCTGTATAATGGGAATAATAGAACTGCTCTTTATAATATCCCTCTCTTATATAACACATTTCTCCAGTAGATTGCAAGGGAAGCGAGTATCATTTTCCCCATTTTAGAGATAGGGAACATGGCATAAGGAGGTGAAGTGACTTGAGAAAGGTCACCCAACCAGCCAGTGGCAGAGGTGGAAATAGAACCCAGGTTTCTTGAGACCCAGTTCAGTGCCCTCTCTGCTAGGCCACACTGCCTACATAGATCATGAGGGTCTCAGATAAAGTACCTGGATGGGTTATCTCTGACCATAACAGATTTGCTCTTAGGTTTCAGAAGTGGGTACAAACAGCCTTTCCTTATCTTGCTTGTACAAAATAAAGTATGATCTGGAGCTGCAATTCTTAGCCTTTAACAGCTGGACAAGTACACCCTAGCCAAGGCGACAACTGGTGGCGAAAAGCCCTACACACAGCGTTCCAAACAGGAATGTAACAACATGCAGTTCAGGTCTGTCATAGCCCTGTCCAATAGAACGCTGGCCCAAACCTCACACACTTCCCTTTATTTTTTCAACAGCAGAAAACTGTCTTTGGAAGATGGAGAACAAACCTGGTGCTAATTATACGTGTGTGGGAACATGTACGCATGCATGTGTGTGTGTATGATATGTGGTTGTGCACGCATATGACCTGCGTGCACAAACATATATGTCAAAATGTTGGATCCCATTTGCCAGATAGACAGTGACTCTGGAATGCAGCATAAGATCTCCTAGGACGCGTCCCAGTGACCAGAGAGGAAACCCAGCTTTTCCCTCCTTGAGTTTTTGATAGTGGAGGAGATAAACAGAGCAGTGGTAAGAGGTTCTAGCTCTGTATCTCGTCTATCCATCTTTCTAGGCTTTTGTACCATGCTCATCATTGTTGGATCAGCGCAAAGTATCTCAGGTTGGCTTCAGAGCCCAAAATGTCCATTCATTGGAAGCTTTTAATGCATTTTTCAGTGTGTCAAACTACTCAAATGAATTGGCGATAGTCGTCTGAGCTGAGGTAATAGCTCAGTGCTCTGATTTGAGAGCTACTTGCCTTCCTCTGAGACTTACTGGCAGAGTCGCTGTGAGTCGCTCAAGCTGAAAATCATTGTGTTTCTAAAATACAGAGCCACTGGAGAGCCGGTAAACTGCAAGTTGGATAAAAGGAAACAAATCAGTCATTGGGTTGGGTTTGTTTTCTTTTTATATATTTATTTATTGCTCTCCACAGAGAGTTTTTTAAGGCACTGCCAAGGAAAGATGGGAACTAGCCAGTGGGATTCAGGATTCAGCTGTGCACAATGCCTGAACTAGTCTTTGGTTGTCTCAAGTGAATTTTGTGCTGGTCAAAGATGGCAGGTTGATGGCCCTGGTGAATGAAGCCTTCTGTTTTTCCTTATAATACAATTGTGTGGTATCCAATGCAAAGTTTGTCATGTCGGGTGTCTCCGGAAGGCTTATGATGTACTGAGCATTGTTGTTATAGTAATTTTATAGGTTATGATTTCATGCATATAGTTATGAGGCTGAAAATGTGTCCTCATGACTTAAAACAAGCCCAGGAAAAACTCTCCAGGAGCAGAGGAGCAGTTCATACCTCATCAGGGCATGGATAGGACAAACCCAGCCCAGCCTGACAGGAACCAAGGACACTGGCTAGGCAGCAACAAAGCATTGGTTGGACTCTCCAGTGAGTCACCCCCCTTCCCTTGGTCAGTTTGGGATTACGATGAGGTAATGCTCACCTGACAAGTGGGGCGGGGGCAAAGCCAAGAGGAAAGAAAGGACATGATAAAAGAGAGAGACATTTGCCATGCTCTTCCTCTCCCTTCCACCTCCATCTACAGACACCACACCAAGCAACTGAAACCCTGATCAAAGGGGAGAGGCTGACTGAAAGGCAACCAGCCAGCCTGTGATGAGAAGCATCTAAATTTGTAAGGGCACTGAAAGTGTTAAGATAAGCTTAGAATGGATTTTGCTTTTATTTCATTTGATCAAATCTGACTTTGACTTATAATCACTTAAAATCTATCTTTTGTAGTTAATAAATTTGTTTGATTATTCTACCTGAAGTAGTGTGTTTGGTTTGCAGCATGTCAGAGATGCCCCTGGTACATATCAATTTTTTTGTTAAATTGACAAACTCATATAAGCTTGCAGCGGAGGTTCCTAGGGTTGTGTCTGGGACCAGAGATATTTGCTAGTGTCATTCGGTTGCACAATCCATGGAGCGACTGGCCAAAAGTGCTCATTCATGTAGCTGGGAGCAGCTTACATGCCAGAGGCTGTGTGTGAACAGTCCAGGAATGGGGGTTCTCACAGCAGAGCAAGGTAAGGCTGGCTCCCAGAGTCAAGGATTGGAGTGACCTAGCAGATCACCAGTCCAGCTAACACCAGGGGAATGTCACAGGAGGTCAGTAACCATGGCCCCATTTACCTTTCAGCCTCTCCATGGAATCTGCCCACAGTAAGGTCTATTGTGATCATGGTCTTGCTATTAAATGTTCAAGTCATGTGCCCTGCACACACCAGCTGAAACTAAAGTTTCCCTGAGTTGGGCACCTGTGAAAATGCTCCTGGTACTTGAGTGGTCTTAACTGGTACAAAAGGTCCCTGGTTCAAGTCCTATTATTAGTCTTTGGGGAGGTTGGTTGCATAGATATAAAGGAAGAAGACATGTTGAAATTAGGAATGATGGTCTGAAACTAAACAAAAAATCTTATTTTATCTAGGTGCTTCCTTTAGAGGCCATCACCATAACATCTGGGCGGCTCTCATCACTTTTGTGAAGTAGAGAAATATTATTTCTCTTACAGGTTTATCATTGTAAGATTTAGCATCTTCCACGTGAAATCAGTAGCAACATTCCTGGTGGATGTCATACATTTTCCAGTGCTTCTCCCTTTGCAGGGTCAAACTCTGCTCAAGGTATGGTATTTCAGCCTTACTTTACAGAGAAACTAAGTGACTTTGCCCTTCCCTGCCCCCCCCAGGTCACACAGAAAGTTTGTAGCAGAAGAGGGGGTTTCAACCAGAATCTCCCCAAGTTCCAGCATAGCCCCCTAACATCTGGGCCATTCTGTCTCTTGGAAATGGCCAGCTGGGAGAGGAATTTGATACAAGCCCCATCACTTGAATCACACAAAGCCCACTAGACAGATGTAATGGAGGGAACAATACTGATCTGGTGGCAGAGATGGATTGAATGACCGAACAGGACATTCCCAGCCTTTATTTCTGTATTTATTTGTGAGTAAAACCAATTAGCAGCAGCCCATGGAGCTAGGAGGTGCTCCTCCAGCTGTGCGTCTCATCTGTCACCATCTCTCTAGACACAGATTTTCACAAGAAAAGGAAACAGAAGGGAAATTATTTTAAAGAGCCTTCCTCTGTTTTCTGGGGGTAGGGTCATCTGGGGGTAGGGTTGCCAATTTTGGTTGGCTGGATTCCTGGAACTTTCATCACATCACATAATCTTTCATTAAAATTTAATCTTTAATTCCTGGAGACTCCAGGACAATTGTGTGTGTAGGGGGCAGGGGGGTTGACAACCCTACCCCCAGATGACACTTTGAAGAGGGATATTATTCTAGTTGCAAAGTCAGCTTCTGGCTTGGGGGCTGACCTGGACACTGACTGAAAGAGCTTTGCAAGGCCCAAGTCCCCTTTTTCCCATTTCTCCTCCTTCACACATATCTACCAGGAGCTGCTGGAATTTTTCACAGCTGTAATTAGCATGAGTAAATGAGCATTCCCAAGAGCATGCTGCTGACCCAGTAGAGGCAAGCAGGGTTTAAAAAGTTAAAAGTGGGCCTTTAATTGGTCTTGCATCTTACATATTCGCCTGCCCTTCCCCGTCTCTGTCATTTGCTTAATGGAAGGATAAAGCTCTTTTATTCTGACCTACGTTACATTCTTACCTAGCCCCCAGCTGGCTCCAGCCCCCTCCTTTTAATTATCACTCAAAAAGCACAGAGCCCACGGTAAGATGAGTCACAAATGAGATCGCCCAGCAGTGCATAATGCTCCTTTTCACACCTACGGAGGAATGACTCACTTTTCAAAAAATTTTAAACACTTCCCATTGATAACCACATCAAGAAAAAAAAAAGAGAAAGAAAAGAAAATAACCAGTGCCTACATCTGGCAGCATATCTCCCAGAGCAGAGCTGGCTCACACTGAGATGGGGCTGACCGCCCACCGACGGTCCTTCTGGTGAGATGCACCCTAGTAAAATCTCGCCGAGGGCTCCCAACAGGGAGTCCAAACCCTTGATTCTGGATGCACGGCACCGCTGCACCTCCCTTGGCTTCAGCAAATGGCTAGGTGCAAAGATGCTGAGGGGAAGATGCCTAATGCGTGTAGCAGAGGTAAAGACTTTCCATGCAATCCAGCACAGATTCAAAAATGTTTCTAAACGATACAGATGCAAGAGGGGAGTCACAGGGTAGCTGGCCCTTTAAGGGGAGTTGGACCCAGCCTCACCTTTGACAGATCAGCTGCCTCTCAGCTGAGACTGATTTAGGGTTGCCAAGCCTCTAGGATTGGCATGGAGTCTCTAGGAATTAAAGATTATGTCAGGTGATGAAATCTCCAGAAATGCACCCAACCAAAACTAGCAACCATCTACATGTGGAGAAATTGGAGAGGGTCCAGAGAAGAGCAACAAGAATGATAAAAGGTCTTGAGAACATGACCTACAAAGGAAGGCTGAAAGAATTGGGTTTGTTTAGCTTGGAAAAGAGAAGACTGAGAGGGGACATGATAGCAGTTTTCAGGTATCTAAAAGGGTGTCATCAGGAGGAGGGAGAAAACTTGTTCACCTTAGCCTCTAAGGATAGAACAAGAAGCAATGGGCTTAAACTGCAGCAAGGGAGATTTAGGTTGGACATTAGGAAAAAGTTCCTAACTGTCAGGGTGGTTAAACACTGGAATAAATTGCCTAGGGAGGTTGTGGAATCTCCATCTCTGGAGATATTTAAGAGTAGGTTAGATAAATGTCTATCAGGGACGGTCTAGACAGTATTAGGTCCTGCCATGAGGGCAGGGGACTGGACTCAATGACCTCTCGAGGTCCCTTCCAGTCCTAGAGTCTATGAATCTATGATCAGCTAGGAATAAGGTGACTATAAAAGCCAGTGAGCAGCTCAGTTACACTGTAAAGTTTCAGGGAGTGGGAGGTCCAAGGATGCTGTAGAAAGTAGGTTTCACTAGGAGGGTGGTGAAGCACTGGAATGGGTTACCTAGGGAGGTGGTGGTATCTCCTTCCTTAGAGGTTTTTAAAGTCTAGCTTGACAATGCCTTGGCTGGGATGATTTAGTTGGGGTTGTTCCTGCTTTGAGCAGGGGGTTGGACTAGATGCCTCCTGAGGTCCCTTCCAACCCTGATATTCTATGATTCTATGGCTCTTGTGGTGGGCCCTGAAGCTGGGTTGACTGCTAGCCATCTGGGCAGCAGGAGGTCTGGGGGAAGAGCTGTGGCAAGGAACCCTCTGGGTGAGGGGAAGGGACAGGTTTGAGCAGTGGAGTTTGAGGGACCATGAAAGAATGAAATCTAAAGGCCTGAAATAGAGGGTTTGAAGCAGTCAGAGTAGCATCAGTACTTCCTGGGCTGAGGGGACAGGTCAGCAGCCTGCATGGAAAGATTCAAGATAGAGCATCAGCTAGGAGCCCAAGCCACAAAGTTTGGCACCAGCTCCCAGCTGGAAGTCACTTAACAGCCTATGACACAGTGGTTATTGCTGGTGCAGCCATCATCTTGAGCAAGGAATCAAACCAGCACCCTCCTGAGGGAGAAACAAGAGTTGCTGGAGTTTGAGCCAAGCTGCCAGCTGTGCCAGACTGGTTGAGGCAGAGAGGGAACATGCAACTGACCACTGGGTACAAGTTCACCTACTGCTCCAATTCCAGCATCCCTTCTGGCAAACCTTCCCACCTCAATACCCCAGGTACCCCCAGTGAATCGTGCGGGGACAGGGAACCTCAGTCCAGGGGAGCGTGCAGAAGGAAGGGTCGAGACACTGATTAAAAGTGAGGACTCTTCACAATCAATATGGCCCACTTCACATCAATCAAAACTGATTGGTCTCCAAACGGAACTGTTCACGGGGAGTCGCCAATGAGGGGGGTTGTTACTAGTGGGGCCCTGCCGGGAACAGTTCTCAGCCTAATGCTATTTGATATTTTTCGCAGGGATCTGGAAGAAAGTATAAAATCATTTGCAAACGGAGCAAAGATTGCGGGTGCTGCATGTGTAATGAACAATGGACACAGGTCACGGAGACAGAGCACTCTGGATTGCTCGGTAAACTGGCACGCACAAACCAGTTTTATTTTATACAGCCCCAGGCAAAGTCATCCATCGAGCAACAAAGCGTGGGCCATGCTGACAGGATGGGGGACTGTATCCTGAAAAGCAGTGACCCAGAAAAGGAGTTGGGGGGGGTCACGACGAATTGAAAACCTGAACACGAGCTGTGAGTGTGACACTGTCAATGTGATCCTTAGATATTTAAACAGGGGAAGGATCAAGCATCACTACCCTTGTTCTTGTCTGTTGTGCTTAAGACCCAGGACAATACTGAGATTATTACAATGTCAAGTTATAAATCAATGGAACACCATTGCTGGGAGTAGTGCATTCAGGCCTGGTTGTGCTATCTCAAAAAAAGAGAGAGCAGAAATAGAAGGATGTAGAGATGAGGGGCAAAAATGATTTGAGGGCTGGGAAAGCTTTGTATGAAATAAGACTGAAAAGATTGAGGCAATTTAGCTCAGACAGGAGATGGAGAAGAGAGCACACGGAAGAGGTATGGAAAATAATGGATGAGATAGGAGTTCCCAATTTGCATTTTCTATTAACCTGTCTCACAATACAAGAACAAAGGGACATTCAATGACATTGAAAAGGCAGCAGATTTTAAAATGATGGAAGGAAAACCCTTCCATTACATGGCATATAATTAGCCTATGGAACTCCCAGCCACAAGATATCACTGAGGCTAGGAGAATTTGAAAACGGGTGGGATCTTACATTTATATGGATAATGAGAACATCCAAAGTGTCATTAGATCTCATTTTTTTAAGAGCTATGACGGCTAGGGACCCCTCCTGCTTCAGGGCATCAACCTACCTCAAACTGAAAAGGGTGAGGAAGGAAATTTCTCTATTGGTGGGCTATGATATAATTGCCCATGAGGGGGTTTCTTGCACCTTCCTTTGATGCAGCTGGTACTGGCCACCACTGGAGAGAGGGTACTGAACCAGATGGACCCATAGTCCGGCCCACTCCAGCAATTCCTACATTCCTAATCCTGCAGCAGGGAAAACTCTTGAGTTTCCAGGAGCCATTCAGCTAATGATAATAGGGTCATTTTAGAGCACCTTGTTTCTCTGCAGTGTGACTCACCCACACCACTTAACAAGCTGTTCCTTGAGCTAAGCGCGATTACTTAATGGGGTTAGTACAGCAGAATTCATGTGGCTGAAAGGTAGATGATGCAAGCACTTGGCATGGCTCACATGTCTGCCGGGTCTTCACAAGGGCACCACATGCACAGATGCACAGAGCCCTCTCCTGACCTGTCTCACTCGGAAATCGGGACTGAAGTGGGAGAGCCAGCCCCTGTCTGTGTGACTATGTGCTTAGCCTGGCCGAGGACTAGGTAAGGGAGGAGGGACCAGTCCTCCTTGCCACACAGAGATTGGCACCAGCTGTCTCCATGGTACCATCTTCTTTCCCCACGCCCCATGCAACAGCCACCATTAGACCAGGGCATCGCCTACAGCAAGGAAAAGACTGGTGCACAAGGACCATGATGGGACTAGCAGGGACATGACTCTCCGTCTCCACCTTCTGGTGCACCACTGTATCGTGCCCTATCGGTCCCCCTGTCCATGCTGGGGAACTCAGGGGGTGGAATATCCATGGCAAAGTCACCCCAGGAAGCAAGGTCACACCACCAGGAGTCCCGGACCTGGCGTGGATGGAAAAGCTTCTGAGGGATCCCTGTGAAGATTTAGAGCAATGCCAGCTCCAGTTGGCTACCAAGGGCATCCTAGAGAGAAGTGAAGGCAGGTCAAGGAAGTCAATGGATGGTGGGGACAACTTGGCCTACTTTCTGCTAGTGTTTTGTCCCCCACCCAGTGAGGTTTCAGGCTGAGACACAAGAGCAGAGACAAGGCTGGGGGTACTGATGGGTGATCTCTCAGCCATAGATGAGGACCATCCATCCATCTAAGTATATATCATCGGACCTCTGTGCAGCATCTTAGAGGGTCAGCCAAGGACCTGCTCTCCTGCCTCAGAGGCATGGGGGGGGCGTGAATTAGTCCAAGATGGCTTCAGTCATTCCTCTCTTCTCACCCAGCCACGCTGAGCACCTACTCTTCATCTCCTAGACCCGTCACTCGTGCAGTTCCACAGGGATCCATCTTGTCCCCAGGCCATTCAGCATCTAGGCAAATCCCCTGGGGGAGACAGAGCGACAGCATGGGCCAAAAGGTCAGCAAGACGGTGACCACGTCCAGCTCCATATCACCATTGTATTAAGGCTTAACAGCATCATTTGACAGCTACCCAAAGGACTGCTGGAAATCAGTAACCGGGATGAAGCTGTATCCAGAAGAGGCTGATGTGAGGCCAAGGGGGAAAAGGAAGTCCTGAGAATACATCACCGAATGAACGAGGTCTGTCCTCACATTGATAAGATGACTCACAGCTTCAGAGCTCTCGTGCACTCCTGACTGCTTCTGGGTACTCAAGTAGCTGCATGTGTAAAAATCACCCTTTCTCACCTGCAGCTGGCCCCATCCTCTGAGGCTCAGTCTCCGTCATGCTGACTTACATATCCATGACCTCCAGGCTTGTTAACAGCAATGCTCTGAACTGCACCCTGGTCACTTGGGTCCCGAGGCTACAGCTTTAATCACAGAACAACCTTTCTAGCATTGTAGCAATTGAGGGCCCCCAAATAGTCCTACCTCCATTTCCAGCTGAGCCCTACTGCAGCAGCAGCACAGTGTGGGGGTGGGGAAAGAATGGGCGCTTGCCCCTCTCTTCTTCCCTTCCCCTGTCTCTGCAAAAGCACCAGGAGCAACAGCTCTGCCCGGTTGCCTCTTCAGCACCAGAGGAATCCGAAAATCTGTGACCCCCACCCCCAACCCCCTAACGGGCCAATAGCCCTAATTACAAGAGTCCCTGCTCTCCTTGCCGAAGTTTAACCCACCACTTCTTCCTTCTGCAAAGCAAGCCTGGTGGGTGAGCACTTGGGCACACTGCCAGATTGTCAGAAAGGGTAAAAAGAGAAGGAGGGAGATTCCTTGCCTGCTTGTTACCCACATTTCACCTGGGCTGCCAGCCGCAATCTGCTCTGTCAGATCAACCACGGTGTCACGGCCATCAGTTGATACCATCCCTATTCCACCAGGAACCTGGGAAATGTGGGCCTGATTCCCCTCCCACCAACTGGGGTGTCTCTGCTGAAGTCACTAGTGTAAATGGGATCGCGATCGCACTTTCATTCCTCTGTGGTTTAGAGCACCTAGCTGGCTCAGTTTCTACCAGTGACAAGCAGGTCAGCAGAATGATTTAGCTCCATGGCTACTTCAGCTCCCTGGCGTTTGTTAATTTCTCTCCCGGCTCTGGGCAGCTCGGCTTGTCCTGTCACTTGGTTTCACTTAATTGCTTGGTTCCTACCTGACTGTGTTGGATTTCCTAGAGGTACTTATCTTTTTTCCTCCTCTCTCTCTCTCTCTCTCTCTTTTGTTACTCTTGAGAGAACAAGTTGTTTAACCTTTGGGCTGATGAAGTCCAGAAATTCACTCTCAAGGCAAAAGAGACTTTCAACGAAAATAGTTCTGCAAGCATGTCTCCAAAGCAAGTCTGTTCTGCAGCTGGGTGCCCTTGCATGTCTGTCGATATTTGAGCGTGTCTTCATGTGGGTGTGTCTTCCCTTGATGTGCTCTTTATTTTTAATGAAGCATAGAGAGCACGATAATATATTAAACATTCAAGTTAATTAAACAACACAATGCAGAAATCTTCTTAAAGGATTATCTGGTCTAGAAGCAGCGGAGTAACAATGCTCACATTAAAGAGAATGGACAATTGGTTGGTAAAAGAAGATGATGGTGAGTAGATTGCTGAATAAATCCCATTATTTGATAGTCGGGTTAAAAAACAAAATTATCAAGAGATCCGACCAGTTCCTAGGCTGTAGCTTTGTTCTTAGAAAGGAATGAGACACGGCTACATTGGCATTTAGAAAATCTGCATTCAAATGCCGGTGCTGCCATATTCCCTGTGACCTTGGACAAATCATTTAATCTCTCTGTGTGAAATTTAAGAGCCTAAATCCCAGTTTTAGGCTCCACCATGACCCACAGAACTCCCACCAAACGGCGTAGGCACCTAAACTCATGCAGCACCTATGTTTTCAGGGTAAAAGATCCCTAGACGCCTATGTTTCTGCTTATGGGCACATGCACTGCTGCTTCCTTCTAGGAGTCCGGACACCTATCTCCCGCCTAAACTCCACAGCAACTAATTAACCAAGTGTTTGTCCCCCTAAATCACATGCAGGGCTCAATCTGATAGGCACGGGTGTCACGCTGTCTGGAATGGCTCCTGCCAGGAGTGCCAACCTCAGGGCAGACACCCCAACCTGGTTGTATTTTCTATAATCAGATTTCAACAACCCACTAACAAATATGAACTCCTAACGCACTATAACAGTCTTACCAGGGAGTCATAGACAGTCCCTTTGGGCATTCCAATCTATTTTGTCACCCAGGTCCAGTTCCCTGCTCTCATGGCAGGACTAAGTATTATCTAGACCATCCCTGACAGGGGTTTGTCCAACCTGCTGTTAAAAATCCCCAGTGACGGAGATTCCACAACCTCCCTAGTCAATTTATAACTATGTGATAGAGGGTCACGTTATACTAAAAATCACAATAATATTCAGGTTTCAGAGTAGCAGCCGTGTTAGTCTGTATCCGCAAAAAGAACAGGAATACTTGTGGCACCTTAGAGACTAACACGTTTATTTGAGTATAAGCTTTCATGGGCTATAGCCCCCTTCATCAGATGCATGCAGTAGAAAATACAGTAGGAAGATATATATATACACACAGAGAGAGAACATGAAACAATGGGTGTTACCATACACACTCTAACAAGAGTGATCAGTTAAGGTGAGGTATTACCAGCAGGAGAGAAAAAAACTTTTTGTAGTGGTAATTAAAATGGTCCA
>NC_133770.1:297753374-297755773 GCF_003597395.2 Chelonoidis abingdonii
TTTACAGCAGTTGACAAAAGGTGTGAGGAACAGTGGGGAGGTGAGGGAATACATGGGAAAATGTTTTACTTTGATTAATGACCATCCACTTCCCAGCCTGTAATTCACACCTAATTAATGGTGTCCATTTTGCAATTATTCCATTCAGCAGTCTCTCGTCTGGAGGCTGTTTTTGAAGTTTTTTTGTTGTCAATATTGCAACTTTTACGTCTGTTTTAATGATGATCAGAGTGTGAAGTTTCTCCAACTGGGTCTTTTGAATGTTAATTCTGTGTCTGAGTGTGGCCATTTAATTCTTTTGCAGTAGAGACTGTCTGGTTGGGCCAATGTACATGGCAGAGGGGCATTGCTGGCACATGATGATATATCACATTGTAGTATGTGCAGGTGAACCGAGTCCCTATGGTGTGGCTGATTGATTAGGTCCTATGATGTGTCCCACTGATAATATGTGGCAGAGTTGGCAACAGGCTTTGTGCCAAGGATAGGTCCTGGGTTGTGTTTTGTTGTGTGGTGTGTGGTTGCTGGTGAGTATTTGCTTCAAAGCTGGGGGGCTGTTCTTAAGCAAGACTGGCCTGTCTCCCAGAACTATGAGAGGATGGGATCATCCTGCAGGTAGGGTGTAGTTTTTGATGATGTACTGGAGAGGTTTCAGTTGGGGCGAAGGTGACAGCTAGTGGTTTCTTTTACTTTCTTTTGTTGAGTCTTCTGTCCTGGGTAGTGACTTCGGTACTCCCAATCCCAAAGACCAGTCACTTGGCCTTGGTCTACACTATGTATTTATACTGATTTGTGCAGCGTAAGCCGATTTTAACGCTGCACCCGTACCAGCTACAGACCCTTGAATTGATATAAAGGGCGTCTTTAAATCGATTTTTGGGACTCCTCCTCAACGAGAGGATGCGCAAATCGGTATTAGCAATGGATTCGTTAGTGTGGCCGCACATAGATGGTATTGGCCTCCGGCCATTATCCCACCAGGCACCCTGACCGCTCTGGACAGCTATCTGAACTCAGATGCACTGGCCAGGTAGACAGGAAAGCCCCAGCAGAACTTGTTGAATTTCATTTTCTGTTTGCCAGCGTGAGCTCTGATCAGCACAAGTGACACACAGAGCTCATCAGCACAGTGCATTGCAAGTCTCCTGAGAAATAGAAATCTCTCTCTTGGCATTCAAGAAACATCTGTTCTTTATCTCGCTGTGTTATCCTCAGGAGGGTGATATCGTTCATGGTAACCTGGTTGAAATTCTGGAATTTAATTAAGGGGACAGAGATGGCCTTTTTCCTACAGGGGTGTTTGACTGTTGCTTACAAGAAATACTTCCTTGCATGTAGCCAAGGAGGGGAGGGGAGGAAGGATAGCGATGAGCTTTCTCGCGTTTGGCTAGCAGGAATCTTCCCAGCTACCAGCCACACGGTGGGGGGGAAGGGGGTGATTAGCAGTGATTTCCGTGATAGCAGCCATGCGGTTGGGGGAGGGGGGGTAAAGCAATCATCCTAGAGAATTGGAGGGGGGTAGGGGTGGCTTCTGCGAATGGAAGTGAAGGCTGCAGAAGCCGAAAGACAATGGCTTACAATGGCTGCATGCAAGCTGAATTCTGATGCCCGGACCTGCATCTATGAGATCTGTAACACCAGAGCCCAGGCACTCAAAATTAAGATGCAAAATGTGACCTTGTAGTGAAATCACATGTGCTGTGTAAGGTGAATAGTGTTGTTCACTGTGAAAGAGTATAGCCATTGTTCTGTAAAATTTATCTTTTTAAATACCTTTCTCCCTTTTTTCCCTCCCTCATGCAGCTGCACATTTTTCAAGCCTCCCTACTCCATCCCGAAGGCTAGCTCAGATAAGGCAGAGAAAGAAGAGGACGCGAGATGAAATGTTCTCGGAAATCATGGAAGTAACTCGCAATGAAAGAGCTCATCTGAATCAGTGGAAGGAAGTGGTATCAAATTACAGGAAAGATACCAGTGAACATGAGGACAGGAGGGACGCTCGAGATAAGAGGTGTAGGCAGGAAGATCAGCGGTGGTGGGATGAAACGCTGGGGCTGCTGCGTGATCAAACTGACATCCTCCGACGTCTGGTTGAGCTTCAGGAAGAGCAGCGAGGTCACAGAGTGCCACTGCAGCCCCTGTGTCACCACCCTCAGCACTCACCATGTTCAATATCTTCCTCACCCAGAAGTGTAAGAACATATTGGGGAAGGCTTTTTGCACCCGCCCACTCCACCCCCGTGGACAGCCCAACCAAAAGGCTGTCATTACATTGAAATGATTTTAGCGGCCTTTTCCTTCCCTCCTATCCTCCTCCCAAACCGCACCTGGGCTACCTTGTCAGTTCTCTCCCTCTTTTTATAATGACCTTTTTAATAAAGAATACATGATTTTTAAAC
>NC_133770.1:297757388-297845522 GCF_003597395.2 Chelonoidis abingdonii
GAAACAGTTGTCTGCTGCTTTCACTTAGGGAGGGGTGAGGCTGTACCCAGAACCACCCGCGACAATGATTTTTGCCCGTCAGGCACTGGGCTGTCAACCCAGGATTCCAAGGGGCGGGGGAGACTGCAGGAACTATGGGATAGCTATGGGATAGCTACCTACAGTGCAACGCTCCAAAAATTGATGCTAGCCTCGGACCATGGACGCACACCGCCGAATTAATGTGCCTAGTGTGGCCACATCCAATCGACTTTATTCAATCTGTTTTATAAAACCGGTTTAGATTAAATCGGAATTATCCCGTAGCGTAGACGTACCCTTAGCCAGGTCAATTTTACTCCAGTCTCAAACCAAAGACAATGCCTGTAGCCAATCCTGTAATAAACTAACTAAAGAGTTATTAAGTAACAAAAGAAGTGTGAGTGATTTGCAAGGTTAAAACAGGAAACAAACACAGACAAATGAGTTACAGACTTAGATTTAAAGTGGTAATATCAACTTCTGTAATATGCAGCTCTAGCCTTTAGGGCTGGCCCATACCAAGCAACATGGGGATCTCTCGCTTACGATGAGGAATCTTTGCCCCTCAGAGTCCAGATAGCAGAAAGATCCCAAATTCACCTTGTCAGGGATTTTTATCCTGTTGACCCCAGAATCCAAGCTGATGCGATGAATTCATGTGCAGGCCTCCCCTTCCTGGAGGGAGTGAGGAATGCAGTCAACAAGGTCTCTGTCCTTTGATGCTACACAATGCCTCATTTGCCTTCCATGGACCATCTTGTGTGCAGGGCAAGCACTTTACCTGAATTAATGCTTCTTTTCTTGTTTGCTGAGTTACACCATTACAGAAGTTTACGATGCAAACACTCATAGCCTTATACCATGAGATACAGATACTGTAGGTAGGATTAATGCCCACAGAGTCCTACCAGCATTCCCTAAACTCTAAGCACATTCTTATAACACTGTGATCTGCTTTAGCAATACTAACCCACCGGTGAGCCAGGCTGGTTTCCAACTAGGCATTTGCCAGGGGGGCCCTGGGCCTTGGCATAAGCTGGCATCTGGTCTTCCAGCATCACCGTGGGGACCCTGGGTCTCCCACCTATGTGGGCACCCCAAGCACTGGACTACAGAGTCATTCTCACTTTCCTTGTCTCTGGCCCAATGGCTATTTAAATAGTCATCAGTAGCATAGCCCAGGCCAGAGAATTTCACACACTGATCAAATAGTAGTGATAATCAGGAAGCAATTAATAGGAAAGTGGGGAAACAAAGGCCAGTGAGAGGTGGAATAGGTGAGAAAAGAAGATAAAAAATATCCATTGGCATTTTCCTAGAGCTAAGAGATGCTTTCACTATCAGAATCAAAATTCAAATCACAGTCAGTAAACACAGAGCCAGTTGCTGGATGAACCGTTTGTGGTCAGCGGCTTAAGCTTTTAAATCAATAGAGCAAATCAATATTAGTATAATATTGTCTCTATCTAGGTACTTATATGGCCCTTGGCCCATAATATGTGAGCCATTAAGGAAACCAAGGTGATTTTGCAGATTTCATGCCTCTCTACGATTTAGTTCGAGGAGGAGACCTGAGTCTTTTATACTTAGAGGTTCGATGGGAAAGAGGAATGTAGCAATATTCAAAAGAGATATGATTTCCCATGTTCTCCGAGCTCATCAATTCTTTACCAATATGCATGGGATGTTTCTTTTCTTCTTCTTTCACAGCCAACAGGGAGCAGACGAGAGAGAGGCAGAGCGAGAGTAGATATGTCCTAGGTTTAATGAAATCTTGCTGCAAAAAATGGACTTCAGAGGGTGCCACTCCAATCCAGTGGTAGCGGATCCTTCTTTTAAAGCTGTGCAGAAAAAACATATGACTCTTCAAGCCTCCTACAGCAACAATTGCAATAATGAAAACCAACCACAGAAAAGAGACAAGCGCCAGCAATCAGGAAAAAAAATGACCAAGTGGCTCAGCGTTGTGTTCGCTTATTTATAGCTCACTATAAACACGGATGGAAGCTCACATTTTGACACACTGGAAGTTCCCTTTAATATCAGGGAAGTGTTTCCTCATCTCTGCCTTTGCCACCTAAGCAATCGTCTTTAAAACATGCAAAGTTGGTACAGGGCTGATGAAAAGTGCCCAGCAGGTAACACAATAAACCAAAGCCCCTTAGCAGTTTTGTACGTATTACAGGGCTGAGCCAAAGCCCGTGGAAGTCAACGGGAAGTCTGTTGCTGACTTCGCTGGTTTGAATCCAAGTCTGAAGGCTTTCCCCACACAGCTTATACTGTACCTTCTGCCATGCCATGCCCCCACAGGGCAGCCTCCTGGGCGCAGAGAGCAGTTCTGCCTTCATCGGGCCAAGCCTTAACTCTGGCTTTTTTCCTGGGAAGGCGACACAGGAGATCCCGTCAGTACAACTTGCCAGAGAAATCTGCCGTGAAGCAAACACCTCACCGTTAGGAGTTGGACCGACGCTGTCAATTAACACACAGAGGGGCATGGCTACTTTCTGCCTTGGAAGACCAGCAGAGATGTGACCCACAGTTCCCCGTTTAGCAGGCGCAGCATAGGGCAGGCATGCACAGTCAGGACACTGATTGGTTTCAGGCGCAAAGCCGGATGGTGTTTTCTGTACAGTCACTATCCTTAAAGACAGTTCCTGGATATGCCTGGTGGTTGATACGGGTCATCTTATTGAGCACTCCAGCCTTCCATCCCCTTTAACCCTCCTCATCTCAGTACCTGGGCACCCCAGGATCATTAACAGAGTTTAGCTTCACCACACCTCTGCAAGGGTAGAGAACCAGCACCCCCCATTTTACAAGTGGGAAACCGAGGCACAGGGAAGATTATGTGACTCTCCCAAGGTCACACAGGGCGTCTGTAGCAGAGCTGACAATTGAAACCAGTTCTCCAGAGCCATGATCTAGTGCTCTGCCCATTAGGCCATCGTCCCCTCCCTGCATCCTATATGGCTAGGAGAGATTGCAGACCTGCGACTGAGGCTGAGCTGTCATCTCAGAGCGGCTAAGGCTGGAGGAGCGCGCCAGCAGACGCGACGGCTTGTTAGTCATTCACACTGGCACAGCGTGGGATGCTCTCCACAGGAACCTTGACACACCTACGCCATGTGATAATTAGAAATGTCAGGCAGCAGATCCCATCCTGCCCCCGGCACACCACCCCGTGGAAACCAGGCAGCGAGTCAGAGGGGTTGTTTATTAAAGGCTTTCTTGGCCTTCATATTTAAGCAGCATGTTTGCAGACATTTCTCCTCCCCCACAATTGCCACCTCCCATCAAATCACCTCACGGAGCCACTCGGTGCCATGGCTGGCTCTAAAGCAGAGGAGTGGGAAGGAGGACACGCATGGTGTATTTCAGAGACACTAGCTCTTGTCTATCATTGCCTCCCAGCATTGAAAACACAACCTCACGGCTCCTTATCTGGACCAGAAAGATTAGGGGGAAAGAGAAGGAAGAGGGACCCCAATGGCTCATGATAGTGGTGATGGGATAGGGAGACTTTCATCTCAAGGGGACTAGTCCCAAATTACCGTGGGGGCAATAGGAGGTTGGCAGTCCAAGAGACAGAGCATAAACGAAACCCCACCAGGGTGGATAGCCTCTCTGTAATAGCTGCCAGCATGCCAGCAGGTGTGATGGGCATGAACGTGTCCTTGCAGAAGCCTGGGGGAGTTTGGCTACTGTTATCTAGGGGAGCAGGAATGAGCCCTAGCAGTATGCATGTGTGGGTAGCTGTGCCAGATGCTCCTGTTCAAAGGATAAACAGAGATCTTCAGTCCCTCCTTGGCCAGCAGTCTATTTCCTAGCATTATTAGATACATTGCAGTAGCATGTAGGAGCCCCACGTGTTGACCAGGACCCAAGATGCTTGGTGCTGTACATACACAGAGCAAAAAGAGATGGTCCCTGCCCCCCAACAGCTTACAAATCGCTAGGAATTTTACAAAAAAAAACAGGGAAGGAGAAATGTAGCTTGGAGTTCGTGGGCCTGTTTTGCACCTTTTTCTTAAAACAAAAGCGCTTTGCCTTTATTTGGGTCACATAATAAGTGCATCGAAAGTTTCATTATTATTTGGCTTCCTTATGGAGAATTAGCAGCTCAGGTGAAAGCAGCAAAGAATCCTGTGGCACCTTATAGACTAACAGACATTTTGGAGCATGAGCTTTCATGGGTGAATACCCACTTCGTCAGATGCATGATTCTTTGCTGCTTTTACAGATCCAGACTAACATGGCTACCCCTCTGATACTTGACAGCTCAGGTGAAGCGTTTTCGCAGCCATCTCGCCAGCCCTGACCGCTCTGGCATGAAACGTGGCTTAAATTCTGAGAGGAACTTAACTAAAACTGTGTGGGATGCTGGATCCCACATCGGTTTAGATACTTAACTGGCTCCCATCACCGCAGTGTGGCTCTGATCTTGTGCCATCACAGGCAGCGGGAGCTTTGCCACTGGCTTTCATGAGCACAGGCTCAAGCAGTATCTGAGCCCCACCATGCCACTGAGGAATTTATCCGCACAATACGGATGGCAGGTGCAGGAGGTATTATTATCTCGATTGTATAACTGGGGGGTTGGAGGTATGGAGAGGTCCAGGGATGTGTCCAGCTTCAGCAAGTCACTAACTAGCTAGATCTCAGCTATCCCAATGCCCAGTCTCTTTCTAGGTTCCCTGGATTCATTTTCTTTGACTAGCATGAGATTATTGCTTTATTATGGCGCAGCCTGTACTGACGGGTGTGCATGGTCCTGTACAAACAGTGAGAGATGGTCCCTGCTCCACAGCGTAATGTGGATGAAGACAATACAAATATAGACAGGATGAAATGCACGAGTCGGAGCAGATGGAATTATACATGAGAGAAGGTTAGTGACAGGAGAGTTAAGAGCATTTGAGAGATGGTCACTATCTTTGCTGACACACCAGGGACTGAACTGGGAACCTCCAGAGCTAAAATCATAAACTGCTACAGCTTAAGTGTGAACCTTTTAGCTGTGTTGCTGTAACTGACTCATATCCTCTGTGGGTTGGGCACATCAGAGGCCCTGTAATGCACACTGACCAGCAGGCTCCATTGACAGCTCCTAGGTGTTTGCATCCCCTGTCATTTGAGGACCATCCTATCCGTTTGCTCAGTAGGGAGGAGAGCATGTGAAATGATGATTAAGCGCTAAGCTGTTCAAAAATGCAGTAGATGTCATACCGGTAGCACCCTAGAAACGAGTTGCTGTGGCAACCTAGTGAGAGAGACTGTGTAAGAGGGGGCCGGAAAGATGAAATCCATCGGCCTTTTGTTTTCTTTCCCTGGTCTGTGGAAACCCATCAAACGTCTCTATCACGTTAATGTGTGACGTGCATTGAGGACTGCGTCTCGTCTCTCAGCCATTGGACTATTGTCATTAATATTACAGTGACAGGTCATTGTGCCAGAGGATCCTGGAATCAGTCTCCTTCAAAGGCCATTGAACCCAATAGGAGCCTTTCTATTGACTACAATGGGCTTTGGAATGAGGCTCCATATTAACAATGAAGATGATGGATGGATGCATGGACTGGGCTGCTGCTTTCAGGCCTGGTTTGAGTGGTGCAGTAGGAAGAACAGTTTTAAGAGCAGTGAAAGGACAATGTGGTAGCAAAGATGGTCTAGTAATTAGTGCATGGGCTAGAGAGATGGGAAACTCATGTTTGATTTCTATCAGACTTCTGTTGTGAAGATGGGCCAGTCCCCTACTCTGCTAGGTAAAATGGAGACATTGCTTCACTGCTCAGTTAATTTATGAAGATAAAATATCTATTAATGGTTGTGAAGGCCTCAGATGCCATGCAGATGAAAGCCTTGGGAGTACCTACATGGATTTATAAACAGCAGACCAACATCCAGTTTCCAATCCAGACAAGGTCCCATTAACCTTCATTTTTCCCTGGGAATTTAACCTAAGTAAAAATTAAGTAATAGCCTCAGGATTTGACCCATTGACTTCAGCAGGAATTTGGCCAGAGGAAAACTGTATAAACCCTTTAGGAAGTGGCCCAATACATGTTGGAATCACTTCTTCCATCATTGAAATGCATCCCTCTTGGGTGGACCGTTAGTGATTATTTATATTTCGCTAGTGCCTAGAGACCCCAAATGAGATCAGGGTCTGATTGTGCTAGGGGCTGCATATATTTCCTCTGCCTGCCTGACACGGGCCTTGCTTAATGAGTTAACAACTTTGGTAAAGTCCTTTGAGACCCTTGGATGAAAAACACGATAAGAATGCAAGGTATTCGGTCGTTCATAATAATAATGGTTAACAATAGCAACGCCTGGCTTTATTCATTTATTACATGTACTCGAGCAATCTGACAAATGCCCCCGAAGGCGCTCGTTCATCTTTCCCCGATGCTGGAAACGCTGCAGGCAAATGGTGTTGCTGTTGTCTGAACTGTAGTTTCCAGGCTGCTGCGTAACTTAACCTGCTTAAATGAGTGAAGTCTCTTCTACCCTCGAGTTTAGAAGAAAGGACGCCAAGCACCGCCTATTGCAGGGAGTCTGGGACGTGTGGCTCAAACAGCAGCAATCAGAGGAAGAAACGAGCCCCCCCAGCCTACGTTAAAACAAACCTAGAGCCAACCAGAGCCATCTCATTGGAATAATCTCTGGATAAACAGAGGGGTTAAGCTGGTGCTGAATATCGCCTTTTAGGAGTTGTGGGTCAACTGCCATTAATACTAGTAGGTTTGGGCCAGGGGTTTATAGCTCCTTTCTACCCAGGAGTTCTTCTGTTCTTTGAGTTTATTTGCCACTTTCTGCAGAGAAAATTCTTGGTTGTGCAGACAGTCCATGATCAGTTTTTGTTGCATGTTTTCGGGATTCATGCTGGACACACAGGACCCATGGCATTAGTTCTGCTGTTAGGTATTACAGTAGCATGCTGGGGCCGATAGGACACAGTGTGCTGCTGGGTGCTGTATAAACAAAAAGGTCCCTGCCTCTCAGAGCGGAAGTTGGGGACTTGGGACAAACACAGCCGCAAATGACCAGGGGGATGAACGGCACAGCTTTGCTAATGACACATTTCTGTTCTCTGATTGGATGAGAGAAACCCTCTGTGTCTGGCACAAAGACTCTCCATGGGGATACTAATCTGACCTTCATCACTGTAGTAACTGAGACCACACAATCGTTCACCGATTGTAGCCTACCGACATTCCTGTGAGGCAGAGAGGAACTATCCCCCATGGGAAACTGAGGCACAGATGGGCACTCTGTGCCTAAGGTAGGAATAGACCCTAGGTTTCTTGTGTCCCCGTGAATTTTCCAGCCACAAGACCATGCTTCTCACCTTCCTCGTGACTATGAATGTGGAGTTTTCTATTTCCACCTCATCCACTTGCCCTGGGAACATTCCCTCCAGCCAACTCCTTTGGCAGACGCTTTGCAGAAAGTAAACACAAAAGGGTTGTGAACCCGGCGGAATGAAATTCATTTAAAAATCTGAAAACTTTTGTGGACAATATCTGTGGCATCCCTTCAGCTGTAGGTGGGACACCCAATAAGTGTCCTTCCAGCAGGAGAGAGGGAAACAGACAAGGACATGCAGTGAGTAGATGGCTTAGGGATATTTGATGGAGTTGTGCTTTTACTGACCGGCTTTCACACTGGGCACAGGGCCTTTTTCTGAAAGCGTCCTGCTGCTGCTGTCACTCGGCGGTTCAATAATATGAATAACAGTCACACCCCTTTGCCCGAGAGCTGCATCAATTTTCAGGTGGGAATATTTCAGGGTAGAACGCTGCAGAACGCAGAGCCATGAGGATTCCTGTGAGAAAAAGCGCAAGTAATTGGACTAGTAGATGCTGGATAGAATCAATAACAGTTTCTGGTGCAATTGGTGCCTTAATACCAGGGAGTTTATTGCATAATATCAGGGGCAGGAAATTGTACTGTCCATTAATAACATTTGATGAATGGCTGGCAGGTGAGATTGGCAGTGGGAAAACAGAACCTTTCACTTCTAAGGCACAACTTTTAATCCAATCCAGGTCAGCTGGTACTGATCCTAAATCCCTGCTATCTCAGCGGTATTCAGTGGCTATTGTGACACTTTATATTGTTTCCATTTATAATGGTTTAATAAGTGATTAATGGATGCGATAAGCATGTTGCAGACACGGGGCCAATGTGCTATAGGTAATTATAGGTATCTCATTACAAGGTGTTATAGAGAGAGTTATAAGTTACCTATTGACCTCTGTGACAATTGATTAATCATTTATTAAACCATCTGTTAATTCTTTGGTAAACGGGACTTTAGGATACACCATGACTCATCCTTGTTTTAATTTTCAGGAATGAAAGGGCTGTGGAGATTAAACTCTCCTGCAACCCTAAGAGATGGTGGCTGCCACCAAGGACAGATTTAAACCATTGTTTTAGCAATGCAAGGCTTCATAGCCTATTCTATAAAAGCAGCAAAGAGTCCTGTGGCACCTTATAGACTAACAGACGTTTTGGAGCATGAGCTTTCATGGGTGAATACCCACTTTGTCGGATGCTCATGCTCCAAAATGTCTGTTAGTCTATAAGGTGCCACAGGACTCTTTGCTGCTTTTACATATCCAGAATAACACAGCTACCCCTCTGATACTTGACACCATAGCCCATTCTAGCATCCCTGAACCACTCAGAGTCCCCTGCTAGCTCACACCCCTTCTCTGTCTAGCCCAGCATCCTATTGCTGATAGGTTTCTATGCCTTTATTAACAGCATCGTGACAAAGGTGGGTCTTCAGGAGACCTTTGTACATACACAGGGCAGAGACTTTGCAGATGAGCTCAGCATGGTGGTGAGATGCTGAGAGATGGGAGGCCTCATTGGTAGAACAGGGGATAAGCGAGGCTCTGGAGCCTGGCATCAATAGATAGGCAGTGAGGGGCAGAGCTGAGGAGGCAGTAACAAGAAGCTGAAATGTCATGCAGTGGAAAAGGGGGAGCTCTAGGTGCAGCAAGGGAGCTATGGAAGGAGGAACACAGTTCGTGAATGTCAGCTCTTGAGACACAAGACTAGCCAGCCAGCTGCAAAAACAACCACGCTAGCCCAACCGGCAAAAAGGCATTACGTGAGTGACGCTTGCAAGCTCCTCACACCAGCACAGGTGTCTTTTAACTCCATGCTGCTCTTTCAGTTTGGATGTTTAATTGCAGCCCTGAAATACGTGCTACTGGCTTGAGACACACTGTGAGAAATCTATAGACTGCAGGTAGCAGACATGATTTCTATAGGAATCACACACAAAGACAGGACTAGAAACGTACACGTTCAAATCCAGGCCTGCAGAGATCTGAGCTAAGAAGAAGAGTGTTTAGCTGTTACTAATAGAAGGCCCCTTAGTTTGCCTGAGTCCCACCACTAGAGGGCAACGTTGACCTCACACACATCCACTTCTACTGGTTTTTACCTGATTCTTCAGCTGAGAGTAGGGGAGCGTTGCTGGTGGTGAATTTAATATGCACTGACAATTACAGGGATGGAGGGGAAAGAAGCCATCTCAACAAAGCTGACGTTTTCTTCCAGCTGCTCATCTCTCTCTCTTCAGTGTTCTTCTAACACAGTCATAACCGTAGCACCTCACAAATATTAATGAATCTTGTCCAGGCCTCTTGGTTGCGTGTGCCGAGTGTGACTTATTTAATACACCACCTACTGTCGGATTCTATGACAGAGGAATTCAGAGATCCAACTGAACTCCGGCACCATCACTTCTGTCCTCTTCCAGCTCTCTTGGGCACAGTTGGAGAGATGAGAATTACCCATTTAAGTGTAATAAAATCAAACCCGTGTAAGCTATTACTTGTCATTAATGCTTTATGCAATGTGCAATAAGCAGGGAAGCAGAGTTGGGTGTTTTGGGGTTGGTTTTTTTTTTTTTTTTCAAACTTGCAAATCGGGACATTTATCTAAAGTTCTCTGACTGGTTCCAAAGAGGGAAAGTAGGTCACAGAGAGAGCTCCACAGGCTAGCAAAAGGCCCTCTATATAAGGCTAGGATGACCAGATGTCCCGATTTTATAGGGACAGTCCCAATTTTGGGGTCTTTTTCTTATATAGGTTCCTATTACCCCCCACCCCGTCCTGATTTTTCACACTTGCTGTCTGGTCACCCTATATAAGGCTGGAATTTATGTGGGAACTGAGCTATTTCTGCTTGATGCTGATTCGCGCCACAGCTTGGGATGATTTCACTTCTGCAGCCAGCCACACCTCAGCCCCCTGGCGAGCACATTTGCAAACAGGACAAAAGGATGATTCACAACCATACTAGGTAGTTTAGGAAGCACAAAGGCCAATCTAACCTCCCTCCCCATCTCCACCTTTTCTCTGCCTTACTTCACCGGGATCCTTACTAGAATCAGTGGGACAAACTGCAGCTCATCATGACCGAAAGTGGCATATCTGACTCCTGATGGCTTTCTCTCACTAGCTGCTCTAACCCTCCTATCATGCTGGCTGTCCACATCTGGAACAGTTCCTAACCCACTTCCTGCCCTCCACCCTTACACCTAGTGCTTGAAGATCTCAAAGTGCTATAAAAGGGGGAAACTGAGGCATGGAGAGAGCCAAAGGGATTTGCACAAGTCACCCAGCCAACCAGGGGCAGAGCCAAGAGTAAAACCCAGTTCTCCTGCATTCCAGTCAAGTACACTAGCCGCTAGACCATAAGCCTCTGCAGCTCGCTGCCTTTCCCTTGTCTTCTCAAACCTACTTCTTCCCAGGCAACGTCTTTCCTTGCTATCTTCCCCATTCACCTCTCCTCGCTCTCCCTGTCCTCTACTGTTGTCCCTCATGAGGTGTCCATTTTAGACTGTAAACTCTTTGGGCCAGGACAGTTCTCTTTACCAGATTTCACCAGCCTGCCCTTCTAACTAGCAGGGGGAGGCTGTGTGTTCTAGCTGATGGGACTTATACCTGCTCGTCAAAAGACCTAGGTTCTATTCCCAGTACTGACTTACCGTGTGCTCTCAGGCAAGTTACTTCCTGCCTCTGTTTCCCCTCCTGGATGTGTCTATTCAGATGATGGACTCTTTGTACAGTACTGGGCCCCATCTCAGTGCAGGACTCCAGGTGATATCATTAAGAGTAGCTATTATTGCTCTTCTCTTTGCTTGAATTGCTTCAAGGTTAGTTGATTTCTAAGACATGATTTCACAGCAGGACATTTTATACATGTTGTATTTTGGATTACTGGGTTAATTTTAAAAAATTAGTTTTTTTTCTCTCCCTCTCTCTGTATCTATCTATCTATCCATCCCCACACACCCCCACTATCTATCTATCTATCTATCTGTAACCCTTCTGCCCCTCTGAGTTGGCAGCAACAAGGGCCAGGTTCAGTATCCAGGGGCTCCGTTTCAATAACACAATGCATAACCGGCTCGAGCCCCCACCCAGTGACCTGGGACACTTACATACCACACCCTCCTGGGCGCCTCTAGGAGGCAATACTTCCCCTCTTGCAAGCACGGAGTCTGAGTGTAGCGAAATCTTTTTAATAAAGGAAGGAATCAATGCGGCATCCCATTGGAGAAACACCACAAACAGAGTTATAACACAAACCCTAAACAAAAACCCACACCCCAAGTACGTTTGGCAATGTCCTTTTCCCCTTAGGGTCTTAAGTCCAATCACTCCAAAGTCCAACAACCCAAAAGTCTCTGGTCAATGCCACCCCAGAATTCAAGAGTCTATCTGTAGAGGTCCCTCCCCCCAGCCTGGGTGAAAGGGGCACGGTACGTGGTCCAGGGCCAACTGCCCTGCATCTCTGTGGGTTCTGCTTCCGCCTTCTCCACAAACTGCTCCGCCTTACCAGCCACTCCACTCTGCTCCTCCAGCTGCCCCGTGAGCTGCTCCAGTTGTCCCTGCAAACTGCTCTGCTCCACTCACTCCATGGGCTACTCCACTCTGCCAGCCGCTCCACTCCGCCAGCTGCTCTGTTCTGCAGTATAGCCTCAGGCTCCCCCACTAGTTAGCACAGTACTCAGTGCTCCCAGCTCAGTAATTTCAGCTCTGTAGTGATCTCAGCACATAGTAGGGGAGCCCCAGTGCTAGTGCACCATTTGCCCAAAGTGAGTTCAGCTCAGGAACCTGTATGTAGATTCTTAAGGGAATAAAAAAATCAACTCTGACATTCCACAGTGGAGAGAGGAGGAGTGGAACTGGTGCATCTGGCTCCACAAGGCAACTGCACCACCAGACACAGATACCAATCCTCAACCTCTCTCAATTCAGTGGGTTTTGAAACCCATGTCCCTTGTCTAGCAAGTACCACCCAACTCAGGATGAGTCATTTCTAGCACAAAGCAGTCCCACAGCTCCCCATTCACACAATCAGGGTGACAAACTTTTTTTTCCTCTTGCCCCAATAACAAAGAAATTGGGGATCCCAGAGCTGTTAAAATCACTATCCCAAGCTGCTGTGGGCTTATGCTAAGTTGGGGGGGTGGGTGCCAATGCAAATCTTTCCACACCCTTTGAGATTCTTGACATTCTTTCCACACTCCCTACAATTCACCACCAGATATCAGGATACAGCTCATTCTGACTCTGCTTACATATCTATCCCATACACCTCCTCTTCTTTCTATCCCCATACACCCCCTCATCTATCTATCTATCTCTCTATTTATCTATCCCATACACCTCCTCTTCTATCTATCCCCATACACCCCCTCATCTCTCTCTCTCTCTCTCTATCCCCATGCACCCCCTCATCTATCTATCTATATAGCTAGCTAGCTATATTCTAAATGGTCTGAACCCTACACGGAGTGCTGGAAAAAGCTGGAGTGGTGTTGTATTACATATCACAGAAGCTAAGTGAAATGTCACTACAACGTATGTAATCTGGTGTTATTCCAAATGCTCTTGGGCCTGTTGGAAAATTTCAGAAGTTGAATGAAAAATGGAAGAAAGGAAGCATTTCCATGGACATTTTCTCCATATTTGGAGCAGCTCCCACAGGAGTCTGATGTTTTAACGTAAAAGGGACTTGCTGGCAGTGTTATTCCCATGGACATTTCTGCTAGCAGACTCTTGGGTCCAGCACTGTTTTATCCATTGATGGCTTCTTCGTCTCTCCTGTTCTCTGCCTCTGGCACACAGGCTAGTTTTTTGAGGCCTGAAATCTTTAGCCTAACTAATGTCATTGGTCTTAGTACAGGGGTATGTGGGTGGAAATCAGACTAGATCTCTCACAGTCCCTTCTGGCCTTAAATGCTATGATATCCCGCTCTGGATGTCTCCCATTTCTTCCTTGGTCACTTCTGGCAGGAATCCTCTCCTAGAATACTGGTGCTGACTCACCCTGCATTACTCCAGAGTAAGGCCATTGGTTTTAGTGGAGTCACATGGGCAAGAAATGTGGAGTAACACAGCAGTGAATCAACCCCAGGAACTGTAAATCGGGTTCTGAGCCTTTTCAGTCTCGGGAACGTTTACACCCAAGTCAGAACATTTTGGGTCATGGGGTCTTTTCCTTCTTCCTTTGGGTTCCTGAGCTGCTGAGCTGACATGAGCTTTGCCTGATCTTTATAAAGCATGAGCCCTTTAAGAGAAGAACATGTTCCTCTGAACACCCAGCAGGACTTCTGGGGGAGGGGGGAAAGGGTATTGTGACAGCATCCTGAACATGTTTTGATCCAAGGGCCCCTGCTCTCTTCTGCTCCTGACAGCACAGTGACAAACCTACGCTGCCGCACTCAAAAAAAGAGAAGGAAGAAAAGGTCACAGAGGCTAACTGTGTGATTAAAGGGATGAGCTGTGCCCTGCTGGAAAACTCACCTCACCCCTTCTCCGTACAGCCTGTACAAAGCTGAGCTCAGTGTGAAGAACGAATGGAAAGTTGCTTCGTTTGAATTTTAAAACATCTGGCCCATCCTTCTGCTGCAGCTGGAGGGACCAAGCATGGCGGGGGGAAACACAGGCATTAGAAAGCCTCTGCGAATACAGACAGATGCTCCAACCACGTGCAGCACTACACAACACGAATGGGCTTTGTAGAGACAGCTGGGAAAACACTGCAGAAAAGCCCCACCCATATTCATTCTTCCTTCCAAATGCATTCGCCTCCCGTCTCTCCCACCCCTTTCAGGATCCTTTTCCAGCAAGGTGTATGCATAGCAGCTGACTGGCAGGAATGCTTGTGGGAGCCAAATGGGAGAATTGCAGAGGAAGACTCTGGGCGCAGAAGAGAAGTCATGATGATGAGACAAAGAGACGAGTGAGGGGGAGGAGCAGATCCACAAGAAGGCGCTAGAGTCACTGCAGCCCCTAGAGGGGATGGATGGGCCAGTGGTTGGGAGCCTAGGTTCAACTCCCTACTCTACCCTACATTTCCTGTGTGATGTTGTATTAGATGGAAGGGGTGGGGTCAAAGGTATCAACACCACCCACTCCCTGTCCAGCACAGACTAGTTCACTACCATGATCCTTCCTAGCCTTAGAATTGATGGAGCCGGTGCAGGAGGAGGGAAGCAGTGGTCTGAAATATCCAGGCCAGTGTTGAAGTCAATGAGGAAGAGGAGGGAGGATGAGGCAGCAGAAGAAAGTTGTTTCCTGATGGTGAACAATCTGGTTCTGAGCAACACCGCCCGGCCCGCCTGTTGCCACTCAACAACTGACTAAGACATGTTGAACTCCCCTCTCGCTCACCAGAGCTGCTCCTGTGGTTGAAAAGCACTGGCAGGGCAGCAGCGAGGCTGGCGCTGGTCAGTGGGGACAGAGAACTCTGTGTTCCTCTGGCTCCCTTCACCCAGAGAGATGGGCCGATTGCATTTGGCAGGTCCCATGGCCAAGGCCATCCCGTTACGTCAGCACTGGGAGAACTCGTGACCTCGCTACTAGCCCAATTGCCCCCTTGTTTCCCAATGCATTTTCCTCCCATGTCAGCATCCAAGGAGCTGGCGAGAGGGGTTTGCAAGGGACTCGGTCCTGGTGTCCCAGGAGAATGACCTGCTGTCAGTCACTCAGCCAGCAAGTCACAAATCCCAGGAATGGCCCAGCTGGAAACGGGCTCTCTGGTAAAGAGAGCTTCTTAGGAGCTGCAGCACCGAGATCGCTGGAGAGGCAGCAGCAAGCTACACAATGGACCAAGTTCACCACTGGATTTAAACACCATTGGCGCTCCATTGATTTTCAACAGCAGAGGAGCCGAGCCGGTGTGTTACGCCAGCACTACCCGTTCATGTGGCTCAGTGACAGAGGTTGAGAGCAGCGCATGGGCACTCCTATTAGACATCCCATCACTCAGCTTCATAACCCAGGCGAGGGACCAAGGGTCGATGGAGAGTGACCCCCCTATTTCCCCCTAGAGGTGAGACACATTGTGTGTGTTTGAGAGGAGCTAGTGTAACTGACTGGCAAAGCATGTCATCACCCCCGAGAATGGCTGTCCTGTGCTGGTGTGGCTCTCTGGTTGAGTATGGAGCTTCCCTTATTAATGTCAGTCCAACTAGCACATCTCACCAGTACTAAATTCTCTAGAAAGGCACATTAAAAAGCAGTGAAACTGGTGGCTCAGGCTCCTCCAGCAACAATATTTCTTCCTGCAAAGTGTCTGCCAGCTCCTCTAATTAGCAGCAGAAGAGCTACCCCTTGCTAATTGCAATATGTGCATATCTCTATGAAAGGAAGCAGCTATCGGCTGTAATTAATCGCCAGGCTGTGCTTGGGCTGATGGATGGTGACAGGCCACCACACTCCATCCTTGCTGCACCAACATCCCAACAAGGAGCAGATGTTCCCTCCATTCCTAGTTGAATTGCCGGGAGCCGGGGACCAGGCCTTTTATTGCGGCTCTCATTAAGCCATTAGCCTCCCTGAATGTCTGCTTCTGGCTTGTTAACACACTGACTGTGGAAGGCCCAGTTCAATTAATGATCTGATCAGTGGCACAATTCTCCTTCAAAGCCAATGTGGTGCAAGCAGGAGCACTGGAGTAGCTGCCCTAGAAGCATGAAAAGCATGGGACAGGGACAGGCCCAGAGCAAATGTCCCTACAATTTTACCTATGACTCTACCCTGGAGGTCTCCAGTCTAGGGCCCGTCTGTCTCCATAGCTGTTAAGTCCTTGTTGTCTCAGCCAGTCCTGCTGCCCAGGGGATGGACTAGTTCCACTGGGCACAGAGGGTTCTCTGATTGGACCCAGGTCCTGTATCATTCAAGTCAATGAGAGATTTACCATTGACTCCAATGAACGCAGGATCAGACCTCAGAAAAGTGCCACAAGAAGCAGGACTCCTAAGGAAGACAAAGAGACAGACGCTACCAGGATGCAGCTCCATTGACTTGAGTGAAGTTACACCAGCTAGCCCTGGAGCTGAATCTGTCTCAGGGGTTTTATAGCTGTAGGCGTGAGCAAGAGCCCAGGGAAGTGGCTACTGAGTTGAGGGATGGAGACGGTGGAAGCCTGCTGTATCGGGATATGGAGGGCATGCCTGACGTGGGACATCACCATGGATGGAGGTATGAAGGTGAGGGTGGGAAACGGATACAAAAGGAGTGGCTGAGCATGAAGTGTTGGCAGAGCAAAGAGTGTGAATAGCAAGGGATGAGCGAGCTGCGTGGAGACTCAAATGTGAGCGAGAGGAGCTTGAATTTGGCAGGGGATGCAAAAGAAAGCCCCTGGGCCAAGCACAGCTCCACGTAGGCTATCAGTAAGCTTTCTTCCAGGAGGCAGATTCAGAGTAGTGAGCTCTAGACCTGGTTCCATAACCCACCACCCAATGCCCTGGATGGGCATGGTCAAAGGCAGGGACCCACAACCACTCCTAACAACAGCTGAGCAATAGAGTGCTGCGCACCACGTGATGGAGGGCAGGGAGTGACCAGATGAGCCCATACTCCGCTCACTCAGGGCATGTCTACACTGCCATTAAAAATCCACACCTAGCCTGTGCCAGCTGACACGGGTTGGGGGGCTTGGCTAAGAGGCTGTTTAATTGCAGTGTAGACATTTGGGCTCGAGCCTGGGCCCTAGGACCTTGCCAGGTGCAAGGGGAATCTAGTGAATAAATGACAAACCTGAGATCCAGGTCTTGTAAGGTCTGTTCCCAGCTCCACTACTGGCCCACTCTGTGTCTTGGCTAAGTCACATCAGCTCCCTGAATCTCAGTTTCCCAAGTACAATAACAGCGCTTGCTGACCGACCCTGAGGGTGTTATGCAGGTGAATTCATTAATGTTTGGGGAAATATTTTGAGATCCTTCGCCAGTCGGTGCTAGAGAAGTGCCATGGGATGAGAATGACAAATGACACATTCCTTCCGCGAGAGCAACACACACACACACCCCAGCCCATGCTATCACGACAGCCTCAGTGTGTCAATCATTTCCATGTCGAGGTGACTGGCTGAGAGATAAAAGGAGCCTTGGAGGGAAGCTGCACCATACGACCAAGGTGAAATCTCCAGCCTCTCAGGGGTTCCTCTGCAGGATGGAAAAGGCCAGTTTATTATTGTTGTTATCTAGGAGACATTTCACTTCTCTGTTCTCCCAGCCCTGATAAAATCCCCTGCTGCAGCTAACAGACAGCTATGCTTGTCTAAGGGCTGCACCTGTATTCCCCCTCCATGGTCCACCAAGGGCACCCATTCTTAAGCCATTGTGGAGAAGCTAAATGAATTCTTTGCATCAATCTTCACTGCAGAGGTCTCTGAGAACCTGTCCCAGACTGAGGTGTCCACAGAGGAGATTTGGGCACAGAGTGATAAACTAAACAGTACTACATCACCAGGCCCAGATGGGATTCACCCGAGAGTTCTGAAGGAACTTAAATGTGAAACTGCAGAACTACTAACCGTGATGCATAGCTCGTCACTAAAATCCTCCTCTTATGGTGACTAGATGTCCCAGTTTTATAGAGACAGTCCCGATATTATATAGATGCCTATTACCCCCTACCCCTGTCCTGATTTTTCACACGTGTTGTCTGGTCACCCTACCTCCTCTGCACCAGATGACTGGGAGATAGCTAATGCGACGCTGACTTGTTTAAAAGGGATCCAGAGGCAATCCTGGCAATTACAGGCAGCAAACCTAACTTCAGTACCAGGCAAACTGATTGAAGCTATGGGAAAGAACAGAATGATCAGACACGTAGATGAACATGATATGTTGGGGAAGAGTCAACATGGATTTTGTAAAGGGAAATCATGCCTCACCAAGTTATCGGAAGACGGGGTTCAGGGCTAGATGGACCGTTGGTCTGACGCTGTATGGCCGATCTTACATTCCATCTCCCCAGCCATCACCTCTCTTGGGTGGAGCCCAGTGTTTCTATCCCTCCTGACAGGGGTTTTTCCAGGTTACACTGTTCCCTGCCTACGCTGTGAATTCCCCAGCAAAGCAGACAGCCTAAGCAGGCCTGCTTTGCCTCCCTTCCTTCCTTAAACAGCCTAATTTCCCATAGTTAAGTTATCACATGGCTCTTCCTAGGCAAGCACATTTATCCTTAAGATGACAGCGTGACAGAGAAAACATATCACAAACAATCGAAGAACCTACACACATGGAATCAGCTTACTAGAGATCACCTCAACGCCAGCAAGCGCTCTGCGGTGAACGGGCCTGCCAACCCCGCACAGGGCTTATTCTATGGTTACAAGTTCTTACCTGCCTTGGCTTAGAACAAGCACCCCGTGGATCCGTGAGTCACTTCTTTATATGGTTGGGGTCTCTGATCTGTCCTCATGGAACAGGTAGATCAAGCTGACAAAAGGTCTATCCGTCAGGGCGAAGCTTCAAAAGGCTGAGTTCCTGCTTAACTGGAGGGTTTCACTGGCATACACCTTCCCCCTAGAGATTTCCTGGGAAATCAAAATAACTTTAAACTGTCACATCGTTTCAAATTGCCCTGTGCAGCGCAGAATGTGGCCCAGGGTTTACATTAGTCAGCTCTCCTCCCTGGAGATATTATGTGCATTCCCACAAAGACACAGAAACACTGGCATATTTGATCCAATGAGCTCCTAAGATACTTAAGCTCCATTCACTTAAGGTTATCCAGGATATTGTCTTATATGTCATGGGTGGTCACATCACATTGGCTCGCTGCCGGAGAGCTATGTCCGCCATAGCGTGGAATAGGTCTTCATTGGAGCGAGATCCAGTAACTAAACAATCTAATGCAATGGTGGCAGGTAGCCCTAATACTCTCCACCTGCCAGAGGGCAAGTCTGCTGCCTCTGAGTCTGCCCCAGTACAAAAGGTTTGCGGTTCTGCACAGACGGTCCTTCAAGCAGGGCTTGCGAGCCTGACTCACATGCAGTTGGCATGATGGGTAATCCCTGTGACGTTGCACTCCATAAGATTTAATGAAAATATGCTAATGAGTGTGAATATGATGCAACTGGAATATGCATCATGCAAAAGGTCTCTTGTAGGGTATCATTGCAAAGCTTATAATCTACTGAGTGTGGTCATCCAATTTGTGTAAATGTATCATTCTTGTATCTGAAACTAGAAATATGAAATATAACTCTGAGGACCTATTGTAATTATGCAAAGTGTGGGCCATTAATGGGGGTTTGGAATCTTGATGGCTCCCATCTACTAGGACAATGGGTTGTATGTGACTCTGTTTACTTGCCAGCCTTTCTGAAAATCAGGCCAGGAGGAATGAAGGCTTCAGGTCTCATGGGACATGTGATCATATCACCTGGTACTGGAATCCATCTTAAACCTGGCGCTTTTCCATTTAGATGGAGGGGTGGGGACCCAGAGAGACAAAAGATTCCCACCTTGTGCTAAAGCTACATAAGGGAATGGAACAGAACAAAGGGGGCTGCAGCCATGAGAAATACTCTAGCTACCAGCTGAGCTGTAACAAGGACTGTACCGGGGAAAGAGTTGGGCCCAGACTAGGAAGGAGTCTAGTCTGTGAAAGAAGCTTATTGGAACATCTCTGAGGGTGAGATTTACCTGCATTTAGTCTCCCAGTGCATTAGGCTTAGACTTGTGTGTTTTTGTTTTATTTTGCTTAGTAACTTATTTTGTTCTGCCTGTTATTACTTGGAACCTTTTAATCCTACTTTTTATATTTAATAAAATCACTTTTGCTTATTAATTAACCCAGAGTAAGCTTGAGGTCTTCAAATTACGATCTGAGGACTTCAATAACTCAGCCAGAGGTTAGGGGTTTGTTACAGGAGTGGGTGAGTGAGATTCTGTGGCCTATGTTGTGCAGGAGGTCAGACTAGATGATCATAATGGTCTGTTCTGACTTTAAAGTCTATGAGTCTATGAGTAAGTAATTAATACCTATGGGAGCAAACAGCCATGCATATCTCTCTGTCAGTGTTATAGAGGGTGGATAGTTTATGAGTTTACTCTGTATAAGCTTTATACAGAGTAAAACGAATTCATTGGGGGTTTGGATCCCATTGGGAGCTGAGTGTCTGGGTGCTGGAGACAGGAGCACTTCTCAAGCTGTTTTCAGTTAAATCTGCAGCTTTGGGATGTGTGGTTCAGACCCTGGATCTGTGCTGGAGCAGGCTGGCATGTCTGGCTCAACAAGACAGTAACAGCAAGAGCTGGGTGAATGCGGCACAAAAATTATTTACAAATGTTTCTATTTTTAAATTTTTGATTTTGCTTGCATGCCTTGCAGCATCCTCTGTGGAAAGCGTTTTACTGACAGGAACATTAGCAAAAATACACCCAGCAGAACACTTGTGAATAAATCAATTGCATGCACTGGAGACCTGGTGCTATGCAGTACACTCATCCAGTTCGGAAACAGAAACATACCATGTGATCTTAGGTCCTCCAATCCAGCACCAGAAACGTACCATATGACCGATGTGTCCAGTCAAGCAGCTTGGACTTCCAATATCGGCTGCTCAAAGCAATACCCTCAGCAAACATCTTGGGAGCTGCCAGCAGGCTGAAATCTATTTGTATTAAACACTGACTGAGTCATTGCAAATGAAGAACATGGTGGAAACTGTGACGTGTTTGCAGGTGTTTTCCAAAAGGAAACGGCCAACAGTGCCCGGTTCTGCCAAGCCCCAGAGAGATGCTTATGTATTTATTTACCTGCAAAAGTACCAGCTCCGGTGACATGCCACTTTTTTAGTTGCGTGCTTGCTTTTCTCCTCTCTGCTTCCATTCCCTGCTCTCACGGGCAATAGAAAAATACAGGATGTATTGCCATGGACAAGCTGCCGTTGTAGAGACGGGAGAGAACAGCTGATCCTGGAAGCAACAGGAAGAGAGAGTATTATATGTACTGTAACACTGTTGACTCTCTCCTGTTATCACTGGAGCCAAAGAAAAAGACCATAATCAGTGATAAATGCTCATGAATCCATGTCTCATCTTCCCGGGAGCCTCGGAATAGGGGACAGAGAGAGAGTCAAATAACTAGCCCCTGAGTCTCATCCAGCCGCCTGCTGTTTGGCTGCCAAATTAACCTCCTGCCTGGCCACCTGACAATCACATAACCCCTGCAAGGGAGGAGCAGGGAACTCTGAGCCACTGCGCTCTTAGACACAGCCATGCCCTTAGCCCTTAGAAAAGACAAGACATGAACCCATCAGTCCTGCCCTTGGTTTTTTTGCCTTCCTCTGCAGCGTGGGGCACAGGTCTCTTGCTGGAGGCTTCTCTGCAGCTTGAAGTCTTTAAACCACAATTTGAGGACTTCAGTAGGTCAGAGTTTGTTCCAGGAGTGGGTGGGTGAGAGTCTGTGGCCTGCATTGTGCAGGAGGTCAGACTAGATGATCATAATGGTCCCTTCTGACCTTAAAGTCTATGACTCTGTGCGTGCACCGGGCTGCAAGGGATGGGCCTGTGTGGGCTGTGTGTTAAGCCCTGAGAGGGAAAAGGGTCTGGGGAGATGGGACTTCATAGCATTTCTGCTCCCTCTGCACAGATGCACCCTCTCCTCTCTAGTGTTAGGGTCCGTAGAGTTTAAGGGCAGAAGGGACCACTAGGTCATCCAGTCTGACCCTCCCCATCAGGCTGCCAACGCCACCCCACAGACTAAACCCAACAACCAAAATGAGACCAAAGTACCACAGCCCACAGGAGACTAGGCTGTCATGGGCCACTGTCAGAGAACAGGCTGTGCCCAAAACTCCTACAATGGCAGGACAATGATTCACTGAGGTATACCCAGGTAATTCCAGCAAGTGACCTGCACCCCACACTGCAGAGCAAGGTGAACACACAGACCTCCCTCCACAAAGGGCCCTGTCAATCTGAACTGGGGGGAAATTCCATCCTGACCCTACGTATGGCCATCAGTTAGACCCTGAGTGTGTGAGCAAGAACCAGCCAGCCAAGCCCCTGATAGAGAGAGCGCTCGGTGACACCTCAGAGCACCAGCCCACCTTGCTTAATGTCCCTTCTCCAGCCAGGGACATCCCTGATGCTTCAGAGGAAGAAGATTAAAAACACTACACAGAATACATTGGTGGGGAGAAATCCCTTCCTGACCCCCACTGCAGGCCAGCTAAAACCCTGGGGCATGAGACTGAGGAACAGGACAGGGCAAACACAGCAACATTTGGCTTTGGCTTCTGCTGTTGGAGCCTGTACTCCTGCCAGCAAGCCAGGGATGCAGCATAAGGGCCTCTTCCCTGTGTCCCATGCATGCTTTGGGCTGGGCTGGGCTGGGCTGGGCCAGCTGGGAGCAGCCAGCCCCCCCTTCCCTCCACTCTAGGGATGAGCACCAGAAGTGTGAGGTTATTCCAGACCAGCTGTAAGGAAGCAGTGATGAGTCTGTCACCCAGCCGCTGAGATGCACCCTTCAGCCTAAAACGTGCTGGTCCTGTGTCTGTTAGTGCAGACTCGTAATGAGCAGATTGGCTTCAGCGGGGGCGCTGAGACTGTGCCCAAGCAGGCTTGGATTTCTGGCCAAAATATCCTACAAGCTGGGGAGCGGATGTTTTGAGGCTCCTTTTTATGCATCCAGGCCTTCCGATTCCTTGGAATCCCACCTCAGTTTAGAACTAAAGTGGGGATTCTCTTCGTCTCTTAGCCCTGCTCTACCCTGGGGAGGGGGGGAGGAATCGATCTAAGTTACACAACTTTAGCTACCTGAATAACGTAGCTGAAGTCGACTTACTTAGATTGACTCACCGCGGCATCTTCACTGAGGCGAGTCGACTGCTGCCGCTCCCCCGTCGACTCTGCCTGCACCTCTCGCCAAGCTGGAGTACAGGAGTCAATGGGAGAGCACTCAGGGATCGATTTATTGTGTCTAGACTGACTTTGGTTCTCCTGAGATAGTTTTAGAATTACCTCGTGGTCAGAGCATGGGGCTGGGGGTCAGGACTCCTGGTTCTGTGTCTAGCTTTGGGAAGAGGGCTGCGGTTTCATGATTAGAGCAAGGGATGGGAAGTCAGGGCTTCTGCCACTGATTCTCTATGAGACTTCGAGCCAGTCACTTAGGCCTTGCCTACAGCAGGCTTTGGAGGGGTGGTGGTAGCTAGCACATTTTCAGAGTCTGGTCTAGATCAGGCCAGAGAGCCCATTTTTTTCAGAGGAACTGCATGTCTGCAGCTCTTACCGACTGGCTGGAATTAGGCGTGGTCAGCATCTCGTAAAATCCGGCTCTGTGCCCTCCTGTGCCTCAGTTTCCCCATCTCTAAAACAGGGCTGGTGATACTTCCCTCCTTCACAAGGATGCTGGCAGGCATCATTAGTCAAGGGTTACAATGCTCCAACTAATACCTAACCCGCACCAGCATGACTTTGTTTATCTGTCAATGCCTTGGCACGTTACCTGGGGTATTGCTATTTCACAGCCCTGTACAGTCAGTTCCTGCCTACGTTACCCGTTAAGAAATCCATGCTGAGTGAGGAACGTTTGCTCTCAGCAGGAGAACTAGTGATGAATGAGCTGGAAACCTTTAATGTCACACAGGCCAGATTTTACAGTCACGAGAGGCTAATCGGAGTGAAATCACTGGCCACATTCTCTCGTACAAATGTTAACTGAGGTGTCTGCCTGCACAAGCATGTAACATAATTTCCTATAGGAGTCCCTCCCCGCGGGTCTGTTAGGGGACAGACTACAGTCTCGGACCAGCCTTTCATGCCCATTCCATGTGCACTGCTTAAAGTGCTGCTTGGGTGAACAATCTGCTCAGCGCTTAAGCGGGTGTGAGCCCTTTGCAGGGAGTTCTCCTGAACTACCATTAGCCTCTAGGGAACTCACTTGCGCTCTGCACCAAGGTTTCTCAACTCGTGGGTCGGGACCCAAAACTGGGCTGTCAGAATGTTTCAAAGAGTCACATGGCAGCTCCTGTCCCACGGGGTTGGCTGCGCTTGCCTCCCTGCTCCTGGCGCTGCAACCTCTGGGGTCCCAGCGTCACTCAGGTTCAGCCCAGCTGGCATGATGACAGGAGTCCGGGGAGGCCAGATTTGAGTGAGTGGCTCTGCAACTCCATGAGCCAGGTCACAACTCCAGTCGCACAAATCCAATCCAATCAGGGGCGGGGCCAAACCTGAGCGGCACTGCAACCCCAGAGGTTGCAATACGGAGCGGAGAGCCAAGCCCAGCCAGCCCTCCAGCTGCAGGCGTCAACACTGTGGGGCGAGTGCCAGGCAGGACCCAACCTCTTGCGGGGCAGGACCCTACCAAAACCACCCCGGGCCTCCACCTCTGACTATTTACTCAGTCACAACAGCCCATAAACATTTACAAATGGGTCCTGAGCCCAAAGATGTTGAGACCCACTGGCCTATGGCACTAATGGAGGTAGAGGGTCAGGAGTCTGGTTCCCAGGTTGCCTGGAGTCCACGGCGGAGATAGAACAAGATGGAAGCTATTCCAAAAGCCAAACTCAGAGACAAAGGGTTTGGTTGAGCCGCGGTGCTGGCTGGGAACTGAAAGGGGTCTTTGAAGGGTTTTACCGGCAGCCATGCTAAAGGAACTACAGTAGAGGTTACAAATGTTTGCATGCATACGTCTCTGTCTCTCGCTTTCTTTGGATACACAGAACTTGAGTTCTCTCTTTATATATATATTAGCTCTTAATCAGGCAAAGGTCCCTAGAGTTTTGTGTGTGTATGCGGGGGAGAGAGAGAGAGCGAGAGCTCTTAATTAAGTAAAGATCCCTAGAGTGGTGTTGATACCTCAGTGACAGGCCTTCCCTACCACACAGGGGTGTTTTTAAAAATTCAAATTAAATATGAAGATAGACCTATTTCATAGTACTAGAAGGGATCGTGAAAGGTTGTTGTTGGGTTTTTTTGCCCTAGATCCCTAAATGGCTCCCTCAAGGAATGAATTCAGAACCCTGGGTTTAGCAGGCCAATCCTCAAACCTCTGAGCTAGCCCTCCAGAGAAGACTGCAAGCACTCAGGTATGACATCAATGGGGCCATACAGATACCTAGGACTGACAGAGACGTGCCAGCAAACTTCAGCATGATTTTTGTGGAAATGTCCCTCCCTTGCCTGATGTCTTTGGACTTTGCATCATGTCACGTTATATCTAACCTAGATTGTATTATTTCTGCAAAGCATTGGGGATAGCATTCATGCTAGGAATACAACAGCTAGATAATAATTATCTCCAAAATTTGATCTCTGTAAGGATTTTGTACCTCTCCCAACCCTGGAGCATCTCCCACTGATCACGCAGGTAAGAAGAAAATCTTCTGAACCTGACAAGCCAAAAGGAGACAAGCTAAAAATGTAGAAAGTGATTGGAGTGCCTCCATTTTTGGATGCCTGATTTGAGACATCTTAAAAAAGCCCGACTCTCAGGAGGCGTGTGCTTACCATGAAAGGGCCTCTCAGGACAATGCCTAAAAACTGCTGAAAAGTTATTAATAAGAGGATAGAAAGAGAGAGGGTTGGTAGCTGCAGATCTTCACAGACCAGGCAGTGTGACCATGCAAATGGTTTTCATTACTCATCATCAGTGCTTAAGAAATATTAAATTAATAATTAAGTTGCTATTAAAAGCTGATTGGCCCATGAAATTAGAAAGCTCCTTAATGGCTGTTGCTCTTGTGGATTTTCAGCCACCAAGAGGAGAGGTTTTGATGCTTTGCTTCCTATCTTTGTCATCCCAGCGAAGGCGTCTGAACAGACATTGCAGTGGCATGAGCTCAGACTCTAAAGAAAAACCTAGCACACCTCAATGAGCTGTGTCAATTGGGAGCGATTTTCCACCTGAAAACATATGCTTTGATGCTAATGTCCTCTTGGCAGAAAGCACAATGGCGAAGGACAAAGGAGTAGCTGAGCAGAAACCAGCTGTGATGCCAGAATATGGTGCATATGGCATGAGGCACAGCTGGTACAAACAAGCACTCATTTCTATGCACTTGCTGCTGTATTCCGACACACAGTAACAAATATGAACATAAGAACGGCCATACTGGGAGAGGCCAATGGTCCATCTAGCCAGTATGCTTTCTCTGACGCCACCAAATGCTTCAGAGGGAATAAACCAAACAGGGCAATTTTGAGTGATCCATCCTCTGTTGTCCTGTCCCAGCTTTTGGCAATCAGAGGTTTAGGGCAGCCAGGAGCATGGGGTTGCATCCCTTCTCAACCTGGCTAATAGCTATTGATGGACCTATCCTCCAGAAACTTGTCTAAATCTTTGTTGAACCCAGTTATACTTTTGGCCTTCACAACATCCCCTGGAAGAAGAAATACTTCCTTCTGTTTGTTTTAAACCTGCTGCCTGTTACTGTCATTGGGAGACCTCTGCTTCTTGTGTAAAGTGAAGAGGTAAATACCACTACCTCAATATAACACCACTCGATATAACACAAATTTGGATATAACGCGGTAAAGCAGCGCTCCGGGGAGGCGGGGCTGCGGACTCTGGTAGATCAAAGCAAGTTCAATATAACACGGTTTCACCTATAACGCGGTAAGATTTTTTGGCTCCCAAGGACAGCGTTATATCGAGGTAGAAGAGTAACATTTTTTTAGTCGATTCCTCTACACCAGTCATGATTTTATACAGCTCCTTAAAAAAATTCCTTAGTCGTCTCTTTTCTAAACTGAACAATCCCAGTCTTTTTAATCTCTATTCAAATGAGAGCCATTCCATATCCTTAAGCGTTTTTTTGCTCTTCTTGTGAGTGCTAAACACACCGGTTCTACTTCTTCCCCAGCTCACTTTAAAGGCAACAAACAACATCTTTTCTCTTGCCGATTTGCACTATTCTTTTTCTAACTTGCTTTCTTCCTTCCCAGCAGCTGCCTCTTGCTGTGGATGAAATCTTCTAGTGCTATCACTTGGTCTGAGCCAGAACCTCAGCTGTGTAAATCAACACAACTGACTTGAATGGATGCTGATTTACACCTCTTCATGCTCTGCGGGCCTCTTTCTGCTCTTGTTCACACGGGGGAAGGAATAATTTCAAAATGTCAATAGAAAGTTTCATCAGCGTGTTTAAAAATGCGTCACAGCTCCACGGTTGGTTGAAAAATGAAACCTAAACAAATCCATGAAATCTTCCTTGAATTTCAGATGACAATTGCCATAGAAAATATGAAATATTTAGATTAGCTGCATCAATATCGCTCCAATATTGTTGGGACAGCTGTAGTGGAGTGGATACAGCTGTGATTTAGAAAATATTATTATCGTAATGTATTAATGTCTATTACATTAGCATCCGCAGATGCCCGTCCAGATCAGGGCCACATTGTGCTTTTTACAGACATATATGCCGGACTGGCGCTAGTGTTTCTAGTGCCCTAGGCACACTGCCATTTCGCCATCTGTAATAAGCCTCTGTCCCAAATCTGGACCTTAGCGTCCAAAATCTGGGTGCTTAGCATGAACCTCCAAGCTTAATTACAAGCTTGGATCTTATCTCGCTGCCACCAATCAGGATTCTGAGTACCTGATAAACTCTCTGGTCTCCCCAAACCTTTCCCTGGGGGACCCCCAAACTCAGTGCCTGAGGCCTCCAAAAAGGGAAATAACCCACTTCCCTTCCTTCGCTCTTTACTTCCTCCCAGATTTTCCCGCTCTGGGGAATACTAGAGATTTCCCTGCTTCAATCCTTGAAACACAAAAAGTACAGGGACGATGTTACCTTCCCCCTCCTTCTTCTCCCCCCTCCCTAGGTCTTTCCCTGAGAGAGACAGTCTCCTGGCAGGCACGAGATTCCTACTACATTAGCCTTAACCTAGGAAAAAAGTAAATCCAACACGTTTAAAAAAAGAAAGTTATATAAAAAGAAGAAAAACCATGACCTGATCTGGCATCAAATGACAGTAACACAGGGCTATTGCTTAAAAGAAAATATGAAATATCAGCCTTATAAAAGAAGATCCAATTTAAACATTCCAGGCACTCCACAGCGCCGGTAAATGACAAAATACAATATATACCTATTGGCTTTTCCTCTTTGTACTCACAACTTGGGAACAGAAGGGTAGAAAGAAGCTTGGAGATAGAAAAAAAAAAAAGCTCTCCCTCATAGCCCGAGAGAAACAAACAGGGCAGAACAAAGCAAGACACAACACCAGAAAGTTCCCCCCTTACTTTGAAAAATCCGGTTTCCTGATTGGTCCTCTGGTCAGGTGTTTGGTTCCCTTTGTTAACCCTTTACAGGTAAAAGAAACATTAACCCTTAGCTATCTGTTTATGACACCACCCCACGCACTGCTCCCGCGGCTCCGGTGGACCTGCCGCAGTTGTGCCTGCGGAGAGGGTCCGCTGGTCCACAGCTGTGCCTGCCACAGCTGTGCTTGTGGGAGAAGCAGACTGTCCTCAGGAATGCCTGCGGCAGCTCCACTGGAGCTGTGGGACCAGTGGACCCTCCGCAGGCACCACTGCGGCAGGGCCAGCGGAGCTGCCTGCTGCCCTCCCGCCCCGGCAAAATGCTGCCCCCAATAATCCTGGCGCCCTAGGCGATTGCCTAGGCCACCTAAATGGAAGCGCCGGCCCTGCATATATGTCTGTTTCATAGAACTGAAAATTGCTGCTCCTAGGACAACTTCAGGAAATGGTGCATGAACACTCCAGACTGAGATACTGCAGGAAGATAGAAGGAAATCTAACACCTACAAACCCTCAACTTGAACCCAAGGGTGAAACAAGATTCAGAAAAGGACTGGATGTTCCTGCAGATAACAAGAATATGCAGAGTGATCATTATTAAGCTAACACACGTTTTGGAAGGGATACTAAACCTTCAGGCCTTAAAACCAGAAATCAAGAGGACACCTAATGTGAAGGGCAGATTTTCCCGCAAATGCTGGGATGGTCACATCTTACACCTTAAGAACATAAGAACGGCCTTACTGGGCCAGACCAAAGGTCCATCTAGCCCAGTATCCTGTCTTCCGACAGTCGCCTATGCTGGATGCTTCCCAGGCAATGAACAGAATAGGTAATCAGCAAATGATCCATCTCACTTCACCCATTTCTAGCTCCTGGCAAACAGAGGCTAGAGACACCATCCCTGCCCATCCTGGCTAATAACCATTGATGGGTCTGTCCTTCATGAACTCATCTAGTTCTTTTTTGAACTCTGTTATAGTCTTGGCCTTCACACCATCCTCTGGTAAGGAGTTCCACAGGTGGACTGTGCTGGGCACTGTGCGTTGTGATACCTTCCTTTGGAGCATCTGGTTCTGATCACTGTCAGAGCCAGGATACTGGGCTAGATGGACCTTGGGTCTGAGCCAATCTGGCAACCTCTATGTTCCTAACTAGCAGAGTACAGATTGAAATTCCTGGATCAGCTAAGCACACGAGTAACCTCATCTCTGTTCAGCAAAGCATTCGCACATATACTTAATTATAAGCATTGACTTCAAATGTGTGTTTAAATTTAAGCAAGTGCTTATGGTCTGATCCAGCAAACACCTACACACACTTAACATACGGCACATGAATAGTTCCACTGACTGTAATGGAGCTACTTACATGATTACAATGAAGGACATATGTGGGTGTTTGCAATACCGAAGACTGAAAATCTGACCTTACAGCATTGAATGGGATTTGTGCCATTGACTTCAATAGAAGCAGGATCAAGACCGAAGTGCTTCATAGAGGTCTAGGAACTTACTGGAAATAACATGAAGCAAACCTTATAGGTCCTTGAAAAGCTTCCCAGAAGCTTAGTCCATATGCACAAATGCCAGGAGATAAAATATCTCACTCTTGTAAAAGGTTGTTTGCTTATATTCAGCATCAGCAGCTGGTTTAACATTAAAACCACCTCTGCTACGGAGGGGAGAAAACAAACAAACAGAGAAACAGTGCTTAATAGTGTGCTTAGACTAAAATTACAATTCCCCTTGCTTGTTTCCTTTTCTTCTATGCAAAAGAGAGAAAGTGCAAGCTCCAGGAACCGTTATGATAAATCACAGGCCATCAGAGCCGGCAAGGTGGTTACGAGATGTGTTTAATAGAAATTTTCTCAAAGACAGCGTAATCACCAACCAGTTCGGGTGCCTGAAAACAGGAAATCTTAACAAAACCCCACAGATTCACATAGAGACCTATAAAAACAGACGGCACACGGCATCCCGGGTCTTTGATCCAAACCAGGGTCTCAGCTATCTAGCCACTGACTAGCTGGGCCAGCACACAGGTACCCCAGAGTCAGGAAGGTGCAGAAATGACTTTATTAAACAGAAATAAATAATAACAATCAATGCAAGTGCAGCAGTGAGGTTCGACTGAATCCCTCTTTTGTGTGAGCAGCTTGAATGGAGCAAGATTCTGAGCCAAGTCCTCATCTGATGTCAAGTGTAGCTCCACTGAAGTCAACTGGACTTAAGCATGAACTTAAAGTTAAGCACTTGCTTAAGTGATTTGCAGAATAGGTAGAAAGCCTAAGAGTTATTATTGAACCAATACCCTAGACTTTTGCCAGAGGCCACTGTTTTCTGGAAGATAGCAGCCTACCAGTGAGATGTAAAATATGTGTGGTTGTTAAAGAAGGCATGTTAATCCAGTGTCCTGTCCAAGTTCCAAATCAGATAATTGTATCCTACCTACCTGAAATTCTCCTGTTGTTTTAATTGATATGCTATACTTCCTTACTTTCTGTTCTCAGCTGTTGTGCTGAGTGGCTGTGTGATATAAAAATAACTGAGATGTTCCACCCCAGAAGTGGCTGTGTTTCAGTAGTGGATAAAGTAATAACCGTATATTTTGTTCTTTGCTTGAAAGGCAGGATATTTAGTGAGCACCTGTAATCATCTTGCAGATAGTCTGACTGGCCTAGCTGGAGGAATCCTATTCCCCAGATCTGCAATGCATTCTTTAGCAAATGTCCATTTGAGAATTTCAAGGCCAAGAAGGCTTGGGGATGGGGTTCTTGGCAGGCTTGGAGGTAGAAGCACCTGGTGATATCCATCCTCCACGTGATCTACAGACCTCATTGACAGAGTGCTCTATTCGTTGCTGGAATGTGGTACAAGGAAACATTACCCCATAATATTTTGTCCATGGCATTTGACGGCCTTCCCTTGTAGCCTGTCACACCTCCACCTCTACAGCTCATGTATCTTAGCCATTGTTCATTTGGCCTGAGCCAAAGTCCACTGGAGTCAGTGGGACCTTTTCCAATGACTTCAGTGGCCTCTAGATCAACACCTACGGAGAGATCAATAAAAGTACTAGTATAGACAGGTACATGCACTAGATATTATATCAAAACACATCTATTTACTGCACATCATGGAATCATAGAACCACAGAGTTAGAAGGGACCACAAAGGTCATCTAACCCCCTGCCAAGATGTAGGATTTGTTGTGTCTAAACCATCCAAGACAGATGGCTCTCCAGCCTCCTGTTGAAAACCTCCAGCAAAGGCAATTCCATGACTCTAGAATCAAATATTCAATATGTCAAATAGCCTTTTACTCGTTTTCACTCCAACCGTTACTCACTAAACTCCAGATGCTGAGAAAAGGCTCTATCGTGCTACAGTTGGGAGCGTGAATCCTCTCCGACACATACCTCGCTGGGCTGGAATGCCTCCAGCCGTCATTGTGTAGCCAGAAAGGGCCTCTCCGCTTCTGTAAAGCAATTTTAGTAGCTGTTCTCTTATTCATCTCTCCATCTCAAGTGGCCTCCCCAATTAGTTAGCTGTCGCTGACCGAGCCGAATGATAATAAAGGCCGACGGGCTGCTCATTTTGTCTGAGTGATTGTGGAGAATGAGCTATAACTTTCTCCAGGAACAAATAGGAGAAAGGGCAGAATCACAGGAAGTGGACACCCGGTCTTCGCACTGCCTGGTGCTTCTGTGAACACTCTGATTCTAATGATGCTACATTTCCTTTCCGAAACTGAGCTCTAGGGAGAGTTCTTTGAAGGAAAATCAGCCTGAAGGAGATAGCTTTGATTAGACATATTTACATTCCCCGGACCTCCAGGTTTATGGCGAGCAGAGTCAACTCAGCTTTTCATCGTTCAGAGATAAATACATTCAATGATGGGCAGCCTTTTGTCAGGGGCTATTTCTAATGAGACCTTTCTTGGAAAGGCAACCTGAAGGAAGGCCTTACCTATGCTCTGAGGTGATTAAAGATTATGTGTCCCATTGGCATGCCAGTTCTTGTTATCCAGTGCTCAAAGTATGGCATGTGCTTCAGATGTGATGAAAATGAGTAGAGAGTCCACACAATTTATAATTATAGCACAGGAAAGAAACATACTAAATATCTGCTGTTATGAAAAGACTATATATCTATCTAGCCATTTATATACACATCCACCTAGCCAACCATCCATCCATTCCTACTGATATCTGTCCATCCATCCCTCCATTCTCAATGATACCCATTAATCCATCCATCCCTATTGATACCCAGCCAGCCAACTCTATTGATACCAATCTATCCAGCCAACCAGTCCTATTGATATCCATCCATCCTTACTGATACCCAGCTATTCACCCATCCATCCCTACTGGTACCCATCCGTCCATCTCCATTCATACACATCTATCTATCTATCTATCTATCTATCGTGAAAACCCCTTTTTTAATTTTTAAACTCCCCTCAAAATATTTGGGTTTGGGGGTTTTCAGTTTTTCATTGAAAATCCCCCTAAAAATTGAGAAAAAACTTAAATTTTTTCATTTTCTTTGAACTATTCCATGGGAAATAAAATCCATTTCCCAACCATTTCCTACCATCTTCCTAGTGTCCAAGAACCCCCCACAATTATAAAGTGCCACAGAATGATGTGTTAAGAACATAAAAACATAAGAATGGCCCTACTGGGCTAGACCAAAAGTCCATCCAGCCCAGTATCCTGTTTACCAACAGTGGACAATGCCAAGTGCTCCAGAGGGAGAGAACCTAACAGATAATAATCAAGTGATCTCTCTCCTCCCGTCCATCTCCACCATCTGACAAACAGAGGCTAGGGACAGCATTCCTTACCCAGCCTGGCTAATAGCCATTAATGGAAAACCTCCATGAATTTATCTAGTTCATTTTTAAACCCTGTTATAGTCCTAGCCTTCACAACCTCCTCAGGCAAGGAGTTCCACAAGTTGACTGTGCGCTGTGTGAATAAGAACTTCCTTTTATTTGTTTTAAACCTGCTGCCCATTAATTTCATTTGGTGGCCTCTTTCTCTCTTTGCAGTCAGCCTGAACTGTGCACTATGTTCAGTGGGAAGGTTTGTCTCTTGCTGTGTTGTTATGGGAAGGCCAGGTGAAAGAAGCAGGCACTAACTCTTGCTGATCACAGAAAAGCACTCTAATTTCATCGTTTCTAGTATTCTCAACAGAGTCCCACTGCCTCTCTCCCATATTGAAGCTCCACTATTTTAAGGCCAAATTTTGCTCTTATTATTCATGGTGAAGCTTAGTTATTTGCACTGCAGTAATGCCCAGCGGTGCCAACTCTGGTCAGGGCACCATTCTGCTTGTAGGGAAAAAAGACAATTCCTGCCCCCAAAGAGTTTACAAACTAAACAGACAATTGGTGGGAGAGGAAGAGACAAGCCCAGTGATGGTCACACAGCAGGACAGGGGCAGAGTTGGAAATAACACCCACGTCTCCTGATTCCAAGTCCAGGGGCCCTTTCCACTAGACTATATGCCTGAATAGTCCCTCACTACAAATAGTCCAACAGTTGTCCATAGGGCAGTATGGTATAGTGGATAAAGCAGTGAACTAGAACTCAGTTGACTGAGTTCTGTTCCTGGCTCTGTCATTAGTCTGCTGGATAACCTTGGGCAAATCGTAGCACCTCCCTGTATTTAAAATGGGATAATGTTACTGAGCTCTTTTGTAAAGAGATTTTAGCTCTACAGATGAAAAGCTCTGCATAAGAGTCAGGTGATACTGTTATTAGAAGATGGCAAACTTTGGTCTAGATCCAGGTTGCAATCACTTTTGAAGTTCACCGGTGTTAAAATTTCAGGTTTCAATTGAGCCAGCATCATCACAAAGAGTGCTGTGTAAGAGATTAACCCCTGCCTTTGTGGTATTATGATGTACATTATGGTGCCACCTAGAGACACCAACTGAAATGGTATGACTTGTGCAGTAGAGTCTCACTTAACGTATGCAAGGCTATCAGAATCTGCCCTTCGTTAACATAAAATGAGCACTGTATATCAAATGTCATTATATGGGCAGCAGAAGGGTCTCTAAATATATATAGCCTAATTTACCATGCAAAGGAACTTGGAAAATAATCTGTAGGGCAACCAGCCCTCAGGATTCTCCTTCCTACATCTACTCAGAACAAGGCCCATAATCCCTGATGACACATGATTAATTTGTCCAGTTAATCCTTTCATTTTCCTTTCCCTTGCAAAGCTGTGATCAGCTGATCACAAAGAGACCCATGGGCCTTCGTTAACGGGGTGCACATGGCCGCCGAGACATGTTCCACTTATCTTTATATGAGCATCTCTAATGATTATTTAGAAAGTTTACATTAAGAAAGGGTCATTAGATCATCGAATTTGAGATCCTGTATCTTAGAGCACAACTGCCCACTAAACCCAACAGCCGGAATTAGACGAAAGTGTTACAGCCTTCAGGAGGCCAAACTATTGTGTGCCACCAGCAGACAATAGGATGGACTTAAGTGCACCAGTGCCCAAGGCCCCTGCGGTGGCAGGATATTGACTTAGTATGATATTATTATATCAGACACTTGACGCTGAGCCATTCTTTAAGGTCCTTCTTGTGGGAGGAGAGGGGGGTTTGTTTCATTCTGAAAGTGGCAGGCACCCATGTAGCTGGCACAAGGGCATTCCACAGCCACTGGCTAACCACCACAAAAGGTCTATTCGAACTGGAAAAGGTACAGAAGAGGGCAACAAAAATAAAGGGGGGCATGGAACAGCTTCCATGTGAGGAGAGAGAAGAAAGACAGGGACTGTTCGACTTAGAAAAGAGATGTGGAATCCAGCTCTTAAGAACCAATTCAAATCCCGTTCAAGTCCTTGGGAAAGCTGCCCTTTAACTCCAATGCACAAAGTGTAAGCAGAGTCAGGATGAGCTCTACCCTGACATCGGGTGGTGAATTATGAGGAATGTGGAAAGAATTTCAGGGAGTATGGAAAGGAATTTCAAGTATTTGCATTGGCACACCCACCTCACCTAGCATAGCCCACGGCAGCCTGGGATGGTTATTTTGACAGCTCTGGGATCCCCAATTTCTTTGTTATTGGGGCAGGAAGAATAAAGTGGTGTGTCACCCTGATTATGTGAATGAGGAACTACGAGACTGCTTTATGACGGAAATGACTCAACCTCAATTAAGTAACACTTGCTAGACAAGGGACATGGGTTCCAAAACCCAGTGAATTGAGAGAGGTTGGGGATTAGTGTGTGTACCTGATGGTATGGGCCCCTTTTTGAGGTCCTGGCACACCAATTGCACATCCTCCTTTCTCCACTGTTAAAGAGTAGAGCTAATTTTGATTCCATTAGGAGTCCCTCTAAAGGCTGCTGAGCTGAATTCATGCTGGGCCAATGGTGCACCAGCCCTGTGGCTCCCCTGCTATGAGCTGAAATTGCTAAGAGTTGAAATCACTAAAGAGCTGGAATTCCTGAGCTGAGAACACTGAGTGCTGTGCTAAGTAGTGGGAGAGCCTGAAGACCTATCGCTAAGTGGCTGGCAGAGCAGAGCAGTTTGCAGCATGCTGGAGCATTCCATGGAACAGTGAGCGAAGCGGAATGGAGCGGTTTGTGGGGACGGCTGGAGTGCCTCACGGGTTGGCTGGAGGAGCGGCACAGCTGGTGAAGTGGAGCTGGTTGTGGTGAAGGCTGCAGCAGAACTCCACGGAGAGGCGGAGCAGTTGGCCTTGGCCCACGTAAGGTGCCACTTACCACTCTGTGTGAGCCCTACCACCCTGTGTGGGCCCCCACCCCATTTCCACTGAGGCTGAGGGGGGTAAAACTCTGCAGATAAACTTTTGAACTCGGGGGAGCACTGACCAGAGACTTGGACTTTGTTGTTGGACTTTGGAGTGATTAAACTTAAGACCCTAAGGGGGAAAGGACATTGCCAAACGTACTTGGAGTTGAGTTTTTTGCTTATGGCTTGTGTTATAATCCTCTTTGTGGTGTTTCTCCAATGGGATGCCGCATTGTTTCCCCCCTTTATTAAAAGGATTTTGCTACACTCAGACTCCGTGCTTGCAAGAGGGGAAGTATTGCCTCCTAGAGGTGCCGGGGGTGTGGTATGTAAGTGTCCCAGGTCACTGGGTGGGAACTCAAGCCAGTTATGCATTGTGTTATTGAAACGGAACCCCTGGATACTGAATCTGGCCCTTGTTGCTGCCAACTCAGAGGCGCAGAAGGGTTACAAATGTATCAAGCTCAGAAAGTGTTTACTGTTAGCTGATCCCTGCCCCTACTGATGTTAAAGGGAGTTCGCTATTGAAATCAATAGGGACAGAGTTAGGCCAACGCTGAGTCATTTTGAAAAATCACATATTTCGAAGGAACTCCTGACCCTATTGAAGTCAACAGCAAAACTTCCATTGTCTTTACTGGGGCCAGGATTTTACCCTCAGTGCATATCCTCTGCCATGCTAATGCACATTCACATTGCTGCTACTGGAGAATAGATAAATAGAATAGCAGAGGTCACTAGAATCAAGCCTTCCCCATGTGCACAATGGGAACTCTTTCATATGGGTATTAGCCAGCATCATTTCCATTTGCATAACAGCTCTGTGAAAGTGTAGGGTTTTCTAATAGGCTTTGCAGCAAAATATGTGTAGCAGAAGGAAATGCAGATATTAATTGGAATTTTTATCGTCTATTCTATCTCCGTTATCAGACCGCCCCCTTCATCATAGTATATGATAAGGCATGCAGCATAGGACAAAAAGATGGAGGAAAAATCTTTTCCCCAGTGCACAAAAAACAGAACACACTTAACATTCTTGCACCTGGCTGATTTTCTGATGCACCAAAAATGCAGGCATTTCCCAGAGGGTGGAAAGCCACTATTTGGCCTTGAAAGCTGTGCCGTGAGCTCACAAAAATTCACAGAGGGTGGAGACGTCAAAACATCAGCCACATTGGGTGCACAAGCTCTCCTGGGAGGAAGATTCTTGCGTTCATTGGATACAAATGTGTGGAGTGGCAGTGGCCACTGTCGGAAGACAGGATACTGGGCTAGATGGACCTTTGGTCTGACCCAGTGTGGTCATTTTTATGTTCTTATGAGTTTCACACTGGTTCTAAAGCACCAGGCAAACTCTCTGCTGAAAATCGTCAAAAAGATCCATGTGTCACAGGACGCCGCTGGCTCTTTAAGATGGAAATGGCCAGTGTTCCTGTGACTGGTCAGCTGATCCCAGTTGGGCTGCAAGAGAAGGCACCTAGATCCTAGAAGGGGAAGGTTCTGGGGGAGTCAGACAAGGGGCAGAGAGGGGGTAAGTCTGAGAGCCCTCCAGACTAAAGAATGATGAAGACCGATGAAGACCCTGGAGCTAAAGAAGGCAGCAGAGCCTGATCCTTGTGAGTTATTTGTGAGTTGACGTGTCCATATTAATACATTACCCCACCACACAGGTATTATGAGCCTCAGACTGTTGGAGCAAGAGTCTTGAGGAGCCCCGAAAAGGTGAAACCGAGGCTGGAGTGCCTGCAGAGCCATCCCATGCTAGGAAAGCTGAGTTGCCAACCCTGTAATGGCAGGAGAGCATAGACCCAGAATGCTCCAGATTTAAGTGTGCCTCTAGCTGCAGAGACATAGACAGCTGAGTCACAGAGCTGTGTCGTACCAAAGGGATTCTCTTTCCAGAGGACTAAGGCAGGCGGGGGGCCCCTGAAAGATGGGGAGAGCACTTCCTTCTGAAGAGCAGAACTGGCATCACGGGTAGGTTACATAGGCATCTACCCAGTTTTATAGGCAGCTCTTGACTCCACCACTGCTAGCAGTGATAGCTTTAAGAGGTCTGCCCCTTTAACAGTAGCCGCCCATGCATTGTCATACAGCAGTCTAGGTCTGGCGCTGGCCTTAAGAGGTGTAACATGTAATACTGCCCAGCACCAGCCTCAGACCATCAGCCCGAACCCAGGGGGAGGAGCCTTGGCTGGCCACACCCCAACGCAGCCACACCCTCTATGGGGTGTGGATGCTCGCGCCCCTGGCCCAGCAATGGTATTCTTGCTCTCCCATGAGTGAGATCTCCCTGGTCCTCCTCACTCTCTCTTCCATGCTGAAGTAATCTTAGGGTCTGCCCAATCATTTCCAAACCCCACCCAATCTGCTCTGAGCCTGGGCTCCTGGAGAGCACTGATCAAATATCTCTAGCCTGGCACTGGTCGGGGGCATCCTACTCGTTAGCACACAGGGGAGTGCCTAGGTTTGCAGATTCCATTCCCAGCTCAGCCACCGTGTGACCTTGGGCCAGTCATTTCTGCTCTTGGTTGCTCCCTTTATAAAACAGGGACCTGCCTCAGAGGCATATTGCCCAGGCCTGCACAGCGCTTTGAGAACCCAGGCAGCTGGTCTGAATTCCTGCCTTGAGCTGTTTCCCCCAACAGCAAAGCTCCAAGAAAGAAAGTCCATTCCCATCTCCTCCTGCAAACAGCATGGAGAAGCGCTAGGCTCCTCCTGCAGCCACTGGCAGGGATCCCACACATGGAATTTTTTTACAACCAAACCAGCACAGCAATTAGCAAAATGACAGAAAATGTCAGATGCATTTTTGATGTGCTGGAGTTGCTGGGATTTTGAACAAACAGTCTGGGCTGCTCCTCCCCACAAAACCACCTGGGCACGAATGGTGGTGCAACAACGCCACCTTCTGGAAAGCTTCCAGGACCCACAGACCTCCAAAATCAATCTAGCGATGTGCTAGCCACCAGCCACAATTAACATTAAGTTGTGTTGCTATATTGATTTCCTGGTCTCCAGCAAGACCATGTGTGAGGTAGTGGGGAATTCTCCTTCCAAGCCGATCAGGCTGGCTGGAGAGCGCATGTGTACAGACAACATGGGTTCCTGGTTGGGAATATCGATCTCTCCCTTGACCCTTCTAGAAATGCTCAAGGTCTAACAGGTTTCTTGTTTAATGAACTTGGATAGCCCTTCTACAGCATTTTTCATCCATAGATCTCAAAGTGTTCTGCAAAGGAGGTCAGTATCTTTATCCCCCTTTTAAAGATGGAGACGAAGAGGCACCTAGCAAGCAAGTGACAGAGCCAGGATGCAACCCAGTCCTTCTGAGTCTTGGCCCAGTGCTCTATCCTTTCGTTTAATCCAGCTCATTAGGGCAGCTCCATCTTGGCAGATCCTGGAGAGTCTCTCTAGGCCGGCCTGACCTCACAGGGGTGTTCTAAAGCTAAGCTCAAATCAGGATCCAAATTTCACAAATTGCCCCAATCTTTATCAAGATCTGAGTCAGCCTCGCAGATGCAAACACCTCTTGATCTGGCTCCAAATTCAACACCGTGTTCTACTTAAAGTCTGAGCGAGTTCAGCCCTGGCGAAAGCAGGTGTCATTCCTGTCAAATCCCATGGGTGTTGCAGTTGCGGATGCCAGGTCTGAATTTTCTCTTCTGAGCCACAAAACAACAAGCCTGGAGGCTTGGAGAGTAGCTGGAAGCACTGGCTGAAACTGTTCGTTGCCCGAGACAACTCAGGCATTCTTTCCTTCAGCCACAAGAGAGTGCTCATGCTGGAAAAGTCAAAACTTACTAACAAATGCAGTTAGAGAATGGAGTGTCTTCCTACCAGTTATTTGTACGTTGCTCCTGATCTAGCTAATATTTTTATATTACTGTATTAATTAAGTACCTCCTGCTTGGCCAAAGGTTTCTTGCTGGGTTGTACTATAGGGAAACGGGTTTCAAAGTAGCAGCCGTGTTAGTCTGTATCCGCAAAAAGAACAGGAGTACTTGTGGCACCTTAGAGACTAACACGTTTATTTGAGCATAAGCTTTCGTGGGCTATGAATGCTGTGGAGGATGGGATAATGTCATGTTTGCACAACATCTGAGCAGGACTAAAACTCCTCACTAAATGATGGCAAATATGTAGTTATGACAAGCAAGCCATTCAAAATCCAGAGCTTGTCATCCAGCCCTGCTCTCCTTACAAACGACTGTGTAAGAATAGCATAACGTGACTGGCTATACTGACAGCTAGTGGTAGAATATGCACTCATGGAATCTTAGGACTGGAAGGGACCTCAAGAGGTCAGCTTGTCGAGTTTATTCCATATAGCTCATTATTCTGCCAGTAGCTTATGTGCCAGATTCATAGATTCACAGACTCTAGGACTGGAAGGGACCTCAAGAGGTCATCGAGTCCAGTCCCCTGCCCTCATGGCAGGACCAAATACTGTCTAGACCATCCCTGATAGACATTTATCTAATCCTACATCTTAAATATCTCCCAGAGATGGAGATTCCACAACCTCCCTAGGCAATTTATCCAGGGTTTAACTACCTGACAGTTAGGAATTTTTCTAAAGTCCAACCTAAACCTCCCTTGCTGCAGTTTAAGCGCCATTGCTCTTGTTCTATCCTTAGGGCTAAGGTGACAAGTTTCTCCTCCCTCGCCTCGGAAAAAAATGACACACGCATTAGATACCTGAAAACGCTATTATGTCCCCTCTCATCTCCTTCTTCCAAACAAAACAACCCAATTCTTTCAGCCTTCCTTTCATAGATCATGTCTCAAAGACCTTTAATCATTCTTGTTGCTCTTGGCTCTGGACCTCTCCCATTTCTCCACAATGCTTTCTTGAAATGCGGTGCCCCAGGAACTGGATACACAATACTCCAATTGAGGCCTAACCAACGCCCAGAAAGTTAAAGAAGCCCGGAAGAATGACTTCTCGGTCTTGTTACAGACACACCATGTATAAATGCATCCCAGAATGCACTTTGCCTTTTTTGCAAAAAAAAAAAAAAGAACAGATATCGACGGTTGACATCATATTAGCTGTGGGCATCCAGTAGCTCCTGATCCCGTTCTCTGTACTCCTTCATGGACAGTCTCTTCCCAGTCTGTATGTGTGAAACTGATTGTTCCTTCCTAAGTGGAGCACTTTGCATTTGTCTTTATTGAACTTCATCCGGTTTACTTCAGACCATTTCTCCAATTTCTCCAAATCATTTTGAATTTTGACCCTGTCCTCCAAAGCAGTTGCAATCCCTCCCAGTTTGGTATCGTCTGCAGACTTAATAAGCGACTTTCTATGCCAACATATAAGTCGTTGATGAAGATATTGAACAGAGCCGGTCCCAAAACAGACCTCTGCGGAACCCCACTTGTTATACTTGATATTCAGAGGAAGCTGAAAATTCCCATAATGCATCTAACTAATTGTGTGATATTGTACCTAGGGGGCAAGGGGGGAATACCTTTATAAATACCCAGGAGTGGGGTTGCTTGTGGGGATTATTTCATTGACTGGGGTGCCATCATGTTTCTAAGGAAAAGGTTCAAAACCTGCAGACAACATTTAAAATAAAGACACCACAAGCCTGATCCTCAGTGGGAGTGAATCAATCTAGCCCCATTAACTTGCAGCACACTGGTTTCCACAGAGCTAGGCCAATTTACACCAACTAGCTAAGGACATTGCCTAGGAACTATATACAGAATTGCTAGCCATTTAAAAATCATGAGTCAGCTCATTCCCTGCCCCACCCCCAGAATCAAAAGACTGGCTTAAAAATCATCATCTTTAAATAAATAAATTTGGGTTCTTTTTATTTTTCTTCTGGTTCTTGAGCTGTTACAGGGAGTTTGGGTCACATTTTCAGGATTTTCTTCACAACCATGAGACCTGGAAACATACATTTAAAAAAAAAGAAAGAAAGAAAGCTGAAACTCTCATTTATTCACCTGACTCCAGAAGCTGGGGCTTTAAGAAACTCACCAAATAGTATGAGAGCCATGTTAAAAGTGCACAAGTTGGCAACTCTGATAAATAACAATGGCTTTGTATGAAAGGAGCTAGTCAGCTATTCAAAAAAAAGGAAACAAGGCTTTTGGAGAGGACGTACGTTTTCAGAAATAATTCAAGTGACAGTGAACTCGTTATAGTTCTATACTGAGACATGGGACCAAAATTTGGACACCTCAATCCAACTTTAGGGGCTTAAATAAGCAGCCTGATTGTCCATTGAAAGGGCAAATCCTCAGCTGCCAGAAAGAGACCCCACCATGAACAAGGTAACACTGAAGAAACGGCTGGATCAAGGAATCACTCCCCTTCATTTCCTTGCCGACATTCTCAACCCAATTACCAGGGTTGACGTGGACGCCCAAATGTGACTGCCTCAATGGCAGAGTTGTACACTAAGCACTCAGGGCTCAAACCCAGCTTCCTATTTTGCAGGAGTGGGGGAGACCGTTTCAAAAGGCACATTGGCTGCTGAAGTAATAGGTAAAGGTCTGTCGACACACATTCGCTACACAGTCTTAGTGCGGTGAGTTTTACAATGCGCCCAGGAGGCAGGAAGTGCTGTTATCCCCACTGTACAGATTGGAGACTGAAACTCGGTGATGTGCAGGGATTTCAGCCCAAGTCGTCTGTTAGAGCACTAACCACTGGACCATCCTTCCTCCCCTGAAAACACTTAGGAATTGACAGCCAGAGCATCCCAGTGATCTTTGTTGCCATGGCAGGACAGAAAATGAGTGGCCTTTAATGTGAAATAATTGCCAGCAAACGAGAGGGCTGTAGCAATAATGCAATCGTTTATTTCAAGGAAGGGAACTACCAAGAGGGATTTGAATCAAGAAAGTAACCAACCAAGTCATTAGAGGTCAGGCTAGATGGTCCCGTCTGGCTATGAATTTGTCCAGTAGAATTCGTTTTCTAGACAGACGAGAAACTCCGCACTTATCCTTTCCATCCTTAGATCCCAAAGGGTTTGGCAAAACTGGATGAAGACGATCATCTCAATTTTTACATATTTGCTGAGGTGCAAAGAGGTTCTGGGAATTGCCACAGGTCACAGAATGTGAGCAGCCGAGTCTGGAACACAGTCCAGATTTCCTGACTCTTACTCCTGTCTCTTAGTCATAAAATGTGTTATCCGTAAAGAGAGTCAGAGGTTTGTGCAGACCTGGAGGCAGAGACCACTGGGATCTCTCCCAGAGGGGCTGCTCCTACCCCATGCACTAGTGTCAAAGATCTGGTCTGTCTTCAAGCTTTAAAGAAAAGGGAAAGCCCAATGTACACTGCAGGGCTTGGAAGCAATGTGAGAACACGGCACATCTGTATAGCTTTGGGCTATGCCGGCTCCTCAGGGCTCCCATAATGATTTTCCCTTTCCAGGTCTGTGAGCCAGTCAGAACGCTGAGATCCGTGTGTAGAACTTAATTCAGAATTCCCCTGTGTTCTTTTTCTGCACTTCTAGAGACATTCCAACAAAACCAGGCCATTCCTGAAATCATAGAAATTTCTCTCTGCCATCTGGCCCACCTTGCTGCAGTACCTTCTAACCACCTGCTCTAATGGTTACTACAACCTTGGAATGCTAAGCAAGTTTCTTTCATTGATACATACCTGTGATACCCCAAATTTCCTGGTGCAACGGCTCACCTACTGTCTTTGATGGCCTGAGACTTCTTCATGTGACATGTCTTCATGTGACATCTTCTGCAGCAATGTACCATGTCATTGTAACCAGTGACATTGTTCCGTGAAACACCGAGCTACTCAAGCCAGACATTTAAAGGGTAATGCCAGGTGCCCATATATTATCTGGAGAATAAACTATACCTTTGATGGAAAGACACAAGGATATATTTCTATCAAGACTTTATACTGACACAAAAGCAAAGCCCGAGTGATTTGTAGATCTTCCTAGATCCTCAGGAGAAATAGACGGCCATATATTATGCACAGTTAAGTGGACTTGTGATTTGAAAATACAGGGAGGAATTAAATATATGCACACATACTCACACATGTATGGCTGCATGTTGATGCTACCTGCTGGTATCTAAAATGGTGCATGTTTGCCATCTTCAGGAACTGAGCCGGAATTGCACATATATTCAAAGTACCATTAGGAGTGATTCATGACTCAAAGGTACAGAAATGCCTAGGTTTTCACGGTACCCCCAAAAAGGGCACGGGGAACTGGGTAACCCATCCTGCCTGGCCTGCTTGTATAGCTCATGCTGAAGCCCATCCAGTTTCATCTGCCCCGCTATTTTTAGCTATGCCAGGATGGGTATGGTGCTGCAGTCAGACCTGGGATTGCAGTGGAAACATACCCTAAGAGCCCTCACGGTTAGGGAATGTTTCCTAATAGTCAGCCAGATTGTAATATTTTAATATTAACTGTACATCGGAGCTAGTATTTCAATTCTGACATACGTTCCCTTAGCTCATTTTTCTCCCCCTTACACATAGTCCTAGCTGAAACATTGCTCTTGTTTCCTTAGTGTTTCCACCTTGCAGACAATTAACCATGTCCTACAGCAGAGGTCCCCAATCTGTGGGACATGTACCTCTAGGGGGGCCCCGAGGAACATTTGGGGGTGTGCAGTTGGTACCTGGGCCAACCCCCACTGGGGGGCAGGAGGGAGTGTCACTCTGCTCTGATCCTGGGCCTGGCCCCAACTGCTGGCCCTCTGCCTGGGGTATCAGCTGTGGCCAGGCCTCTGCATCCAGCCCTGCATCGGGGGCTCCACACCCACCCCAGCTGTGGCCTTGGCCTTGACCCCTTTAACCTGTCCGCATCCCCCCTTCCTGGAGCTGTGACCCCACTCCTGGCCCTGGGGGTACATGGGGGGCATGGACGGGGCAAGGGGGGGCATGAGGTAAAAAGTTTGGGGACCACTGTCCTACAGAGCCTGGCCCAGCTACACGTATTAAGATCTTTCTACTTTTCTTTTTGCTATATCCTATATTTAATTTTTCCCCAGAACCTGAAGCCCATTCCACCTTGGGCTGCGATCCCATCTGAGGTCATAAGCTAAGGAAACATGGGTCAGTGAGTAAGCTGGATGATGTCCAGGCATCATCCGTAGCGTCTGCAGGACAGGTTGTTGATGGCAGTCTCAGGGCTTGTCTGCATAGGACATTCACGTATGGCAAGCCAGGGTGCGAATCTACAGAGCACGAGCCTGCCACACATTAATGTCCCATGTGGATACGTGTACAGTGCGCTGTAAGTTGTGGTGTGCGCTTTGCCACACTCCCGTTTCAAACACACTGCAGAACTTTTCGCGCGCTGTAGCTGTGTCCACATAGGACGTTGGCACGCGGGCAACCGGCACACTGTCGATTCACGCCTCAGCTTGTGCTTCAGACGTAGAGGAGCCCTTACTGAAAACGGCAGCGAGGAAGGGTGGCACTGGATTGGGAATAATTTCCCGGCTCTGCCGCAGACTGCGTGACTGTGAACAAGTCACTTACTCCCTCTGTGCCCTAGTTCTTCCTCCGCAATACAAGAATAAATATAATTCCTTGCTCCCATCCTTTGCTTGGCTTTCCCATTTACTTAGTAAGCTCAAGGGCAGTCTCTTGCTATATGCATATCCAGCTCCTCGCACAATGGGGTCCTGATCACAGCTGAAAACTCAGAGTGTTGCTGTAATACAAATGAAAAATAATAGCAATGTTCTCAGAGAGCTAGGTGAACAGAGGAAAAGCAAATTCTTGGCCTGGGAATAATCTTTTAGTGGCTCATGAGTTGGCCGTTTTGCACAGTTACCCTGCTCCTCTTCCTGATGAGAAACTGGGCCCAGGCTCGGACAGAGACTCTCTGAGGGCAAGCACAGAGTTAATATACCTGTTTGTGAAACAGGCAAGCCAGGTTTCTGTGATCCCCACAGGACCGAAGAAAAACTGGAGATGACGGAGCTGTCTTTTATATTCTTTTGCCGTGTGGCTGGTACTTCCTTTGTCCCAAACACAAGCTTCACAGCACATGGCATGAAAAAGCCTTAGAGTTATGTCCATAGGCATTCCCCTACATGCCTTGCTGACTCATAAAGTGTATCCCCTGGCTCCTTTCAGTGGGTTCATCAAACAGGTTAGGCCGTGCTGATGCCAAGCTGTCTGTGGGTGTCACCCAGAAACATAATACAAATATCTCCTACATACCTCTAACTCGCAATACAAAGCGATACACACATGTATCATACCTGGCGCAAATTACAACATTTTCCCAGATACCTCACACGGCATATCTGGCACGATTCATTGCAGTTTTATAATATTGGTGGTAGTGATAATAATAAAAAAAAAATAATAATTCAAAGTGTCTCACAATTACATACAGCATCACACTAGGGGTCACCCAATGAAATGAACAGGCAGCCGGTTTAAAACAAACAGAAGGAAGTGTTTCTTCACACAACGCACAGTCAACCTGTGGAACTCCTCGCCAGAGGATGTTGTGAAGTCCAAGACTATAAGAGGGTTCAAAAAAGAACTAGATAAGTTCATGGAGGATAGATCCATCAATGACTATTAGCCAGGATGGGCAGGGATGGTGTCCGCAGCCTCTGTTTGCCAGAAGCTGGCAATGGGTGACAGGGGATGCATCGCTTGATGATTACCTGCTCTGTTCATTCCCTCTGGGGCACCTGGCAATGGCCACTGTCAGCAGACAGGATACTGAGCTAGATGGATCTTTGGTCTGACCCAGTATGGCCACTCTTATGTTCTTATATGCATATGTGGAGAGTTGACTGAACACAGAGAGCCAGAGATCACAGCAGCTTTGTCTGAGTCAATGCAGAGCAGCCAATTGATGTCTGGGGACCTGGCCCCAAGTCCCCATCTCCCAGGACCGCTTTGGGCTCTGAACTTGCAATGGGATCCGCACAACATAACAGGGCCATGCCATTGTATGTGTTCACTGGAACAACTGCTGAGCCAACCCCTGCCTACCTCCTGGCCCTCCCCTACACCCGACAGAAATGGAAGAAGAGCGACTCTGGTCCCTGGGGCCCTGGCTGAGAGTAACAAACTGTCTCAAAGTGTGTGAAGGTGGTTCTACCCCCTGTGGGGTACAGGGGGATGTGGTTCTACCCCCCACGGGGTATAGGGGGGCTTGGTTCTACCCCCTGTGGGGTATGAGAGGAGGTGGTTCTACCCATGTGGGGTATGAGAGAAGGTGGTTCTACCCATGTGGGATATGGGGGAAGTGGTTCTACCCTTCATGGGGTATAGGGGGTGATGGTTCTACCCCCTGTGGGGTATGCAAAGAGGTGGTTCTACCCATGTAGGGTATAGGGGAGGTGGTTCTACCACTTGCGGGGTAAAGGTAGGGCCCTACCAATTTCACAGCTGTGAAAAACATCACATGGGCCATGAAATAAGCCCTTCCCCTGAAATCTGATGTCCCCCCATTCCTAGAAGCGCTCCAGCAAAGGGGGCTCTGGCTGAGCTGGGGTAGGACCAGACTTAGCCATCCCCTGCACAGCCACTCTGGGACAGAGGGAGGCAAGACCCATCACCAGGTGCCTCCCCCGTTCCCCCTGCCCCAGAGGTTCCTGCAACTGGAGGAGACTTGTGGAGTTGGATCCGATCTTCCTGTGCTGCTGGGAGCACCACACACACACACACACACACAATTCCTTTTGGGGTCAGGACTCCCACAGTTACAACACCCTGAAATTTCATATTCAAGCATCTGAAAATGTGAAATTTACCAATTTTAAAATCCCATGCCCGTGAAATTGACCGTAATGGATCTATGTATCTGATGGAGTGGGTTGAAGCCCACGAAAGCTTATGCTGAAATAAATTTGTTACTCTCTAAGGTGCCACAAGTACTCCTGTTATTTTTGCGGATACAAACTAACACGGCTGCTACTCTGAAACCTGTCATGAATTTAGTAGGGCTCGATATTTATGGCACTACTGAGGCACACAAGGGCAGGTTAAGGACACTCCTTGGTATTATTAAGTTTATTTAGTGTCGATGAAAGGAACTGGTTGACAGCCCCGGAGACGGGAGTGATCTTCTCAGCCACAGAGCAGGTAGAACATGGACACCTGCAATGAATGATTCCCGCACTGCTGAGATGCCTCATCTCTGTCCTGGAGGGAGCAGCTCCCAGGATGAAAGAGGATTTCACTCTCACTGAGCCGTTCAGTCCTTGGCATCTCTGCTGAGTTTCCCAGCTAAGTTACCGCTTAGTGTCAACTGAGATGGCATTTCCTGCCATGAGGCTATTTCTGCACTAGAAACTGGACTAGAGCCACCAACGGACTTCAGATAAGCCATCAGCTGCTTCATTCAGTGTCTAGTGAATTCACATTCAAACTGGTCAGCTGCAGCTGAAAGGCTCTATAACCCATCAGCCATTCCCCTGAGCAAAGTTTTAACTCTAGATTTCCTCCCTCTTCTGGGTTTAGTTCAGGTCCGTAATAGTCTCTCTGTAGATTTTTTCTACTTAAATTCTACAATATAACAGCACAACAGCTATCAATAGAAATTACAGTCCTAAACCCTTCAAAAGATTTCATCTTTCCAGCGACTATAGATCTATGTATGCAGAGGCTGTGTCCACCCTTTGGGCCTCTCTCAGGATCGTACAGAGCTCCAGAGCATGAACTGTAGCCACATGGTTGAAAACAGAAATCCAGGAACCAGTGGTTTCAATCAGATGCCGGGCTAAAGATATACAGACAATAGCTGTGTATAGAGAGAGAGCAGAAATGAATCAAATAGAACTAGCCCAGGTCATCACCCTGTAATGTCGGCTCAGCCAGAGGATCCCTCAAATGTGGGACAATTCCAGGAAAATCCCTTACCTAATCGGGCTCCACCTGTATTTCCAATGCCTGTAAAGAGGAGAAGGAAACCACTGCATCACGTCAATTTACACATGATGCTTCTAATCGTAAGCTACTTGCTAGGAATCTGTGAGCACACATTTAGCGATAACTAGTGACTTTGGTGCATGGTTTCATGGAGCTTCTACTCTCCCTCCGCTTTGTGGGCAGGCAACATTGGCAGGAGCAAACGACAGCTGGAAGCTCTAACACTTGCATACGCCCTGTCCCTCGCCTGACTCTTGTGTTTGCACAAGCATTAGGTTCATTAAAGGGCACGCACATGCAGTTATTTGCACCTGCCGAGGGCAGGGGAAAGCACATGAATAAGCACAGGGAGAGGCTGTGGGTTGAAAATCTAGCTCTGGATGTGCACAGTGCTACTCCCAAGACTTTTCACTCCCTTTGGGTTCGCTCCTTTGCTGATTAAGCACAGCCCCGCTGTGTGGGTGTCAGGGTAGAGTGCAGGGGAGGCTCCAGGCACCAGCATGCCAAGCACGTGCCTGGGGCAGCAAGCCACAGGGGGGGCTCTGCCAGTCGCCGAGAGGGCAGCAGGCAGGTTGCCTTCGGCGGCATGCCTGTGGAGGGTCTGTTGGTCCCGCAGCTTCGGCGGACCTCCTACAGGCTGCCGTGGAATTTGCGGGACCGGGGACCTCCTGCAGGCAAGCCGCCGAAGGCAGCCTGCCTGCCGTGCTTGGGGCTGCAAAATGTCTAGAGCCGCCCCTGGTAGAGCGGCAGCTCCCCATGGGGTAGAGTGGGGGAGATTCCTCCCCAAGCTCACAGAAAGGGCTTACCCACTGCTACCCCTCACTGGTAGTGCAGCATATACTTTCCCTGAGGTTCACCTAAGTAGCTCAGCTGTCCGGTGTGTGGAGGGCAGGGTCCACCTCCTTTCCATCCCCTTCCAGATGTCCTGGTCTCCCAGGGGGATGCAGAGACAGCCCGTGAGTCCAGCGTTCCCTCTAATTTTTCCCACCTGTGTGTGGAATGAATTTTGTTATGTGCACCAGCATGAGGGTGATGTGAGGCACCTCTCCCTGCCGTGGCAGCTCTGGGATTGGGGCTGCAGGATGGGCGCCTCTCCACTGGCTGTAGCAGGTCCGGGGCTGAGGGAAGGGAATCTCTCCTTGCCGCAGCCCTGAGCACCTGCACGGTGCTTAATAGGCTGCTGTCCGGCCACACAGCCGCACAGCTTAGAGAAAACTTAGCCTGAGACCAGCTGCTATGTAGGAGAGAGGACTCCTTGCACACTCCCCATGCCCCTATGCACCCATAAAGCCATTCAGCTTCGTAAATAGGGCCCTACCAAATTCTTGGCCATGAAAAACATGTCACCGACCATGAAATCTGGTCACTCCCCTGTGAAATCTGTTTTTTTGTGTGTTTTTACCCTATACTGTACAGATTTCACAGGGGGAGACCAGCGTTTGTCAAATTAGGGGTCCTGACCCGAAAGGGAGTTGCAGGGGGAGGTCACAAAATTATTTTAAGGGGGGTCGTGGTATTGCCACCCTTACTTCTGTGTTGCCTTCAGAGCTGGGCAGCCAAAGAGCGATGGCTGTTGGCCAGGCCTCCAGCTGTGAAGGCAGCGCTGCCGCCAGTAGCAGTGCAGAAGGAAGGGTAGCAGTACTGCAACTCCCCCTACAATAACCTTGAGACTCCCCCACAACTCCTATGGGGGAGGTGGTTCTACCCCCTGCGGGGCATAGGAGATAGGTGGCTCATAGTGGGGTTCTCCAAAGGACTCGTGGCCAGTTCCTGCTCCTTGAGCTCCATGGCTCCTGGTAGAGATTTCCAGGGGACAAGGGTTCTGAACGACTTGTCTCTACCCCTGTGGACTTTTGGGAATATTGGGGTTGGAGTCTTGAATCAAACAAGGGGGTAGACATAGGAGATATATTGTGTTGAGGTGCTTTCTATAGAGCCCATCACCGTGGTATCAGGGAACCTCAAACCACCCCCATGAAATAGGGGACTATTATCTATCTATGTTTCTAGCTTTTAATTTTATCCTACCACCTGTCACTGCTGTATCTGAGCACCTTCCATGAAAAATCAACAATAGTGAAATCTCTGGCACTGCTTCCTTTTCAGGGTAAAACCTCTGCTTGAGGTAGGGCATTACTCTCCATAGTGCACAGCTGGGAAACTGAGGCACAGATCAAGGCTGAGGGACTTGCCCAAGGTCACACAGAAAGTCTGTGGCAGAGCAGGGAACTGACTGTAGGTCTTCACGTCCTAGACAAAGTCCCTAACCATTGAACCAACCTCCTTCTCTGAATTGTCTCCAGTGGTACAATCTGTGACATATGCCGTATACGTCTGTTTACTGGATCAGCTGGGATGCATATGGCTGGGGTACCCACATCCCACTGAATTCTGGGAATTCTATTTTGGTCTCTCCATAGGACAATCCCAAGATGCCCTGTTGGGATTTTGAAACCTGGTTGTGGTGACCCCGCCCCCGGCAGATGGGTACTGTGGCCTCACCATCCAAGCTCTTGGCTTACCCAGCAGATGAACAACTCTACCATCCACGCACATGGATACAGCGTTGTCAGAAGCTGCTTTTGGCAGAGCATACGTTCCCTCCACACAGCTGTCATGCAGGAGGTGGGAATGCTTTTCCTTTGACTTCCTTGGATCTACACCTGCTGACTTCATACTATCAATCCAGAAATTACCGATCACACACTAAGCTCTGTACGAGCTCCAACACCCTTTTTTTTAATTAGAAAAAGCTCACAGCATCCTGAAAGTAAAACTCAAAGAGAATACCTCTCCCCCTCCCCTTCTCCCTCAGTGCTATATATTGTGAAAGATCTGTGTTTCGAAGATAGAGAAATTAGCCCTAAAGAAAGCAGGAAACTGCAGGAAATTGAATTTGAAAACCAGTCTGTTTCCTTTCACACTGATCTCAGTAAAAAAACCCACCCTGCAAATGGCACAAGGAATGGAAAAACCTGTCTGATCAACTTGCTAATGTAAACATGCAACCTGCAAGTTGGAATCTGAATGAACTAACCTTCACCTACAATGGGGAAAAATGTTTTCTTAGGAACCCTAAATTTGTATGAGGACCTGATGTGACTCCAGCTCTGAGAACTGAACCTACCCTCTGGGTAGGGACAAACCACAGAACACACCTGGGTAGAAAGCTTAGCTGTGCTCTGAATGCATCGAGAGCGTCATTCAATCAAGTCTCACCATGTACCTGAGGATACAAACAAGCGAGACCCATCTAGTATCTATAGAGGTATTTACGTGGCTCTCCTCTCCGTGATGTTAGAGGCCCTTCCCATCACCTCACTTCTACAGGTGGAGAACAGAGGCAGAGGGTAGAGGGAGCTTTTTGTCCCAGGTCAAACACATTGTGTGTGGCAGACTCATGAACTGAAACCAACTGTCTCTTGAGTTCCAGCTTGGTGTTCTGTCTGCTAGACCATTCTGCCCATGGGACATCACCCAAAAGCACTGCTCAGCTCAGGGGTGACACCACAGAGACCCCCTGACAGAAAATTGGTTCCACCTCCTCCTTCTGAGGACCAGAGTCCTGCAGCCCTGACTGCTCATTAACTGTACGAAACCCAGCAAAACTGGGCTCACCGCACCCCGGTGGCCTCCTCCATACATTGGTTCTGGGATCTCGCTCTCCGCTTTTCCATGCACCTGTTCAAGGTGCTGGGAAAAGGACTCTTTCTGGTTTTCACCCACGTACTGCAATGGGAAGTTCTGTCAGGGGATTGATAGGGTCCTAAACTGGCAAGAAAAGACCTTGGCTGCTGTAAGAAAGCCTGTGCTTTCAGGGAATACAGCTACAGATATAAACAGAAATTTACTTCCCAGCTGTCCTTCTGGTATATTTATTCCTAATACGGGCGCTCACTTCTACTGTTAAATAAGGTCTTCCTCTCTCATGGCTCTGCTTCCCCTCAGGAAGGTATCAGGCTATATTTTGCCATCCACACAGAGAAATGCCCATCAAAATCACTGGGCGGCTCAGCATAATGAATTGATGGCCCATGATGCTGTACTGGTGACACTCTGGGACAGCACAAACACAGATATGGGACTTCGCTGCTGGAGGAGCTTAGGAGAGGGAAAGGGCCCTTTAACCAGATGTAAGTGTCTCCAGTAAGTGTCTACGGTTGCACTGCGTCCTGGGTCTGTAGGGGATGTTTAATCCCTTTCTTTGAGGCCCTTCTAAAAGATTTCACAGTACCCCCCACGGGTCCCTTCTTCCCTCTCCTGCGGGAGCCTTGACTGCTGATGATCAGTCCCTTAGCGATGCTGTGGTTATTTCTGTGACTGCAGGGAGGACTCTGGCTAGAGCATTGAGGACAATTATAGACTGTTCTGGGTACCAGGTGAGAACTGATCCTGTCCATTCTCGACAGCTTGCTAGTGTGTCCCCGAGTACCTGCCAACATCCCTTCCTGTGAAATGCCAGCGACCCTCTTGGTCTCACTCCTGGTGATTATGTCTTGGTGCATCCCTCATGGACTCAGCTCCAGCCTGTGATACGTGAATGTGAGTGTCACTTTCTATGATGTCCTATACAGAGCAAAAAGGATTCAGACCCCAGGCTGGTGTTTGTGCATCTTCGCTGGCACAGCCTGTCCCTGATGACAGCCTGTTCTTCCAGGATGGGATGTTCACCCCACACAAGCCATGAGCAGGTTAATGTGGGCCAGGAGGGGCCAGTTGACCTCAGATGCTGCATCTGGAAGGGAACCAGGGACTGACAGGGCCTAATGGCAGAGGAACATAAGAACAGCCGTACTGGGTCAGACCAAAGGTCCATCTAGCCCAGTATCCTGTCTGCCGACAGTGGCCAATGCCAAGTGCCCCAGAGGGAGTGAACCTAACAGGTAATGATCAAGTGATCTCTCTCTTGCCAGCCATCTCCACCCTCTGACAAACAGAGGCTAGGGACACCATTCCTACCCATCCTGGCTAATAGCCATTTATGGACTTAACTTCCATGAATTTATCCAGTTCTCTTTTAAACCCTGTTATAGTCAAAGCTGTGGGAGGAGCTGAGATAGCCGAATAAGCCAGGAAGTGAGAGCAGGAAGGGGGCTGCAGGGAGAAGGTCTGTAATCACTGCCAAGAGGGAAAGGGACTTGGATAGGGACAAGGCGGAGATCCAGGGGGACAGTAAGCCCTGGGGACTATACAGTGACCTGGCCAGAGGGCTGACTCATGAAGAGGGCACACCCCAGGTCATGAGCAAGAGTGGGGAACACACAGCAGGGTGCCAGATGGGGTGAGAGCTAATGCCCAGACCTAGCCACAAGGAGGTGCACTTACAACCCTCTCCACCCTCTAACCAGCTCTGTGTGTGCCCAGTGGCTCCTACGCATCCTGTCCTCCTCCAGCTTCTTTATGATTCTGCATCACATGTCTCACTTGGATATTTGAGTTAATATGCAAGCTCTCTGTCCTGGCTAACAGGCGAGGAACCCGAATTCACAGCAACATGCCCACGACACAGATGGAGCAATGGCAGAATGACTCTGCTAGGAGGGTCAGCAATGCAGGAGAGGGATAGTTCAGTGCTTTGAGCATTAGCCTGCCAACCCCAGGATTATGAGTTAAATCCTTGAGGGGGCCATTCAGGAGTCTGGGGCAAAAATCTGTCAGGGGGTTGGACTAAGTGGCCTCCTAAGGTCCTCTCTAACTCTGATATTCTATGGTCAGTCTGCCATTGTGATATCAGAGCAATCCTCCCCTCTACAGGGTCTCTACCATCCCTTCTCCTCTCCTTCAACAACAGGGAGTTTATCCTTCCTTCCTGTTAGGGTGATCAGATGCCCCATTTTTATAGAGACAGTCCCAATATTTGGGGCTTTTTCTTATATAGGCTCCTATTACCCCTTCACCCCATCCTTATTTTTCACACTTGCTGTCTGGTCTCCCTACTTCCTGTTGGCTGCTGGTGAGGTTGGGGGGGTCTTTGCCACCCTGTTTAATTGGCCGAGTGTCCTGAGAACCATATTCTCCTCTCAGTGAGTCCCCCATTTAGTATTCAGGGGGCTAGAAGTTCTCCTGTCTTTCTTCCCAGTGAGAACCACCATACCGTCATACATGGAGGTCACCTATTCTCTGAGACTGGGCACTGGCCACATGTGGCGAAACCAGAGACCCCAGGAATTGCCCCCTAGGAAACGTGAATGAAATTTCATTCCCCTCCAGTGTTCTGCAAAGAGCCCGGGAGACAGCTTGCATCATGCACGTGGGTTTAGAGAGGTGTGACTCTGAGCTACTGTGGAGGCATCTGGAAAATTCATTAAAGAATGAGCCTGTGTTTAATTTAAAGCCTGTGTCCCTGGTTATGTTGGGTGTAGCACTTGCAGATTAGTCACACCTGAGCAGCAAAAATCTCGCCAGCCCAGGGAAGGGTCACAAAGAGAGGGCCATCCTTGATTGTAGGTGCTTTGTTTTTCTCCATTGAGGCGTGAACCATTTGCCCAAGCACGCTGGACAATGAGGAAATGAGCGGTGATGCGGAAGGAAGAATCAGAGAGCACAGCATGATGGGGACAGGTAGACAGAGGAGGGGCATTTATCACAAATATCAGTGCCATGACTCAAAGAACCAGCTGGACCTGAAATGACTGATTTACTAGTGAAACCACCCAGCCCCTTGCGATTGATGAGATAACTGAAATGGGCTATAAAGCACCCCAGGAGGAGGTGTCCTGTATTCTCTGTGCTTGGCTCATCCTCCGAACATGAAGGCTTTTCTAGTCGTCCTGCTGGCTGCCGTCCTGTGCACAGAGCCAGGTAAGACATCCAGGAGATTCCTCCGTACCCCAACCCATCTCCTTACCAGCAAGATAAACGGCTCTGGGAGTAGCTGGAGAGATCTTTAGGATGTGTTTGCAGCAAAGAAAGAACTACTGAAGTCACTGGCTCCGGCTCCAAATATAGTGTATTGGCATTCTCCTGGACCATTTGATGGTTGATCACTTGATGATTACCTGCCCAGTTCATTCTCTCTGAAGCACCTGGCATTGGCCACTGTCGCAAGACAGGATACTGCGATAGATGGACATTGGTCTGACTCTGTGTGGCTGTTCTTATGTTCTTATGGACAGCAGACCGGTCCGTATGAGGATAAAGATGGTCCTCTGCATTCCTGATGGGAGTTTATGTGCTTGAGATTTGATATGAGTGCTGATATCTATCTATCTGTCTATCTATCTATCTACACTCCCTCCATTACCCCGGGTTGAATACCTGGCTACCTTTCTAATTTTTTTTTTATGACTTTCCCCTGCCACATACTACAGGAGGTTTCCGTTTACTGGCAGGTTTTCTTACTGCTTGGAGCGGTGTTGCTTTGGAAATCAGTGAGATGCCTCAGGGGCTTATTGACAGAGGGACTTTAGAGAAGAGTAACAGAATGAATGGGAAGGAAAAACTAGACTGTCTAGCTTCTCCAAGTCATAGCCAAAGGGGGCAGGTGATGTGCCTGCAGAGATGTGTGGGAGAGGAATGATTTAAGATGGCACAAGAGGATCTGGCTGAGAATATGGAGATGGAATAAGAAAGGGAAAATTTAGGCTGAAAAGCTGGAAAAAGCATCCTGCCAGAGTTCTTGGGCTGTGGAACAGCCTCCCAAGGGAATGGGTGTTAGGCAAATGATTTGGGTCTTTTATAAGCATTTGGGATAATACACTAGAAAATGTTCAATAAGAACCACCCTGCCATTCTGGGTGATGAACTGGGCAATCTAACAGAGCATGTGCAATTCTACAGCTCCGCACTCTGGAGCCTTTGTTACAGCTGGAGAGACATGGGAGTCTGAGCACACTGGGGCAGTCTTTGGTTTATTTGTTTGTGCAGCTGCTAGCGCACTGGTGCTCTGATCCTGACAGGAGCCAGTCTGCGCTCCGGCCACATTGTTATTAATAATCATCCTCATGCCACGAGCCCTGCTGAAGGAACCCACTCTGCACTGCATAGTGTCAGGCCTGGATGTTGCCCTAGATCTGGGAACTCTGATCCCTTTGATCTGAGCCTGTGAACTAAAGGAACCAGTGCAAAGTTGGCATGAGATTAGATCAGCTTCCTGGATTCATTTTATCCTGGAGGGCATCTCCTTAGCCCTGCGTATAATTGACACCCTCTTCCCACCACACACACAGAAGAACCATTACAGGTGATGGAGCTTGAGAAACCCACTTGGCATGGGTGGGGAGGGGGAATGAATTCCCATCTCAGATCCCATGGGGACAGCTGCACCCAAGGGGTTATGGACCCCCCAGAGAAGGCCACATGGGAGTTCCACCTAAGGAGCTGGCTGAATCAATGTATCTCCCCAGGCACCCGGGGTATGCCCCAGCTAGCCAGCCTCGCCTGGGAGCAGGAAGAACTTTATGCCGCTGGGCTTCCCCTCCACTCGTGGTTGTGCTGGTGAATCAAAGCCAAGACTGGGAAGGGAAGCTGCATAATGGAACTTCCCTGAAATTCTGTACTCAGAGAGGAAGGATGGTCTGGTGGTGAGGGTGCTAGACCTGCGTTCAATGTTGTGCTCTGCTACAGGCATGCTGCACATCACCTGGCCTCTCTGTGCCACCGCTCCCCATCTGTAAAAGGGAGATAATGGGGTGCTGTCAGGGCAAGTGTGTTAGAGGTTACAAGGTGCTCAGATACTGTGCTAGAGGGGACCAGATAAGTGCCTGAGCTAGATCAAGATGGAGGCAGTGAGCTAAACCCACAAGAGTTTGTGCATATAGACTTTAGCAGGGTTAGATTTAGGGGCAGGCGACCACCTGGGGTTCGGGGCTCTGGGCTTGGGGTGCTGTTTTTGTTGTTAGCAACAAAAGGGAAAATAGAAAGTTTGCAGTAAAATGTTTCAGGTATTCCATATATGGTCTCATTTTTCACTAACCTCCTAGAAAGTTCTGGACCTTTGTAGAATCTCGTGGAACCTTCCAGATTTTCAGAGAACTAAGTTTTCCTTGGACTTCCTAGAATGTTGTCACCACGCCCTCATGGGTATATAAGGGGCAGGGCGCTGCCAGTCAGTCAGCGAGATGGGCTACCAATGCTCAAAAAAATAAACTATTCAAAAGTTTAACAAATGGTGGGCGGGCTGGGGCTGGTAAAGTGGAAGCTCCAGCCTTCTAGCTCCCCATTGAGAGTAAAGCAGGTATGTTAATTGCAAGTCCTCACGTTGAACACACCTGCTGTGCTGTTGGGAATTTGATAGAAAATCAGGCACTTCTCCTCCCAACACTTCTGGGAGGTAGGTAAGCAATTCCAGCCAGCGTAGTGCTGAACAACCAGGTACAACGCAAGTGGGTTTTTTTAGGCACCTAACTCCCATCAATAGGTACCTAAGCATCACTGAGGATCTGAGCTTTAAACTGCGAATGTCTTCGCTTGTGTCATTGCCTTTGTTCGGTGCACTTCACTGTGCTGTGGAAATGTACAGCGTTGCGTCACGCTGCCCCAGGGCCTTCACACACGCCCGGGCATATGAACCCTTTAAATTAACCCAGGACCACTCTACCCACCGGGATTCATTTCCAGAGGGAGATCAGTATGTACAGACTCTGTCCTCCAGGGGATTGCCAGAGAGCCAGTGTCACAAGTCACAACCCTGTCACACGAACATTGGATCAGCCTTTTGGGCTTTCCTCCATCCATCCCTGTTAAATTAAACATTGATGTCCGATTGTAAATTACTACCATAGCTCTCGGGGGCTCCAATCAGGAGCGGAATGCCACGGTGCTCAGTGTTAGCCAACATTTTGGAAGAAATGGTCCATGTTCTCATTTACCAATAATCATCATCAGCATTAATAAACCGTTCTCTCCTTGATAGTCCTTATTCCTCAAACTATTTAGAGGGAACCTGCCCCAACTCCTCCAAAAATTGCCCATCTCCTGCCCTCTTCCTACATATGACTGTCTGGGGTGTGACCCACGGTAAAAATGGAAGGAGGGTCTTTTAACCCACGGTTGACACTTCAATCACCCTGTCTGCTTGGTAGTGCGCACGAGATTCCCCGTATTGCATTCCCTTCTAACCCCTCTTCCTCTTCTGCAGCTGGTTCTTTGATATGTTACACGTGCAAGACGCAGCTCCGCAACTCCAACTGTCAGACGGCGACGACGTGTGCCAACAACTCACAAGTGTGCAAGACGGATGTGATCAGTAAGGCAAAGTCCCAGTTTGGTATCAGACACTGAAGGGGCTAACACAGAGACATCCCCCTAGGATGTGCGAACAGGTCCCCTTCCATTGCAGCCTTTCTGAGATTCCTGTCCAGGGGCTGGGTCTCTTAAAGGCACGCTGCACTACAGGAGGAGAAATGCTGACTCGGAATGAGTGGGGGCAAAAGGCTTTCACTTTATTCATGAAAGGCAGAAAGCTAACAGTGAAGCGTAGTGCTTATGGCGTACACTGCTTTCCTGCCGCAGCCTCTCTGCAGAAACCACTTCTTGCCCAGTGCCCAGAAGAAGAGGGTGGTGTTACATTTATATTGTAAAACCCAACCCATTAGGGTGTACCCCGCTTTACCCATCTAGAAGTCTCTGAGCCAGATCCTCCGCTGGCATAAATCAGCACTGCTCCATTGACGTCAATGTGTAGGGAGCCCAGAGACACTGAAAGCAATTCTAGCTTTAGAAATTACCCACTGGAGGAACGCTAATATCTTCTGTTAACTCTTTCTTTCACACAAAACTTCCTCGGGTTAGACAGGAAGGCTGTATGGTTTAGTGGTTAGAACAGGGACACTGGGAACCAGGACTCATTAGTTCTGTATTGCTGGCTCTTCTGTTAAGTCATCAGGCCAGATTTGGTAGTGAGGACTTCACTCAGAGCTGGTCTACAGTGAGAGCTTACATCAGCCTAGTTACATCTCTTGAGCGTGTGAAAACACTACGCCTCTGACCACATGCACGGGAACTAGGGGTGCCACAGGTGCCACAGCATCCCCAGGTTTAAAAGTTTGCTGGTGCTGTCAGAAAGAAGCAAGCTTTATTTTACACTTTTTGAAAATCCCAGAGCTGTGCTGCATCCATGTGGTGTGAGCAGGAATTGCGCTTTTCCACATTGCTTTTGAAGACATATAGTTTACAGCTTTCAGCACCCCTACTATAAAAAGGGTCCCAGTGCCTCTGGGAGATGTAGCTATACCGATCTAAGCCCTAATGTAGACAGCGCTAGGCTGATGGAAGAATTCTTCCAGCAACCTAGCCACCACCTCTCAGGAGGTAGATTAACTACAGTGACAGATGAATTTGTCGTGTCGGTGTAGGCAATGGCTTCACTGTCACCTTGTCTACATTAGAACTTACTTTGGTATAACTTATGTCTTTTTGGGGTGTAAATAATCCACATCCCTGAGCGATGTAGACAGCACTGTGTCAGCGGGAGACCGTCTCACGCCAACATAGCTACCACCTCTTGCAGGGGGTGGACTCATGAAGAGCTCTCTCCCTTTGGCTTCAAGCCTCTTCATCAGAAGCCCTACGGTGGTGAGGCTGCAGCGGGCACCTGCGCGGCTATAAGAGCTGTAGTGTAGCTGTAGCCTTATCTCCCCGACATTATCTTAAACTCTCTTAGACCCACTTTCACTAACGCACCTATGTGCAAGGAAGTCTGAGCTTTTGTAACTTACACACTGAAGGGCCAAGAAAAAGTTTGTTATAGCAGTTTATAGTGTCTAGCTCTAAATTTGATCCCCTGTGTGCAGGGCCGGCTTTAGGACGTGTAGGGCCCAATTCGAACATTTTCAGCGGGGTCCTGGCAGGGATGACTTAGAAAAAAAAAAACGTAAAAAAAAGCCTTTCATTTCTTAGCAACAAATTCCCTACAAAAAGCTCTCATTTAAGGGATGTGCCACAATATATATTTTTTGTACCAATAGGGTTACCATACATCCGTATTTTCCCAGGAGGAATTTTTAAAGTTTAAAAACTCCTCCCAGATGGCAATTTAAATACCAACAAACCTGATATGTCTGGGAAAATACAGATATATGTTAACCCGACCTAAAGTTCTTTTTTAAAAAGATGGGCCTGAACTAGAAATGATCTCCATTTCACATGTGTGGGTCCCTGCCACTCCTTGGGGGTGTGCTGGAGTGACCAGATGTCTCAATTTTATAGGGACAATCCCAATTTTTCGGTCTTTTTCTTATATAGATCCTATTACCCCCCCACCCCCATCCCAATTTGTCACATTTGCTGTCTGGTCACCCTAGGGTGTGCACATGTGTGGGTTCCAGCTGCTCCCTGCCCCCCTCATTGAAGCAGGGTTACTGCCTTGGGAACTGCAGGGCACCAGTGGACATGGGGCTGGCTAGAGGCAGGGCAGAGGCTGACTGGAGGTAGAGTCTGGCTGCAGGCAGGGCAAGGAATGCGGGGCTGGCTGGCAACAGAGGGGTGTGGGGTGGGCTGGCTGGCTTCAGGCAGGGCCACAGGGGTTGGCAGGGCTGGAGACAGAGGAGTGCAGGACTGGCTGGCTTCAGGCAGTGGGGTGCAGCAGGGGTTGGCTGAAGACAGGGCAGGGAGTGCAGGGCTGGTGCTGGCAGGGGGGTGCAGCAGGGGCTGGTTGCAGGCAGGAGGTGCAGCAGAGGCAGCTGGAGCCCTGGACTTTAAATAGCCCCCAGAGCCCCTGCTGGGAGCCCCAGGCCCTTTAAATTGCCCCCTGGGGAAGCCGTGCCGGTACAGCGGACAGGCTCTTGCTGGTATGCCATACTGGGGTTTGGACGTGGGGCCCTCTTGGGGTGGGGCCCGATTCAGGGGAATTGGTTGAATTGGCCTAAAGCCGGCCCTGCCTGTGTGTCTCTGGGCAAATTGCTTTAGCCCCTGTATTACTCCACTCTCCCATCTGTAAAATGGGGATACCAAGACTCCATTAACTCACAGGGATGTTGTGATGCTAGACGTGTTTACAACAGAGGAGTGGGACTGTCCCAGGCTCTGTGATTGTTCAGTGCTTGCCACAACGGGGCGCCGAACCCTGCACGGGGTCTCTGGAGTTATAATAAAAATGCTTTGAAATCCTTGGCTAAGTGTGCTACAGAAAGGCAAAGGGTTTGTTATACTATGATTCAAGCAAACACGCCCAATTAAACGAGATTTTTTTTACAAGCCAGTTCTCCCAAGAAATGCAGCCTGCTTTATGTTCTTTCCCTTCTCTTTGTCACTCCTTTGCTTAGGCTCCTTCTAGTGGTCGCAGTTATGAACTGCCTCGGCTGATTCAATTCATTGAGAATTGGCTGTGGTCAGGGCCGGCTCCAGGATTTTTGCCGCCTCAAGCAGCAAAAAGAAAAAGAAAAAGAAAAGCCGCGATCACAATCAGTTCTGTCGCTGCCGCTTCAGTCTTCAGTGGCAATTCAGTGGCTGGTCCTTCGCTCCGAGAAGGAGTGAGGGACCCGCTGCCGAATTGCCGCCCCCCACCGTTCCCCGCCCCAAGCAGCTGCTTGCTGGGCTGGTGCCTGGAGCCGGCCCTGGCTGTGGTAGTGTTTTAGAATTAGGATTACCAGATAGCAACTGTGAAAAAATGGGGCAGGGAGTGTGTGGTAATAGGCGCCTATATATGAAAAAGGCCCAAAAAACAGGACTGTCCCTTTAAAAAGAAGACAGATGGTTGCCCTATTTAGAATCCCCCGCGCAGGGGTTCCCAAACTTTTGACTAAGGTGACCTACCAACTGCATGTTTTCTCTTTTGGGGAACCCACCATTACAGAGAGAGAGAAAGAAACACAAAATCAAGTGATTTCCACACTGCTAGCACTCCTCCTCAGCTCCCTGCTGCCGCTTTCCTTCTCCTCCCTAGACCAGCCCAACTCCCCAAGCCCTCTGCTCAGCTCCCCCTAGCCCTCCTGCTCTCAATCTCTGAACAACTTGTGCAGTGGGGGGACTGAGAGCCATTAAACCAAACTGGTAAACCCTGGACATGATGGAAACCACTTCAAGCCGAGGGGGGCGGCGGCTCCCCCTCACCCCTGCTCACACCCCTAGTTCTAGCACCGATGCCTAGGGTGACCAGATGTCCCAATTTTATAGGGACAGACTCGATTTGGGGTCTTTTTCTTATATAGACTCTTATTGCTCCCTGTCCCGATTTTTCACACTTGCTGTCTGGTCACCCTGCTGTGGCTCTTGGGAATACGGCCCTATAGCAGGGCTCCTGCTCCAGCCCTGTAGTTCAGGCCGTAAGTGAGAGCGGAAGACAGGCTACAAGGGAACAGAACAACCATCCAGGCTGTTTCTGTCCTGGGAGAGATTAGTCTCACCCTCTTCAAGATCCTTTTATATCTGTGGGAGAGGGGAGGGGCTAACAGAACAGCCCCCACCACGGAGCCACCTCCCAGCATGGGGTCCCCACAATCCCAGTCTTCCCCTCCGTCAAGGCAAGAAGAGCACCCTGTCTCCATCCCAGCTCCCCTCCTGGGCCAGGCCCCCAAGTCCCATATTCTAGTCTGCCTGGAAGAGAGCATGATCCTGCCCCCTATGCACCCCGCTGCAGCAGCTCCTGTCCCAGGGGCTGGGCCTGGCTTCCAGCTCCAGGCATTGCAAACTGGTGCATGAGGGCTTCCGTGCTGGCAGGTTTGGCCCAGCCACCCCTCTGTCACCGGGCCCCCAAACCTAAGTGGTGCTGCAGCCCCAGGGACCAAGTCGCAGTGCCACTCACTCAGGTTTGGCCTGGTGCCTTCTCCATCATAACAGATGGGACAGCTGGGCCAAACCCAAGTAGTGGTGTAATGCCGTGCACCAGGTCGCACCACCACTCGGGCCGAGGGGCCTCTCAGGTAGGGGGCCCCCACCTCCTTCTGGGTGACCCTGGTGGAGGGGACGGGTACTTCTGGGGCATGCACAGGGCAGGGATTGATGTAGGAGGGAGAGGCAGTGAAAGGCAACCCACTTAAACCCTTTCCACGGCCCCCCCTCCCAAAATGAAACCCTTTTGTCTTCCTTCCAGACGTCGTGGGCCTTTTCAATGTCATCAACAAGGAGTGCGCTACGTCATGTGAGCCGCGCTACCAGGACTTCACCGTGGGAAATCAGAACATTTCCTGCTGCAGTACCGACCTCTGCAACCACAACGGGGCGGGCAGCGTGAGCAGCAGCTACGCCACCATGGCAGCAGGGCTTACCGCCAGCGTCCTCTGCGTCCTTCTGAGGAACGGGCTGTGAGGCGTGGGGAGGAGGCCTTCGGCCTGACAAAATCCTGGCGCTTTCCCACTGCAGCTAGGATGCTAACCACTGGCCCCAGCTTCACGCTTAGCTCTCTCTTGCATGCTTATAGCTGGCTGCCGATGCCTCCCTGGCAAGAGCTTCGTTCCTCTGTTAATTAAGAAGAAGAAAAAGTGTGTGTGTGCGCGCGCGCCTCTAAGAAGGACGCACTGCTCAGCTGCTGCATTTGTTGCTCCATCAAGTGCACATCCGTGCATGTGTGTTTGTGCGCCAGAGACACTGATTTTGGCAGACACACATGCTGTGTCACTGTTGTCGGGAGCATGTGTGTTATGTGAGATACCCTTTACTGTTGTACAGCAAAGCAGAAGGCATGAGCTGGACATACAAGACAGCTGGAGTCCTGGCCCATGACTCTGGTTCCTAGGTGTGGCCGCTGCACAAATAATAAATGATAACAATAAACAGGGGAAGCCTTAGCGTGTTTTGGGGCCCCGGTACCATGCACACCGTGTCTAATCAGCTTCTCAGCTGTCCCACTAGGCAAAGAAAGACCTACGCTTGTCAGCAGCCCGCCAGCCGTGATTTCTTGTTAACTCCTTCCATGCTGCTCTCTTTCCCCGACCCAGGCCAGGCCCCTGGAGACATTTTCACCTAGAGTCACCCCAGCACTAGGACTGTCTGCAGTTGTTCCCCTTGTCTGCTGTTCTGAGTGGTAGTAGCACCCTCTGAAGCCACCCTCCCTTGTGGTCTTTGGTTCTCTCTCACTATGTATCCTCCAGGCTACTCCCTGGTACACGTCTGAAGGCGGAGACGGGAACAAGCTTTGCTGCATGGCTAATGAGGTGTTTCCCTTGAAGCACAAGGAAGAATAGAGAGATTCAACAAGCAGGTGCATATTTTCCAGCCCAGCTGCTTGTTTTCTGAGACACAAACACACACGCCCAATACCACCGGCGAGCTCCAGGGGGAGGAGAAGCCAGGGCTGGAAAATCACTAACAGAACCCATAGAAGGGGAGATACAGAGACTTGTCTGGATGGACTCTGTCTCAGCGAGATGTTCTCAATAGCACTCAGGAGCAGAGAGGGGATCCTGTCTAGGATCATCACAATATTTCCCCCTCTCAGGACGGGCTCTGGGATTTCTGGGATCCTCTGCAAAATAGCCCACCTAGATTTCTCCTTCCTTCCCGGGGATCGTGGGAATTTCCCCGACTTCCCAAGCACATCCATGCCACCTCCTTGCTGCCTGGGAGCTCCCATTCAGGCCCTGGTGGCTCTCTCCCTCCCTCACATGTTTAAGGCTCTGTATTATCTAACATCCCTCCGAGTTTAAGTGGCAACTTCCTCCATAGGGAGCTGCTCAGGATGACCTCTGGCATAGGAGTCCATCCTCACTGACAAAACCTGTTTGCCTGCCCACACCTACCAGAGTACACAGGCAGCTAGCTCAGAGGATTGTGGCTGGTTTGCACAGGATGCAGTGCATTTAGGAGCAAGGTTAGCCTCCTTACATAGGTGTGATGAGGAGGTCCCAGCTACTTATCCGCTTGTATTAGAAGACCCTGGTTAAGGCAGGCAATTGAGTAGCAAGTTGGTATATCCAAGGGGGTTCTTTGGCACTTTGGGTTCCCCCAAGGATCTATTCTGGGACCTCTGCTGTTCAGCATATTCATAAATGATCTGGAAAATGGGTAAACAGTGAGGTGGCAAAGTTGGCAGATTATGTACAGGTTTCAGGGGGGTAGCCGTGTTAGTCTGTATCAGGAAAAACAACAAGGAGTCCTTGTGGCACTTAAGAGACTAACACATTTATTTGGGCATAAGCTTTCGTGCACTATAAGTATATACAATTAATAGATGATATACAATTACTCAGGACACTTAAGTCCAAAGGTGATTCAGAAGAGTTACAAAGGGATCTCACAAACTGGGTGACTGGGCAAGAAAATGGCAGATGAAATTCAGTGTTGATAAATGCAAATCAGTGCACAATGAAAAATGTAATCCCAACTACACCTACAAAATGATGGGATCTAAATTCACTGCTACCACTCAAGAAAGAGATGTTGGAGTCATTGTGGATAGTTCTCTGAAAACATTCACTCAATGTGCAGCAGCAGTCAAAAAAGCTAAAGAAAAATGTTAGGAATGGTTAGGAAAGGGATAGATAATAAAACAGAAAATATGATAATGCCACTATATAAATCCATGGTCTGCCCATATCTGGAATACTGCATGCAGATTTGGTCGACCCCCTCTCAGAAAAGATACAGAAAAGACACAGAGAAGGACAACAAAAATGATTAGGGTATAGAACAGATTCTATACTAGGAGAGATTAAAAAGACTGGGATGGTTCAGTTTAGAAAAGAAGTGACTAACAGGGGATATGACAGAGGTCTATAGAATCATGAGTTGTGTGGAGAAAGTGACTAAGGAAGCATTATTTACCCCTTCACATAACACAAAAGCCAGGGTCATCCAATGACATTAACAGGCAGCAGGTTTAGAACAATCAGAAGGAAGTATTTCTTCACACACCGCACATCAACCTGTGAAACTTGTTGCCAGGTTGATGTGCGAAAGTATAACTGGGTTAAAAAAAGCTCTAGATACGTTCATGGAGGATAGGGCCATCAGTGGCTAGTCCGTAAGAGGGTCAGGAATGCAACGCCATGCTCTGAGTGCTGCCTCTGACTGCCAGGAGCTGGGACTGGACAACAGAGGATGGACCACTCAATAAATTGCCCTGTTCTATTCATTTCCTCTGAAGTATCTGGCACCAGCCACTGTCAGAAGACAAAATACTGGGCTAGCTGGACGACATCCATTCTTATGTCTCATTGGAAGCAGACATTGCTGAGTTCCAAAAACCTAACTCTAAGCACTCAGACAATAGGCTGGGTGTCCTGGCCCCTGCTGAACTCAATAGCAAAATTCCCACGTACTTCCCTGGGGTCAGACTTTCACCCACCGTGAACAACTCAATGAAAGCCTCTCACCAGCCACGGTCAAAACCCAAACCTACTATGTTGGGGGGATGATGGATGTGATAGAAACCGTTACAATGCCGTGCCACGCCGTGATGCACCTCCAGCTGCAATACTGGGTTGAGGTCTGATTAGAATGTCGCCAAAAAAGTCTCAGCAGATATAGAAGAGATTCCAAGACAGGATCTGACCACGATTAAAAGCCCGGAGAGATTTCTGTATGAGGAGACACTGGGAAAATTAGAACCATTAAGCAAGGAGAGGAAGCTAAGAAGGGAAGCCATGAGAGGGGTGTATAAATTAATCAATGGTCTAGAGAAGGCAGATCGGATGCTCCTATCTACCCTTTCTCATATAAACTTTTTAACCATAAGGGGAGTTCAGCACTGGAATAGGAGTCCAAGGGACTGTCGGGGAAAAGACCACCACCCTATTGATTTTTGATCAGATGGCCTGAGGCACCTTTATTGATATATCACAATACAAATGTGCACACAGGGAGAGACAGCGAGTCACCCTAGCAAGGGTTAAGCTGCTCTGCCCGATACAGATTTCATTGAGCTTATAAAGATTAAAACCGCAAAATGTCACACATTAACACAGCCTTATTTGGTAATTAAATTGCTAACACTGCAAACTGTAACTGATACTTTTCCCTATATGGCACACAACTTTGCAATTCAGCAAGCATCTTTGTACATTTTCCTGTTGATGTTCTTTTGACAGTCAAGTCTGCGGTTTGACCGTTCTAGCACCTTTTCTGTAGTACCGAGAGCAGGCTCAGCTGTTGTAACATAACAGATCTCCTGGTTCCCCTTTATCCAATTCTAGTTCCTCTTTTTGGGGCCCTAACCACATCTTTCTGCCTCGGCAAGGCCTTTGTACAGAAAAACAAGCTTAGCAGAAGTTAAAACTCTTGCTCCTAGCTAAAGGCTTTTGGGCCTACTCTTACTCTATTCTCAGTAAAAAATCTGGGGCCTTGGGTAAGGTAGAGTCAAGGAAGGGGGGGAGGTTCCCTATCAGGAGGTTGGGGAATCCCCATCACTGCAGGTTTTTAAGAGCAAGTTGGACACACACCTGTCAGGGCTGGTCTAGGTTCACTTCGTCCTGCCTCAGTGCAGTGGGCTGGACTTGATGACATCCCAAAGGCCCTTCCAGCCCGACATTTCTATGATTCTATAAGACAAGAACAACAGGACACTGATGCACAATGTACTTGTGGAACTCACTGCCACTGTTAGAGGATCCCTGAGACCAAGAGTTCAGGAAGAGTCAAAGAATCAGACATTTACATGAATGGTCTTCTTAGTGTATGCACAACGTGCCTCAGGAGGCACATGACCAGGATTCATCATTGAATTTGGTCTGCTGGTTGGACAATTAGCTTCTCTGGCCAGGGCCAGGTACTGACGGGGAACACAACATGAACACGGATCCATGTGAGAACTCCCAGTTACATCAGTCAGGATTAAAACAATTAGAAGGGATATAAACCCACCTGCTTCAAGGCACAAGCCAGCCACTAACTGACTTGTTAGGAAGAAACTTCCCCTGTGGAGCAAGGTCTCCCATCATTATCCCTTAGGGGCTTTTCTTACTTGCCTCTGAAGCAGCTGGCACAAGCCACTGTGGGAGGCAAGACACTGAACTGGATGGACCCAGGCTGACCCAATGTAAAGTCCTGCTCAGCACAGGGTTCAAGCAATGGACACTTACACTGTTAGGAACGATCAGTGCCAGAGCTGGGCCTAGGACTCTGGTCTCCTGCATGTCTGGCCTGTGCTTTAGCCACAAGACCGCAATCCATTCCTTCTGCTGCGACCCCATGACACACATAGACCGGACTGTCTCTGTCAGACTCTGCTGCTCCTTTCTACTGGCTGCTAAAATAAAGAGGCCGATTCACATCTGACTTCTCATGAGCCTGCAAACCAAATCTGAGGAGGGGCATTTACTCTTCACTGCCCCAGGCCTCTGCCATTGCCCGTGCTAGTAATATAAGGACACAAATGCCTATTTACCAGGCAGCTCATCTGTAACTACCACACCCTCTGTACACAAGGCAGGACATGGGAGGTGGCCCTGTTCAATGATTTACAGCAAAAGAGAAAACTATGTTGTTCAACGCCCCAGAGCAAGATCCAAGAGGCTGATTCACCTGCCTTACCCTTCAAGATCTGCTCTCCATTCACGCAAGCTACTTTGTTTGCTTATGGATGTACTGTGCTTAGGGAGATGGGCCAAGGTCCTAGGCAATGGCAAATAAGAGGCAAAATTCAGCAGCTGAAAGAAAGAGAAGAGGACGTATGGGATATATAGGTGGTTGGTCAGCAGATGTTTCAGTTAGAATGAGCCTGGGGATGAGCTCAATGGGCCCCCAGCTGCTGGCTGAGCCCTGGGGCTGAGCCCAATGGGACCCTACTGCCACCTGTAGTTCCTAGATATTCTGCTGCCCCAGTACTAGCCAGCCACAGCTTAGGTTGTAGGTCTGGAAACATAATCGGAGTATGGACCAACCTCTCCCAGCCTGCTTTCTCGTTGGGCATTCAGCACAGAACTCTGAAGCTGACAGGGGTTTGTTTGCACTTCAAGTATTTCCAGAGAGTCACCTTTTAGTGGGGGCGGGGGCAACCTTCCTCTTTGAAAAAGAAGCCTTTGGGCCAAGAGCCCCTCCCTGGCCCGTGTTATTGTGTCAGGACCTGCGGAGTGGCTCATCAAAGTCAGCGGCTGAGGTGGCACCTCCCTAGCAGTGGCATCATCGCATGCCCCCTGAGGGCTCTGAGAGCCACTGCTGTGGCTGTGTATATGTCAGGGGTGCCACGGAGGCTGTGATGTCATCATCACAACTCTGATAACCCACCAATATAACCCCAGGGGCTGCCAGCCTTTCGTTGTTCTCCACAGCACCCACACAGGGCCTCAGGAGAAGGTGGGATCTCCGTGCAGGAAGCTGGGGGCATCTTCTGGGACCTTTACAATGTGTGAGGGACTTAAGGAGCTCAGTCTGTCTAGCTTATCAAAGAAAGGTTCTGTTTTTAACCCTCTTACATTTTTGGCCTTCATTACATCCCCTGGTAACAAGTTCCACTGGTTGACTGTGAGTTGTGTGAAAAGTGCTTCCTCATGTGTTTTTTTTAAACCCGCTGCTTATTAATGTCATTGGGTGACCTCTCGTTCATGTGTTATATGAAGGGGTAAATAAACTAAATAAAATAAAATAACACTTAGTTACTTACTCCACACCAGTCACGATTTTATAGACCTCTTAATATGCCCCCTCAGTCATAGACCCATAGAAAAGTCGGTCTGGAAGGCACCTCATTAAGTCCAGCTCCCCTGCACTGAGGCAGGACCAAATAAACCTAGACCATCCTTGACAAATGTTTGTCTTACCTGTTCTTGAAAACCTCCAATGACGGGATGTTCTACAACCTCCTTTGGAAGCCTAGTCTGGAGCTCAACTATCCATATAGTCAGGAAAAACTGTCTAATATCTAACCTAACCCCCAGTTGCTGCAGATTAAGCCCTTTACTTCTGGTTCTACCTGCAGTGGACATGGAACACAGTTGGTCACTGTCCTCATTATAACAGGCCTTAACACATTTGAAGACTTCCAGGTCTCCCCTCTGCCTTCTTTTCTCAAGACTAGTCATCTCTTTTGCAAGCTGAACGGTCCCAGTCTTTTTAATCTCTCATCATATGGAAGCTGTTCCATTCTTCTAATCATTTTGGTTGCCCTTCTCTGCACTTTTTTCCAATTCTAATACATCATTTTTGAGTTGGAATGACCAGGACGGCACTCAGTATTTCAGGTGTGGGCGTACCATGGATTTATATAGTGGCATTAGGATTAGTATTGCTGGCTGATTTCTTTCCCAGGCTGTTGAATTGATCCACTCCCATTCTATACTCCCCTTCACTCCAAAGTCCACCTATTGGATTGGTTCCATTGCCTGAATCCACAGGCACCCCTATTCTGGCTAGCTAGCTATTTGCGTCAGCCAGGCAGACGTCACCCTTCCCTGAAGTGCATTCTGACAGAGGAGATGCTGTTTCTGGCTTGGTGGGAGTTGATCCCCTGGCCCTTGTAGTAAGATGAGGCCCTGAAACATAAACCCATATCAGAGGCCTGCTATGATGCCTGAGGCCTGAACTAAAGTAATGGTCAAGACTTTGCTAACATAAAGCAAAATTCAGCTGTGAGCCAGAGGCAGGCCCTGCTCACAGAAGCTGGCAACAAAAGGGCTGATGCTGCAAAAACACACATACCTAAAAGGTACTGGACACTAGAGACACCAGAACACTCCGATACTTGCTCACTCCACACAGATAACAAGGACAGGGGCAAAAGGGTAATATGATTGATAGAGTTGTTTTGTTCAAATTAACATGTACAAGGTGAGAGGCGGCACCTTGCTACGTAGAGGGGTTGTACCTCAATACGTCAGGAGTGATGTGTAACTTGTTTGTACCTATGTATAAGAATGCATCCCTGAATGAACGTCTTTTTCTGGCCTACGGGGCAGTGGAAAGTCCCGCCACTGACTGAGCCAGTCCATTCCCAGAGAACACATATGTACTAACTAGCAGCACCTTGGATATCTAATCTGGGGAGCTGGAGATTATGTTTCTCTTCGACAGTAAAACTGGCCTGGTTGCCTTTGTGCCTTATCGGAGTCTGCGGTCATTGGAGGTTCTCTTGGGGTCTGCTGTGCCAGCGATCTGCAGAGCCGGGGCAACACACAGAGGGAACATACACACGCAGCCAACTGAGTCAGAGGCTGCCTCAAACACCTCCGGCATCGATGGAAGATGCACATCCTCATTGAGGTCCGTGGATCTTGACCAGTCCAGACTCGACCGCACCCCCGCTGGAGCAGGAGTCGACGGAACCCATTGGCTTTTTAAGGTCCTGGTGCTCTGATCGGCCCCTCACCAGCCTCTTTTTCTTTGCAGGCACCAGAGATGGTGATCGGTGCCTCATGGAGGCCGATTTTCTCTGTCCTGATTCTCCCTGGTGCCGGGACTTAGAAGTCTTAGACTGGGCTTCCTGACTTGATAGTGGTGCTCGGGTGCTGCGCACCGAGGAAGAGGTGCTGGGTGCCCGATCGGGCAGCTCGGGGTTCGAGTGTGGCCGTAAGGCTGCCTCCATCAGGAGCACTTTGCGTCTCTGCTCTCTGTCCTTAAGAGTCCTGGGACGGAATCCCCTGCAGATACTGCACTGTTTCCTTTGGTGGCTCTCTCCGAGGCACCTTAAGCAGGGAGAGTGCGGGTCACTCTTCGGCATAAACCTCCAACAGTCCTTGCAGAGATTAAACGCTGGGGACCCAGGCATGCCCCAGTGGGACGACGACTATGTTGGGGGGAAAAATCTCAAACTATTAACTGTCTAACACTAACTCTAAACTATGAGAGAAGGAACAACTATATACACTTACACAGGACATTGCTATGCTTGCTGTAAGAGTGAGCAAAAGTTCCAGCTAGCCTTCACCTGCGGTAAGAAGAAACTGAAGAGGTGGAGAGTCGGCGGGCTCCTATATAGGGCGCCATGGAGGCACCACTCCAGGGGGGCGCCAAGGCTGACCCTACGGACGCTGCTAAGGGAAAATCTTCCAGCTGACATGCACGCGGCGTGCACACACGTGCTTGAAATGGACATGAACAATCACTCGAAGAAGAACCTTAATTTATTTTGCTTTAGAAGGGAGTTAAACTGTGAAAAAAATCTACACTTATTCTGGAATAAGTGTATCCACATGGTGGAGTTATACCAGTATAACTATAGTGGTTTGGTATACTGCCATCATTAAACCACTATAATTGGGGATGGAAGGATTAGATTATCAGTAAATGTTGATTTCAACACACACACACACACACACACACATAATACACACACACAAACTGAGAACATATTTCCATTGATAATAATTGAAACTTGCAGATGGACAAAGAAAAATGCTGCTTGAGAACTTACTAGAGGTTTTGATTTTCAGGATATTTACTGTGTCTATTTTGACCTGGGATGTTGACAACTTGTGTTTTAAAGCTTTAAATTTTTGCATCTCAATGTTTATTGTCATTAAATAATTATTGTCTGACCTGCTGCCTGATTTCTTGAAACTGTGAACATTTACACAGATAAAAATCAGGCAGGAGGGATGCTTAAAAATTAACATGGAAATTATGCATCAAAATTATTTTTAAAAAGGAATTCTGTCAAGCCAAACTATAATTATACTGGTATAACCCCCCATGTGGACATACTTATTACAGAATAGGAATAGCTTATTTCAGGCCTCCGTGATCACCAAATACCTCGTTGTTGTTTTTTCAAGGTTATGAAATCAGAAGTTGATTTAAAGATGACCTGCAATAGAATTTGCATAAAACAATGGGCTTCTGCCATTTTGGGGGGCTCTTTATGATCAATAAAGAAGGTTGGAGTAGATTTTGCCCCTCAAAAGCATTTCATTTTCCCCCTATGCTTATTCTTTTTATTAGAAGTTAAAATCTTGTCTGCCCTGGAAGAGTCTACAGAGAACTTGTGGTCACAAAAGTCAAGAGAATGAAGGTGGAACAAATGAGAGAGGAATAGAGCTTTTTAGTACAATTTCACTACAGCGTTATTTGAGTGATCTACCCTGGAGCTACTTCTGTCATATTAAGGGCTGGTCTACACTACGGGGTAAAATTGATTTTAGATACGCAATTTCAGCTACATGAATAACGTAGCTGAAGTCGAATATCTAAAATCGATTTACTCACCCGTCCTCACCGCGCGGGATCGATGTCCGTGGCTCACCATGTCGATTCCGGAACTCCGTTGGGGTTGGTGGAGTTCCGGAATCGATATATGCGCGCTCAGGGATCGATATATCCTGTCTAGATTAGACGCGATATATCGATCCCCGAGCAATCGATTTTAACGCGCAGATATGGCGTGTAGTCTAGACATGGCCTTAGCCTGTCATGAGGGTTCCTGGCCACGCTACAGAATAACAGACCCGGTGTTATAATGCCCTGGGTCCACACTGGCGCTCTACCATCTGGTATGTTGTGCAGACTTCTGAGGGCACGTGACATGGCTTGTAGCTGCACAATAAGCTTCCTCACTCTATGTATGCTTTTGCAGTATATTGTGAGAGAACTTGTCTGTCCTTTCTGGGCACCCTGGGCAGACATGAGATTGAGATATAATATATGGCAACTTTGCAGTGAAGACAAGGCCCTTTTGTTTGACTCTGTTTGTTTTTGCTGGCTTAAATTTAACTCTGATGCCTAATGAACATTTTGGAGAAAGGAAGGCTTGGTTAAAGATTCAACCCTTCAGTTAAGTTGTGAACACTCAAGGATCATTGATCGTTTCTGTCCCTCTACACCTAAAAAGGGTCTTCTAGGAAAAAACAGGGAGGGAAAGGCATCACATGCCTAAATGTAAATGCAAGCAGTGACACCCAATGCTTAAAGACAAACAAACCACCACCACTCTCAGGCCTTCTTCATAGATCGGAAAGAAGATCGAGGAAAAAAGCAGATCCTCAATTAAAAAGACATCCTGTGCCAAACCCTTACAGCACATGCACTCTTTGCTGTCTTTGGACTGAGACCATTTGCCTCAACACCGGTGATGAAATGGAAATCACAGACTCGGGGACGTTCAAAGAGAGCTTCTGTTTCCCTGTCCTTTCTAAGCCTTGTGCAATGAATGGCTCTCTCACTTAGAGATTTACAGTAGAGGTGAGTTAGTGACATTTCTCAAACTGGGTGTTTTTAATTAAGGTGACTCTAATCAGCTTATGAGTCACAGAAGTTCAGCCTCTGGGGAAGCTGCATCTTTCATGTTCCCCTCCGCTTGGTGTACTCCAATGAGGGAGAATGCCCAAACCGCACCCCAACGCCATAGCCTAGTCTCCCTGAACGTTAGGAAGACCACACAGGGCTGGCCCGTACCTCTGCAATGAGCTGCGTCAAACCTCCAGCTCTCTCACCCCCAAACCTTGAGAAAATGCCCAGGCTCACTTTACCTGGCATTCTGCTTCTGCATGCTTCAGATGAGAGAGACACTACCCTTGTGCTTTCCTCACTGCTGCACTCTCGGACCCGGGTAAAGATAGATCTCTGTGGATACATCTATACCACCCACAGCAGCCAGCCACAGGGCCTGGGAAGCTCACATTATGGTGCTAAAAGCAGTGGTGTGGACATTCAGGTGGAGTTGAGCTCTGAAATCCACCCACCTCCCTAGACTTCAGAGCCCGAGTTCTGGACTAAGCCCCAGCGTCCACACAGCTATCCTTAGTACTGTACTGTGAGCCCAAGAATTGCTGCTGCGGGCACCACAGAACGTGTAGATGCACCCAGTGTTGCTCCACTGCTGCTGAAAGGGAGTGGGAAGGAAATGGGTCACCCATTCCCCTGAAGATATTTAAGGATGTAGCGAGAAGAGGGCCTTTGCAGGCACCCCCTAGAGATGGCTGATGTGAGGAGCAAGCCTGCTGCCTGCTCCAGAAAGATAGGAAGGAATCTGACCCCAAACATTGTCAGGGAGGAAACATGTGGGCTACTGGGATCCCCAGAAACCATCTCATAAGAATGGCCACACCAGGACAGCCCAATGGTCCATCCAGCCCAGTGTCCTGTCTTCCCGCAGTAGCCAAAGGCAGATGCTTCCGAGGGAATGAGCAGAACAGAGCAATCATCGAGTGATCCATCCCCTGTCATCCACACCCAGCATCTGCCAGTCAGAGTCTTAGGGACAACCAGAGCCTGGCATTGTGTCCCTGACCATCTTGGCTAATAACCATGGATGGACCTATCTTCCGTGAACCCACCTAATCCTTTTTAGAACCCAGTTATACTTTTGGCCTGCACAACATTCCCTGGCAATGAGTCCCACAGGCTGACTGTGCAGTGTATGAAGAAATACCTATGTTTGTTTTAAACCTGCTGCCCATTAATTTCATTGGATGACCCCTACTTCTTGTGTTATGGGAAGGGGTAAATAACATTTCTTTATTCACTGTCTCCACATCAGTCATGATTTTGTCAGCCTCTATCATATCCCCCTTAGTCGTCTCTTTTCCAAGCTGAACAGTCTCAGTCTTTTTAATCTCTCCTCCTACAGAAGCTGTTCCATGTCCCTAATCATTTTTGTTGCTCTTCTCTGTACTTATTCCATTTCTAATATCTCTTTTTTGAGATGGGCAACCAAAACTGTTCGCAGTATTCCAGATGTGTGCATACCGTGGATTTACATAGTGGCATTATGATATTTTCTGTCTTATTATCTATCCCTTTCCTACTGGGTCCTTATATTCTGTTCGCTTTTTTGACTGTTGCTGCACGTTTAGCGGATGTTCTCAGAGAACTATCCGTACTGACTCCAAGATCTCTTTCTTGAGTGGCAACAGCTAATTTAGACCCCATCACTTGGTGTGTCTAGTTGGGATTATGTTTTCCAATGTGCGTTACTTTGCCTTTACCAGCACTGAATTTCATCCTCCATTTTCTTGCCCATTCACCCAGTTTTGAGACATCCCTTTGTAACTCTTCACAGTCTGCCTTGGACTTGACTATCTTAAGTAATTTTGTATCATCTGCAAACTTTGCCATCTCACTGTTTTACTGCTTTTTCCAAAGAATTTATGAATATGTTGAAGAGTTCTGGTCCCAGTACAGACTCCTGGGGGACCCCAATATTTACCTCTTTCCACTCTGAAAACTGGCCATCTCATACTGAACTCGGTGCAAGCCAGGCCTTGTTAGGAGACAGTCTGAATCATCTACAGGCTTTGTGGGAGCCTCTTTCCTGAGATAGAGTGAATCTTTACTTGTCTATCCCTGCCACATGCTGTTGGACTTGATGCAAGGATGGCTGGGAGAATTTCTCTGGCCTGTGCTACACAGGGGATCAGGCTGAATGGTCACAATGGTCCCACCTTGCCTGTGAATCACAGTATGAACCTGAGTTTTGCCTCGGCTTGCACCGAGTTCAGTATGAGATGGCCAGTTTTCAGAGCGGAAAGAGGTAAATATTGGGGTCCCCCAGGAGTCTGTACTGGGACCAGAACTCTTCAACATATTCATAAATTCTCTGGAAAAAGCGGTAAACAGTGAGATGGCAAAGTCTGCAGATGATACAAAATTACTTAAGATAGTCAAGTCCAAGACAGACTGTGAAGAGTTACAAAGGGATCTCTCAAAACTGGGTGAATGGGTCTCAGGCTGAATCATCCACTCAGGTTGTCGCCTTCTGCCAGTCACCATGCCCAGCATGGAAAAACAGCAGGCCATGTGCTCTGCATTGACAGGGCCAGCCTCATGGGTGGGTGCTGTGGTCTTGGGGGTGCCGTGGTCAAGAGTCAAGGAGCAGAGTGAGGTGTGAGGCCATGGAAGGGAGCTTGGGGAAAGGGGGAAGGCAGTGGGGTTCAGCAGCGGTGTGGGAGGTGGGCAACCCGGGGAGGCAGTGGAGACCAGGGTGATGGGGGTAATGGGTTAGGGCCTGGGGGAGGCAGCAGGAGCCAGAGGCAATGAGGGGATGGTTGGGGAGCCGGTGGAGGGGCGATGGGGGGAATGGGTGGGGAGCCAAAGGAGGCAGCAGGGGCCAGGAGCGATGGGGGGATGGCTAAGGAGGTGGTGGGGGCCAGGAGCAATGGGGGGATGGATAGGGAGGTGGTGGAGGCCAGGAGCGATGGGGGGATGGATAGGGAGGTGGTGGGGGCCAGGAGCAATGGGGGGATGGATAGGGGGGTGGTGGAGGCCAGGAGCGATGGGGATGGATAGGGAGATGGTGGGGGCCAGGAGCGATGGGGGGATGGATTTGGAGGTAGTGGGGGTCAGGAGCGATGAGGAGAGGAGTGTGGGGCCAGGGAGGCAGGGGGTGAGGGAAAGGGCAGGGTGGGACACCCAGGCACTGCAATACAAATTGGCCCAGGGCCTCATTCTCCCTAAGGCTGTCCCTGTGCATCGAGCTGGAATGGAACGCAAAGGTCTAGCTGGAATTCAGCCAAGACACCTGAGATGATCACAACGCTCTCCTGAAAAGAACCATAAACATCCCAACTAGGCGATCCGCCCACTGGCCCAGGGCCTGTCCCCCAGGCAGCCTCGGGCTCTGGGTTGTAAAATCCCAGCCAGTTAGGAAAGAAAACGAGGGCAGGGAGCGATTGCCTGAGGGAGCTCCCTGACCAGTCCTACCTCCTAACACCTCCCCAAAGGCAGCAAGCTCCAGGTGACCCCCAGATTTCAAGGGAGTTGCTTGGCTTTCAGTCTCCGTTCACTGCACTGAGGTCCAGCCAGCTAAAGCCTGGTAGGCTCATTTTCCATAAAGCACCCTGTCGTTGTCACCCCCGGCTCAGCCGCACACTGGCTAGCTCGCGCAGGAACGCCAATGCACACAAGCCATGAGCCTCTGCCAGTGTTTTAAACACCGCGGCGTCCGTCCTGATGTGCTGTAGCCAGGGGCTAGGCACAGCTCGCTGAGCCAGTGCTGGTTGTCGAGGTTGGGAGTCCTTCTCCAACACACCCTCCGGTTCAACACCTAGCTCCTGGGAGCCACAGTGTCGGGGGATGCCAGAACGGCAAGGCCAAGGCCACGGTCCTCCCGCTTTTTAAACTGGATGGGCCTGTCCGTTTTTCGCCAGGAGCATGACCACCTGCCCCTCCTCTTCCCCCTTGATGCCCTGCCCCTGGCCAGGCTGAATTGCAGGGAAGAGCGGCCTGGGGAGCCAGGCAGCGGCCTCAGGAGCCTGGCAGCTGTGGGGAGCCGTGAACCTGCCACCTGCCCCGGGTGGGGGAAGACTGAGAGCAGCCCCCAACTCATGTCCCTAGCACCTGGCCCCTCTGCCCAGGGCAGGTGTAAGATCCACACCTCCCCACAGCTGCAGGGTTGCCAACTTTCTAATGCCACAAAAGTGAACACCCCTGCCCCACCCCACCCAGCTCCTTCCCCAAGCCCACACCCCTTCTCCAAGGCCCTGCCCCGGCTTACTCCATCCCCCGTCCCTCCATCATTCGCTCTCTCCCACCCTCATTCATTTTCACCTTTCTGGGGCAGGGGGTTGGGGTGTGGGAAGGAGGTGAGGGCTCCAGCTGAGGCGGGGCCAGGGATGAGGGGTCTGGAATGTAGGAGGGGGCTCTGGGCTGCGGCAGAGGGTTGTTGAGGGGGTGAGGGCCAGGGATGAGGGGTTTGGGATGCAGGAGGGGGCTCCGGGCTGGGGCAAGGGATTGTGGTATGTGCGGGGGGGGGTGAGGGCTCCAGATGGGGGTGCAGGCTTTGGGGTGGGGCTGGGGCTGAGGGATTTGGGGTGCAGGAGGGGGCTCAGGGCTGAGGCATGGGGTTGGGGTGTTGGAGGGGTGTAGGCTCTGGGAGGGAGTTTGGGTGTGGGAGGGGACTCTGGGTTGGAGTAGGGGGTTGGGCTACGGGAGGGGTGTGGGGTCCCAGCGGCACTTACCACGGCTCCCGGAAGCAGCCGCCAGGTCCCTGCAGTCCCTAGGCACGTGGGTGGCCAGGGAGGCTCATGCCTGCTCTCATGCCTGCAGGCACTGCTCCCACAGCTTCCATTGGTTGCAGTTCCTGTGTGCTACCTCTCATGGCTTTAAACATGGCTTTAGTGGTACCTTGTCCCCCAGGGAATTATCACCTTAGCTATGCCAGTGATTCTTCTAAAACTGCCCACCAAGCCTGTTCAGTGAGTTTCATGGAGCTACAATGGACTGAGAGCGGCTTGCAGAAATCTTGTTTACTACCAGTTTTAATATGGCTAACTGTAATTGCATATGTCAAAGAACAAAGAATACGGGCCATACTTACACAATGCGGGACTCTACCCTGGGAAGCAGTGACTCTGGAAAAGATTTGGGAGTTGTGATGGATAGTTAGTTGTGGCCAAAGCAACTAATGCAATCCTTGGGTGCAGAAACAGGGGAATTTCAAGTATGAGTACAGAAGCTATTTTAACTCTGTATTTGGCACTGATGTGACTGCTGGAATCCTGCGTCCGGCTCTGATGCCCACAATTTAGAAGGATGTTGATAAATTGCACAGGGTTCAGAGAAGAGCCATGAGAATGATTAAAGGATTAGAATATGTGCCTTATACTGATAGTCCCAAAGAGTTCAATCTACTTAGCTTAACAAAGAAAAGTTTCGTAAGTGGCTATGTAGGGAACAAATATTTAATAATGCGCTCTTTAATCTAGCAGAGAAAGGAGTGACATTATTCAATAGCTGGAAGTTGAAGCGGGAAGAATTCGGACTGGAAATAAGGTGTACGTTTTTGACAGTGAGAGTAATTAACCATTGGAACAATTTGTAAAGGATCATGGTGGATTCTCTATCACTGGCAATTTTAAAATCAAGGTTGGGTGGTTTTTTTAAAGAGCTGCGCTAGGAATTCTTTTGGGGAAGTTCTATGTATTATACCCAAGGTCATAGTGTCATAGAATCATAGTGTTAGAGCAGGGACTTGATCCCTAACCACCAGACCATCCTTCCTCTCTTTCCCTTTGCCAGTCACGCCCCCTTCTGATCTCCACTCCTACTTGCTGCTGTAGCTTCAGGCATCTGGTTTAGCTGATTGCCATATTTGGGCGGGGGGGAGGAATTTTCCTCCAGGGCAGATTGGCAGAGACCCTGGAGGGGGTTTCGCCTTCCTCTGCAGCGTGGGGCAGGGGTCACTTGCTGGAGGATTCTCTGCACCTTTAAGTCTTTAAACCATGATTTGAGGACTTCAGTGGCTCAGACATCGGTTTGTTGCAGGAGTGGGTTGGTGAGATTCTGTGGCCTGTGTTGTGCAGGTGGTCAGACTAGATGATCATAATGGTCCCTTCTGACCTTGAAGTCTATGATTCTATGATCTCCTCATTGAAGCTATTGGGTTGAAGAAACTAATATGGAGAAACATCCAACAGGTACCAAGGGGAGAGATACACCAAACTCATCTTACCTAAAGCCATGCCTTTCTGGTTCGGTGCAGCTCCGCTGAGCACGCAGAAAGTAAGGGCCTGATCCTCAGCGGGGTGAATCCACATGGGTCTGCTAAAGTAAAGGGAGCAACATTTATTTCCAGCTGAGAAGCAGTCCCTAAAGGTGCAGGCACCTGGGCCCAGCAAAGAGTCAAAGGCACCCCAATATGCACCGTTAAGAGTGGGCGAGCCAGTGACTAATGCTTTGTGTGGACACCTAGCAGGCCGTCAGGGCGTGGGATGAAGATCCAGAAAAGGGTGGCAGGAGGGAGCTGGATGGTAGCAAAACAAGCTGCGGGGAGGCAGCCCATCTCTGCCAATCAGAGGGGATGGAATTGGGGAGCCCAGAGTGCAAACCGACTGAAGGTGGCTCAGAAGGATTGTTGGTCAAGCTCCTTTGGTGCTGGTTCACCTCAGGTCCAGATCTGTGATAGGGGGATGAACGGAGAGCCCATACACACAAGACAAAGCAGCCATTGTCTTGTCCTCTGACAGAACAGCTGGGCACAGCAATGTCCCAGGACGACACCCCCAGTTCCAAGTAACGCTGGCACACCCTGCTATCTGGTCCATTCGCCAGCGAGCAGGTGACGATGAAAGCCTCCCACCCAGCTGAGCCGTGTGTCCCACACGCCCTGCTTTTGCTTGCTCATGTGAAAATGTCTTCGCTGAGCAGGAAGGGAGATTGGAGAACATCGAGTCCCAACACAACCCGCCAAGATGTTCTGAAGCTCTGCCTCCCACGGCAACCACAGTTTTGCTCCTGGTCACTACAACCAAGCCCAGGAGAGCAGATCTTTAATGCTTCTTTCCTTGTAATTAAAAATGCAATAGATTCACTGTGTGACAGGCTGATTACATATGAGGCTGGAGCCCGAGGCTGGTAGCTCCTAAACTGTTGGCTGCTGAGACCCCATTGATCCATTCCACAACCATTTCCTATCATTACAATCACTATCAATAGCGTCATCTTTAAAAATTCTCATGTTTTCTTGGACTTCGAATAGGAAGGAAGATTCTGGGTCACGGTGCAGCTCCTCCACAGGACCGCCGCTGGGTAAACAGGCCAGAATCTCAGACATCCCCTGCAGCTTAGCAAATCCCAGAAGACTCTCCCCAGATGGATCCCAAGCAGATTCCCCTCCTCTGGCTGTTGCATCGATACAGCTCCACCAGTGGGTAGCAGTGGTCGGAGAGCTAAGTGTGGACTGTCCCTGTCTTTTCCTCACCACTATGACCTCTATGATTATTATTTAGGCTTGCTCAGAGCAAGGTGAGCCAGCTGTGCCCTACCACACAAGGGCTTGCACCAGGCAAGGGCGGAGGCGGGAAGGGGTTCGTTTCCTGATAACGCTTCCTCAAGGGAGGAAGGATGGGCTGGTGATCAAGGCCCAGGACTGGGAATCAGGTGATTTGAGCTTAATGCTCAGGCCTGTCCTTTTGTTGACCACGCCTCCGTTCCTGCTCTGTAGCCTGTGGGTGGTGCGGAGGGGCCATATCAGGACCTAGACAGCCCTGGAGTGGAAGGCTGGCCTAGTCTGAGAGTAGTGGGGCCTAGAGAAAGGCAGAACGGGCAAAGAAACTCTTCCAGGCCTGGAAGCTGCGGAGGGAAAGAGGAGTTGCCAACCTGTCACTGCTAGGACTGGATTAATGGGGGCCAATGTACAGCAAGAAGGGAAAGAGAGAGCAAAGAACATCATAACTTGCATTCCAGGAGCACCGGCCATTGCTCAGGGTGGTACAAACTCAGAGTAGCAGGAGCCTGGCCTCAAAGAGCTCCCAGTCTGAATAAACAAGACAGGAGAGGGGACAAGGAGCAGCAATGCCCCCCCTCCCGATGTACAGAGGGCGAACTGAGACACAGAGAAGCTAAGTGACCCACCCAAGGTCACACAGGAAGTCTGTTGCAGAGCGCAGGTCGCCCAAGTCCCAGCCTAACAGTCTGACTGCGGGATCATCCATACTTCAGACTTGCATCACTTCCCTGGTGCCACTTCACTCCTTGCCGCCCAGAGCTTCTAAAGATGGTTTTGTCCAGGGCCATTATCTCCAAGGGGCTCCCAGCTGCCTGCAAAAGCAAAGAGAGTCAGTGAGGGGCATCAGTGTGGCACAAGAAGCTGGCATGAAGAGTCACTCCGGTGCAGGGGGATGAGCTGTGTGTACCCCTCTGCTCTTGTCTGATGGGGAGGGTACAACCCCCCCAAACCAATGCAAGGATCCCTGACCATAACCCCTCTGCCCTGCTATTTTCAGCCCTGGACAGCTTAAGGATGTGAAGGGGAGGGGGAGGAAAGGGGTGGGGCCCTGCTGCGATGAGATCACTCAAGGAACTTGTTTCACTACAAGTCTGGGGAAGGCTCTGATCAGAACCAGCTGAGGCAGGGAAATCACCTGTAGAGGGGAAGAGTAGAACAAGCAGCTCTAGCTCTTCCTGGCCGCCCAGGCTGAGGGTCTGCTCAGGATGAAGGCGCTTCTGGCTGTACTGCTGGCTGGCCTTGTGTGCATGGAGCTAGGTAAGATTGCAGGGTCTTCACCTGGATTACCTGGGGTGCAGTGATTTATCTGTGATGTTCCTAGCATGCGGCTACGCTGGACAAAGGGCTGGACAGCCCAGAGAGAGGGAAGGAATCTTGTTATGTATTTGACAAATAATCAGGCAAAATGAGAGGAAGAGAAATGAGGGGGGCATGTTCCCGGCTGGGCAGTTACTGACAGTCGAGAGGGAAGCTCTCCTGTTCTGCATTGCACTAGTTGCAGGCATTCACACAGGTATAATGCGACCGCCTCTGGGTGGTCACATCTCACATCCCCTCTATGCTGGTGTAAAGAACTAGCAAGGTAATGGGGCAAGCGAGAATGGGAACCAAGGGATTCTCCTTTCTGCTCCAGATCCATGACCCACAGCAGAACGGGGAGGGTGAAAGGACTGGGACCTGCCAGGAAGGAAGCCGTGGAATAGTAGATAGGGATCTGACCTAACACATGTGCTCCACCTAGCCTGCCAGCTTGGTCCTTTAGATGCAGGATGGGTTGCACTCCACCTGCTATTTGACTGTGGTGGCAGTCCATAAATCAGGGTGCTCCAGGTGATGGGGAGGGATGCGTCCAGAACTCGGATAGTTAATGCTAACACAAATTTTGGAAAAGGTGTTGGCTGATAGGATTCAGCGTGTAAGCCAATCTCTAGCTAGTGGGGTTAGAATGAGACCTTCATGGGGGAGCTGATCCTACACGTACCTCGTTTAGCATTTCCTGGACCTTCCCCTGAATCATCTGGTTCTGGCTACAGTCAGGGACAGATACTGGCCCCGATGAACCTTGGGTGTGATCCAGTGTTGGTGTGATCCTGTTATATATCCTTGCAGTGTGCATCCCTGGCTGTGCTAAGGTTTAACAGCCTGCTGGGGGGGAGGGTTTCTCTTGACATCTCTGCTGTGACTTTAATCGTAATCCAGGAGTCTTTCAAGAGTTAACCGCTCGGGGGTTTTCCTGATTTGCACTGTCCTGCCTTTCCTCCCTACCCCTTGATCCTCTCCATCTGCTGCAGGTAACCCAGCCATCTGCTGAACTTCTTATTTATATACCACAGGACAGCTCCTCAGCTGGGTTAAATAAGCAGAGCTCCATTTACTTCACCAGAGCTACACCGATTTACCCCAGCTGAAGCTCTGCCCCATGTTCTTGTTTCAGCCCCCATCCAGGTAATTTATTCCACTTAGTTATTTCCCTCTGGAGTGTCAGAATATTGCTTAATATTAAAATACCATAGATGGGGGACGATACTGACCTATTTTGCAGATGGAAAGATTGAGGCACAGAGAGGGAAGAGTGACTTGCCCTACATCCTGCAGTGAGACGGGGCATGGCTGGGCCCAGAACTGTGATCCCTTGAATCACTCTTGGGTGTGCAGGCCAGAGCATAGCACAGCCCTTTGTATGCCCTTGTTCTGCTTCTTCGTGGGCGCTTTCCTCACGGTTGGACTGTTCCTTAGTTTTGTAGCCTGCCTCGTGCTTCTTTGGTTCCTTCCACTGCCCCCTCTCCCTGGCAGTAATAGCCTTTTGCTCCTCTGGGAAGGATTCATTTGCCAAGGAACGTGGGGGCCTGATTCTCTTCTCCTTTAACATAGTGTAAATTGGAAGTAACTCCACTGAAGTCAATGGAGTTACCCTAGTGGAAAACTGGTGTGAGATCTGAATCAGGCCCAAACAGAAATCGCCGGCTACACTGATTTATACTCGCTGAGTTCGGATCTCACATGTTAATAACCATCTTTATAGGGGGCGGGGGGAGGAGATGGAGAACTCTATTTCTCTGCACCCCCCTTCGCTTGTTATTATGAAAATAAATTTTTGCAGGTCACCTGGGGCACATCTATGCTGCAAAAAAAAAAAAAAAAAAGCCACATCCCTGAGTCTCAGAGCCTGGGCCAACTGACTCAGGCACACAAAATTCACACCTGGGGCTAAAATAGATGTTCCCGCTCGGGTTGGATCTCAGGCTGCAAAACCCAGAGGAGGGGGTGGTTCTCAGAGCCCGAGACCCAGCCCAAGGGAGAACATCTACACTGCTGTTTTTAGCCCCGTGGAGGACAGATGTGTCTACACTGCAGTTAAAAATCTGCAGCTGGCCCATGTCAGCTGACTTGGGCTCACAGGGCTCAGGCTACGGGACTGTTTAATTGTAGTGTAGATGTTCCAGCTTGGGCTAGAACCTGGACTCTAGGACCCTGCAAGGTGGGATCTGACCCACTGAGCCTAATTTATCACTGCCTACCACCTTATGTCATTCTGACCTGTGCAAAGTAGGTGGAGAGCATCTGCAAATCAAAATGGGACCATTTCATACTCTGCCCTCCCTCTGCACAGTTTGAGGCTGGCATTTTCAAAGGAGCTACATGCTCAGCTCCCCTTGAAATTCAATCGGCACTGAATAGCTAATTGCCTTCGGGTCCTTTGAAAATTCCAGTCAAAATGACTACTCTAGGTATGAGGCTGTAGAGAATTGCCCATACAGAGCACCTGGATCCAAGTAGCAGAGGGATCTCGTGTTAGTCTGGATCTGTAAAGCGACAAAAAGTCCTGTGGCACCTTATAGACTAACAGACGTATTGGAGCATGAGCTTTCGTGGGTGAATACCCACTTCGTCAGATGCATGTAGTGGAAATTTCCAGAGGCAGGTATATTCCTGCCTGCATATTTATACCTGCCTCTGGAAATTTCCACTACATGCGTCTGACGAAGTGGGTATTCACCCACGAAAGCTCGAGCTCCAGTACGTCTGTTAGTCTATAAGGCGCCACAGGACTCCTTGTTGCTTTTTATGGATCCAAGTAATATATCATTAGAAACAAAAATCATTTCTTTCTACATTTTCACCAGGAGGTGGCAGTAGAAACATTTGTTGGATTTTAAAACTACTAGACTGATGATGTTTATAAAAAGGACACATAGGAAAGAGGGTTTCAATAGGTCAAAGGTCTTGACTGTGCAAGCAGCTGCTCTTCGCATATTACAAAACAACTGTAATATCATCAGTGGTTTTATATGGCAATAGAATACCTTGATGAGTGCATGTTCTCACTCTGTCCTCAGTAACTCTGGGGCAAATCTGAAATTCACTGGCTCATATTCTGATCTCAGTTACATCAGGGCACTTCTCTCTCTCTCTCTCTCTCTCTCTCACACACACACACACACACATCCTCAGATGGTGGCTGAAACAAGTTAGTCTAAAAAACAACTAACTACGTAAAATTCTCCGTGCATAGAAAAATTCATCCCGAGAGGAATTTCTTCTGAGAACCCTCTGAGCAAGTGAAAGGGATCCTTGGAGTCGACGCTGGAGCTCAGTGATAGTGGTTGCTATGGTAGGGGTATAACTAAGACTCATTTTGTTTCTTGTGAATGGCACCTTGAAATGACAGCAACCACTTTGCCCTGGGTGCTGCAGCAGTTTGTTCCAGCTTACACCGCACACACGCACACACGCTCATGAGGAAACATCCCTTTTGTTCGTTGTTGCTTTTCTTAATCTAAAACCAAAGTCATTTCAGGTGGCTGGACCACGCTTGCTCTTCGTGCACTGCCGCCCAGCAGCGCCCAGCACTGGCTCTCGTGTATATAAACAGGCGTGACAGGAACAAGTGTCTGTACTGCTTGGTAAACATGCTGATCACGCAGGCACCTGATATAACCTCAGAGGTGGCAATCCTACAAGGAAGTAATGAGGATTGCCAGGCAGATGATTCATATTAGATCCCTGCACTTTTCAAGTTGCAGAACACAAACTAGGAGACTATGGATCTTAGGTCCTTCCAAAATAAAATAATAACAATCATTAATGAGCCAGCCACAGCTTGGGCTTTTAGCTCAAGTGGTAGAGGTTCATGCTTTTAGCTCTGCAGATCTGGGTTCAAATACCACCGCACATGGCTGGTTATCAAGGTACCTGAACCTCTGACTTACAATAAGAACATAAGAACGGTCGTACCGGGTCAGACCAAAGGTCCATCTAGCCCAGTATCTGTCTACCAACAGTGGCCAATGCCAGGAGCCCCAGAGGGAGTGAAGCTAACAGGCATGATCAAGCGATCTCTCTCCTGCCATCCATCTCCATCCTCTGATGAACAGAGGCTAGGGACATCATTCCTTACCCATCCTGGCTAATAGCCATTTATGGACTTAGCCACCATGAATTTATCCAGTTCCCTTTTAAACATTGTTATAGTCCCAGCCTTCACAACCTCCTCAGG